>NC_048595.1:267820973-268175973 GCF_003668045.3 Cricetulus griseus | reverse complement strand
AAATGCCAGTATACTTGAAAATGTTAGGAAGACATATTTATAGTATGCTATTAAATTATAACTTTGTACAAGTATTCCTTCAGAACACACAAAAGAGTTATATTTTCATCAACAATATAATTGTGAAAACATTCATTTAAGAGCTCTTTATTTTCTGCATTTAGGTTCTATTAAGAAATCTTGAGCCAGGCATTGGTGGCACACACCTTTAATCCCAGCACCCGGGAGGCAGAGGCAGGCAGATCGCTGTGAGTTCGAGGCCAGCCTGGTATCCAGAGCGAGTGCCAGGATAGGCATCAAAGCTACACAGAGAAACCCTGTCTTGAAAAACAATACAAAAAAAAAATCTTGTACTCTTTTTAAAAACAAACAAACAAAAAGCAGGATTGAGGATATTTCTGCCCTAGAACCCCTATTAAAAAGCATGGTAGTGCCTGCTTATGTATACTTATAATCCCAGTGCTGGGGAGATAGAGATGAACAGACCTCTAGTGCTTGATGGCCCCCAGATAGCTTACTTGGTAAAGTTCAGGCTAATGAGAGTCCTCTGTCTCAAAAAGCAAGGTAGTTGGGAAATTACACCCAAGGTTGACTTCTGGCTTCTACACCTCCGTACACACATGCAGCCACACAGAATGAACACACACACACACACACACACACACACACACACACACACACACACACACACACACACTAAACAAACAAATAAAAAACCTAGTATGGGCTCCAATCCTTTTCTGCCTGTTATAAGCATCTTTTTGCATTTGTTCTGATATTTGTGGTTCTCATGATTCTGGGTCTTGCTCACGTGAGTGACACCCTCATGAGTAATCTTATCCCATTTGAACTATTAATTACTTTGGACAAGTAGCATAACAATTTGAACACTAAAATAACCCAATGATTAGGAACACAGGGTCTGGACATGAAAGTGCAGTCCTTAAGTTCGAGTCCTCTACCTGCCATTCATGAATGCTTCATGATTCTCTTTTCTAACCTGTAAAATGAAAGGAGCAAGACTACCTACACAGCAGAGGTCCAAATGTATTAATGCAATACACCGAGTGTTAATGTGACACATCCAGTATGTTACCAAAGTGCTCAGGACAGTTTGCCACACTACAGATGGTTGGTACTTGGTTATGGTCACCACAGCATCCGTTCCCAAAGCTACCTCTCTATCATTAGTGAAAAACTCTAGATCTAAACAAACCCCTCAGAATAGAATATCCTCGGCCCTCACTAGAATCTTACCTGACATGCATATTTAAAGTGCGTATTAGTGGGCCTCATGGAGCAGAACACCTGAAGATGAGCCTCAAGAATTGCATCCCTGAATTCCAGAAAATGTTGCACATGCTGTGATAGAACCTAAAAATTGTACTCACTTTTCTAGACTTGTATCTATTATGTATGTCCTCTCTGCTAGACTAACCTTCAGGTACCCTGTTCCAGATTTATCTCAACATGTCCCTTCACAAGACCTTCCTTCTTAGGCATTATCAGCAGCAGTATCATCATCATCATCATCATCATCATCATCATCATCACCACAACCACCACTATTATCACCATCAACATCATCACTATCATCACCATCTGCCCAATTGCTCCTGAGGACATCCTGAAGTTATCCCGAGGCTTCTGACATTGTCAATCCCATGTTTCATTTCATGATTTCCATATTTCCTAAATGTACCCTTCTTCCTTCTTGTCCTGCTGCCATAAATTTTATTCATTTGTTCAATGATTATTTATTAAACCTACAGACAGACAGACATCAAGATGTCAACCTAAATAACTCAGGTCCTTATATTCATCCAGTTTGTTACTGCCTACTGATTCGTTCTTTGACCCTCTACCCTTCCCATTGCTAGCCAAAAGGAAGTCTAATCATGTCAATCTTGTGCTTCAAACCTTGTCTCTTCTAAAATAAGGTTAATATGTTATATTAGCCTGTATTCTGTGGGTATGGAAAAATATCTGAAGCTGTTATTTTGAAATAAGTAAGTTATTTAGCTCATAGGTTTTCAGAATGAAAGTTCTAGGCCAAGGTTCCCCATTAGTTTGGCTTCTGGATTGTCTTGGCACAATCATATCACAACAGAAGACATTCTGGGGAGAGCATTGTGAAGGAGACATCATGTTATAAGACAATAAAGATTACTTTTTTATAACAGTGTACTGCCAAGAGAATTTACTGGGATCCTATTATAGCTACCTTAATGTTTTCTGTGGACAGAACCACCAATGTCCTATTCATCTCCCACTAGGTACAACTTCTTAAAGGTTTCACCATCTTCTAATATTGCCACCTAAGGACTAAGCATCCAATACCTGACGTACTAGGGTGCAAACCACAACTGATCCCCATAGCACCCATCTAATGTCAAATATAACCTTTGGCAAGATGTGACCACCTCTACCCCACTCAATGTTACTGTCTCCACCCAGAAATTTGTTTCAAGAACACTGCGATATTTATAGGTTCCTTTAACACACCATGACTGTGTCATTTTTACCCACATGCATTTAGTTTCTACTTGTTCCATATGTGTGCGCAGGATCTTCTGCAGGTTAGGCGAGTCCAGATGGAGGGCCTTGAGCCTACCCATGCAGGGCAGGAGAGCTTCCTGCTTCCTGCATCTAACTATTTAACCTTCATCAGCCTTCAAGATTCACCTTTCTCAGTCAATTCCTGTGCCCTGAAAGAACAACCTCCATTCTCTGTGTTGTGCTAGCATTATTGTTTGAGGGTCAGATGGAAAATTCTTCATGTGTGGAAACTTTCTTCTATCGTCTTCGAATTCCTGGCAAGGAGGCTATAGGACTCTAGAGGCACATTGTCATCTGTCACTGTTCCTTCCCTTGACCCTTTAGTTCTTTCATTCTTCATGAGAATATGTCCAGTCTGTCTGCTACACACCTTCGTCCTCACAATCCTGCAGATGTCACAGCTAGGGCATTCCACAAGCCTTGAAGTGTGTACTCCATAAGTGCCATTCACCCTAGGAGAAGCACCTGAGGGGGTGTGGGGGCTTCACCAGCCTAAGGAGAGGCCTGGGGCATTTAGGTAAACAGTTTCCTACTGAAATCCCCCCAAGTCTCTGGGGGTGGAGCTGCCTCTTCCTGGGCAGGCATGTTTCCTTTCCCTCCTAGGGCAGGACTAGGTAAAGGAAGATGTGCCTAAAGCACGGGGCCCCAGGAAGGTGCTCTGGTTGCCAGGGTCTAAAGGCAGGACTGACCCTAAACTGAGCAAGGAACAAGTCTTGATACACCACAGGTGTTCCATACATGTAATCAATATGGAATGACAATCAAATAGATTGTCATTTCCCCTCCTGTCAATCTAAATGTTGTGACAAACTCCTGGGTTGTCAAGAGGTGGGTGAGAAGAAAACTTGAGGATTCTTTTTAATTGACAAATGAGCACTGGTTCAGGGTTGTCACTCTAGTGGGGATGCCCTGACTTGCAATGCCAGGTGCCTGAGCTTTTCCTGTTGCCCACAGCCCACTCAGACCTCCTCAGATGTGCATTTTACTTCTAGTGGGCAGATCACAAGTAGAACTCTTGTCTCACAGTTCAAGGAGGGTAGACAGGGAGAGGGGAGGAAAATAAAGGACTTTGTCAGATTTTGATTTTTACTTGAACTCTATGGCCTCAAATATAAAAGCACTCTGAAATGCTGGCATTTAAAGTGTTAAGTAGTCTACCAAGAAGCTAGGCATTGTGGCATATTACTATAATAAAAGCATTCAAGAGGCTGAGACAAGAGGATTGTGAGTTGAAAGCTTGTCTAGGATGTGTAGAAAGAGTGAAATTCTGAATCTAAAGAGGAGCGAATTCTTCATTGGAGAACAGTGAAATATCATGGCCCTTAAGGTTTCTGATACATATTTTAATTTTAGTTGCAGCTATATCACATGAGAGCTTCTTTGAAAAAGACTTTGTCTTTCTATTATAAGCAAACAAAAGCATGAACTAATGGTATCTAATGTCACTAATCACAGATTAGTGACAAGATATAGATGAGAGAGCAAATATAGATTCTTTAAGTAATTGTTGAAAGGCCTTGATCCCTATGCAAGGACTGACATGGAAGTTGGCTTTCATTTGCTGATGGTATTTGTGTAATAGGACAGGACTCTGAGTAAGAACAGAACAGATCACAAACCAAAGTAGGGTGGACAAACTGCAATACAACCAACACTGAGTTTGCAGACACTGTTTGAGCCATTCTTAAAATAAGATAGGCCAGGCGTTGGTGGTGCATGCCTTTAATCCCAGCACTTGGGAGGCAGAGGCAGGCGGATCTCTGTGAGTTTGAGGCCAGCCTGGTTTCCAGAGTGGGTGCCAGGATAGGCTCCAAAGCTACACAGAGAAACCCTGTCTCGAAAAAAAAGATAGATAGATAGATAGATAGATAGATAGATAGATAGATAGATAGATAGATAGCTCTATGTATCTGTGTGCATGTGTGGGGAAGGGAGATGGAGCGTACATGCCCATAGGGTAGCATGGAAGCTAGAGGAAGATGACACTCATTGCTATGTAACTCTGCCTTATTCCCTTGATATGGGTCCCTCACTGATGCTGGAGCCAGGCTGGCATCCAGCACACTACTCCTGGATTTGTACACATTGACACTAGTGTTAACAAAGATCCATGCCTAGCCTTGTTCCCAGCTGGGTGCTGGGAATTTGAACACAGGTCCTCAGGCTTACACAACAAGCGCTTTGATCTACCGAGTAATCTCTTCAGACCCTTGACCATTCTGATAGACCACTAACAAGACACAGTACTGTCACCAATGACCATTCTTGATAGACCACTAAACAAGACACAACACTGTCACCAAGGACAGTGGCCGGGGCTCACCGTCAAGCAGAGGAGTTTTTTGGTGAGGCTAGTGGTTAAGTTAGGTGAAAGTAGCCCCTAAAACACGAATATGGTTTTAAACTGTAATAAAAAAATACCCTTCTAGAGATATATAACAAAGCCTGGGTTTGGTATTTAAAAGATTGGTGTTCCAGTGTGCCTTGTATGGTAGGGAGTATCCTAAAACCAGTATGTGTTGACAAAAAAGAAACCATGTTACTTAAAATATAAAGTAGAAGTATCCAAATTTCAAAGAGCGGCTTATGAGAGTGTTAACAGTCCTTCCTACCAAGGGTATGGAAGGCTCTACACCTAGGAAAGTCCAGAAACAAAATGGATAGCTATGGAGGAATCCAGACTCTCATAGGAGGAGTAGCTAAGGCTGGGGAGGGAGACTTGGGTATTTTATTTATGTTGCTTTAAAATTTTTGTGGCTTGAGCCTCACTTGAAAAAAAAATCATAAAGATCATCAAATGGAACCAGCCGCACCACTGTAGTGAAAGGAGATAGAAGTGTCAGGATTGTCACCCTGAACAGTGGACCGAGTGAACAGTAGATTTCAGTAGAGTAGAAAATGAATTTCTTATGAGTTCTAGTCAAAGGAGGCAAAAGCCACCATGACCTCCAGTCTTCCTGATTCCCAGGAGGGAAGCAGGAGCCAGACACATACGGTGCACATTGCACTCATACATCCTCTGTGTCTAAGCTTCCCTGTGTCTGGGAGGCAGACACTCATCCCAGGTGCCTCTGAAATACAGCTACATATATTGCAGTCTAAAAAGCTATGCTAAATACTTTTGACATTATAAAGATTAGACAAATAATTTCTACCCTTTTTAGTTTTTCACAAGTACTTAGCATTTTCTATTTTTGTTGGTAGCCTTTCTTTGGTGTGTGTGTGTGTGTGTGTGTGTGTGTGTGTGTGTGTGTGTGTGTGTGTGTGTGTGTGTGGTTTTATTCACACTTTGACACTGACATATATAGCTACAAGCAGCCTTGATAAAATAAATCAATACAACATCATCTTTGGGAACAGGTTGCAGAAGCAAGCAGGCTAACAGAGCTGGTGTGCTCAGCTCCTAATACAATGATATGATTCATTCCCACACCCAGATGTGGCCCCACTGCATTCTGTGATGGCTTTGGAGAGCAAGGAGGCCCTTCCCTTTTCCTTCAATGGCTCTTTTGCAACTGTTCACTTTGGCTGTTGGTGTCTCCCCAGCTGGGACTGGACATCCATGTTAGCAGAGAACTGAATGTCTCAACCCCTGTGTGTGAGCCCCATTGTGTGATGGGAGCGGCTGTGTAGGGTGCTGTACCATTGGTGTTTATTGCTATTTGTGTAACAGGAAGAAACCTGGTACTTTTGTTCTGTTCAAACACTCATCCTATTCATGGTCACTGTTTATATCAGAGGAAAATGTTCTTGCAGAGAGACCAATAATTTAGAAAATATTTGAACGGGAGTTTGAATAGTTTCTGTTGGTATCTTTATTTGTGCTCTCTACTGCCGAATACAATGCCAGCCTGTCTTAAAGTGTTCTCTTCTGTGGGTTTGGTTTATTGCAAGCCAAATCTTGTTCCCTGTGTACAGAATAAAACCACAATACAAAAAGACTGCAACATATAATTCTCAATCTCAGCTTCTCAGATACTAAGATGAACTGTAACAACAAAAGGCACATGCGTGAACATTTGAAGCTTTCATTATCAAAGATGAGTACAGTAAAATCAAATAAACCATGTGCTGTCATTACGGATGTGTTAGGAAGTGCTAAGACTCAGCAGCCCCAAACATGTGACAGTTTTCCAGGTGAGATTACTGACTTGAGACTTGGTCTCAGAGAACCCCCTGCATGGCTGAAAGTTCGTGAGCTTCCCAGACTCTCTCTCTCTCTCTCTCTCTCTCTCTCTCTCTCTCTCTCTCTCTCTCTCTCTCTCTCTCCTCTCTGGGTCATGATTAAAGCACTACTACTAAAGAGGAGGCAGTTCTTTGAAATGTTCCTTTTGGCAGATAGGGGTTAAATGTCCCCAGTATCCTTTCTGTAGAAGCAACAGCTTTACTTAACTAGCCATTGGTTTTATAACTATTTCCAGCCCCACTGTCCTGAGTGGTGTGTGGCATTTCCCAGAAAAGGACTTGCAGAGCGGCAGTGGCATTTTGATCCTTAAGTCATCTTCAGACATCTGCATCCCCTGAATCCTGCAGGCTTTTCAGCATCAGCACTAAAGATAATGGCGAAATCCTGGCTGAACTTTCATCATTGTCCTGAGAGCTGAAGCTCGTTATTCCACATTGTCAACACAATGCATTTCAGCTGTCTCAGATACAGCCAAGGCCCTCTAGGGGGCACAGGGGGCATGCAATTGCTTATGGTCCATACCAATCACATGATACTCCTGAGCCCATTCTAGACCTGTGCCCCTTAAGACAACTCCCACAAGCAAGAGAGAACCCTTCAGCTATGCATCACTTTTGGGTGGATGGGGGGCAATGGATGATGCAGATCTCTAGATCAGCAATGTATATTCTTCTTAGACTCAGTTGCTCCATTCAAACCCGAGCCAAGAAGGTTAAACCTTCTTTTCCTTTCTACACAGGTGTGTTTCTTCCTTTGGTGGAAACAACGGAAGACCAGGCCGTTCTGTTCTCATGCACCCAGACCTAAAGGGTTCTTGCCATCACCTTTCCCAGAGTTTTGCCTTTATTGAGAGGCAAGGCACACTGCATAGTTTGCTAAGGTACATACCTTGGGTTCATTGTTTTCTCCCCTCCCCTCCCTCAAAAGCCTTCACTGAAATCCTGAGGACTGCAAGAGCTTTGCTCTTCAGTGTTGTTAAATATCCTCCCAGATACACTGTCTGATGTTTGAAACCCCAAAGCCAAGGGAGTGTCTGGTCCTGTACCTCATGCTTTGACATTAAATCCTGGAGGAATCAAATAAAAACTGTGGAATTTGTGAGTGTATCTTAAGGAGAATTTTCATTCAATGCTCATCCCTTTATATATTTTGGGTTGTAGTAAACAGAGATTTATCTCCCAGATGCCACAAGTACATCTATTTCTTAAAATTATTTTTAAAATCAATAAAAAACCAGACATATTCAGAAGCAGATGAACCACATAGGAAGCTAATGACTCAACACTTTCGACACTTACAGTGGGTTGATTTGGTTTTATTTCCTGGCATGGGCAAAGGTTTAGTTGGATCTCAGTCTCTCTGCAATGATTTCCCCACCATCTTTAGTTGCATCGTGACAATACTCCCACTATTGTGCCCCAAATACCCAACCCTCTGCCAAACTTCTATTAAAGAACAGAGACTGAAAGTAAACATGTTTGCCATCCCCAGACAGCAAGTGCATATTCTTTTCACTAATGTTCCTCGCTTTTCTTCTTGACATTTCCTGTTTCATGGGTTCTTTTGCTCAGATGGGTCTACACGTGAACATAACCACACCTCTTTGCTGCCAGGTCTTTGCAATGGAGGCATCTATAAAGAAAATGCATGCTTCAATTACTACCCGCCTGACTCGCAGCCAATCTAAACAGGCAGATATGACGTCAGCCCTCTCAAGTGTTATTCTGTATGAAGAACAGCTAGCCTCTGCCCTTTAGAATGCAATTCTTAAAATTTGCAGTCCCAAACTTGCTCCTCCATTTAAGCGGCACATAAGAACAAGAGTTTCTTCATCTTGCCCTAGAGCCTAAAGGTGTTCTGCAAAGTAAAGACCAGTGGGCTTGGCAGACTGTAATGTTAATAGATATGAAGCCATCCACTGTTCTCCCCACAAAAGGCCTAGAAGACTTCACACTGATTTATTCCCCTGACACTAAACCTCTGAGTTTGTTTTTGTCATAAAATATTTTTATGTTTTAAGTGTTTGGCAATTTCATACTTGTA
Organism: Cricetulus griseus; assembly: GCF_003668045.3. Classification (NCBI taxonomy): domain Eukaryota; kingdom Metazoa; phylum Chordata; class Mammalia; order Rodentia; family Cricetidae; genus Cricetulus; species Cricetulus griseus. The sequence goes on along the minus strand of NC_048595.1, from coordinate 268,167,185 downwards.
TATATTATAATCAAGTTCATGCCCTTTGCCCTCTATGATAATCTTTCTACTCCTGCTGACCTCCTTTTCCCAAATAGTCCCCATGTGTTTTTATGTGTGCAAGTCTTAGAAAGGTGCACAGCTGCTGTGAGACTACAGCTATGTCATCCAAATGACAGTGTTTCATACCACTCTTTCCTGTCCTTTGACTTTTACAGTCTCTCTGTTCCATCGGTAATGTTCCCTGGGCCTTGGCAGAGGTGATACAGATTGCCCCATTTAGGGCCAAGCACTCAACAGTCAGGAATTCTCAGCATTTTGACTAGTTAACTAGTCTGCATTAACTGTCACTCACTGTAAAAAAGAGCTTCTCCAACTGCAGCACCAGTCTAAGGATATAAATAAAATATTTAGAAGGCAGTTTTGTTACATGCCCATTTAACATAATACCAGTAGCAACAATACCATAGTCCCTTGGACCTGTGACTTCCCTGGTCATAGGCTTTAATCAAGTTTAGAGTATGAGGTATGAATTATTCTAGTAGAAAAGGCCCAAATCCAACAAGAGAGGAGGTGGTTATCCTCAAAACAGTCATTCCACTATTGTAACAGTAAGCAGATCTTGTCTAGAAAGTCAGTATTGACATACTGGGTTTAGTTATTATTAAAAAAAAGTGAATAGGAAATGGGAAAATAGGTGAACTATTGCAGAAGTCTTAATTTTGCTTTAAATGTCTTAAAAGGTACCTCGTTTTTACTTCCCTCCCTCAGTTCTCTATTTGACATGGACCATCCTTCACAATAGAAGAATTCCATTCTCTCTTCCTGTACATAGCAAAGTGAATCCAAACGATAAACCATGTATGAATGGTTTGTTCAGGAATATCTTACTTCCTCAAACCTTATAAATGGTTATTCAAAAATCTTCCATGGATGAGCTGATCTGGAGTAATAGATGGAGGCCACCAAAATCAAGGACACTGGGAAGAAGAAGGCCAAGTTGGGACCAGAATCTTAGAACACAACATGACAAAGTAAGTTATTCACAATGAATTCTAATGAGGACATGGCCAAAGACCTAATTAAGATCACAAAAAGTTCAGAGTTGTAGAAAAGCACTCCATACTTTTTAGCTATTCCCAACAGTTTGTCACTGATGCTACACTGAATAATGAATCTAATAAAGAAAACACGAGCCATAGGGTTCAATCAATGACAATTATATCTACTTTCTGTGTGTGGTCTTGGAAGGCAAAGTACAAGATTCTGCCAGTAGCACGCCATTTCCTGCCCAGTTGTGTCAAAAGGCTAAGTGAGACTTTTGTTGTTGTTGTGGATAAAATAGAATGGGTTTGGAACAACTGTGAGATCGATTACATGAAGATGTTCTGTTCTAAATAACAAGAGATTACTACACTACACAAACACAACGTGCTGCTGCATGCAGTTGTACTGTCAATGTCTGCAAAGGCTGGTTGAGCAACACTTCCTATGAGGCTGCAAATGACCCACAGCTGCTTGGCTTCAGTCTACACTTCATCTGAATCATGGTTACAGTACTACAAATACTGCTGATAATGAGATAATTTTTGCTATGTACAGTGGGAAGGTGGTGGGTATCAGTAGTGGGTGTAAGGGCATAAAAAGGGAATATTACCCAAAAAAGTAAGTTACACCCATGGGAAACTTATTTAAGAATGTTCTTTGTTTCAAGCAGTCTTTGACTTCAAAGTTTCTGTCTTCCAGAAAATGTATTTTCTGTGGAATGCCTAACAGGTGATCGTGGTGACAAGCTCAACCAATTTTAGGGAGTGAATAAAGTCCTGAGTAAATGTGTATTGTTGATATGAACACAGCCATGGCAAAGGCCCCAATGCCTTCCCCTAGTCAGAATATAGTAAATGGCAGGATGTATAGAAAGTACTGACCACAGCTTCCTCCTCTCAGAAGATAAACACCTAAGACTGCTCCGCTACAAAGACCACCCACAAAGATTAGCTATCCTTTCTTCATTCCACTATATATAACAAATGTGTTGAATTCCTAGTTTCTGATGCATATCTGTCAAAGTACACAGCAGTGTACCTTATCCCAGCTGTTCTGTACATGTGTCTGCTGTCATTCCTGTTGCCTCACCCATGTCAATCTCAAAGCTCTGCAGGTCATGGCAACCAATCGTATCACCTTTGTTAATGAGATTGTTAAAGTTGTATTCAAAGGAATAACTGTGGAATAGTTTGTATCAAACAAAAGAAGACAATACCAAAAATCTGCAGTGTCAATGAGTCTTCAAAGCAATATTAAAATTGCTGACTTTTCATAAAGAACAAAAGGGAAACTAGGGCCATAGTTGAGTAGTTCTAAGACAGAAACTATTCTGATTAAAATTGCCTATGAAAATGCTGCATAGAAAATTCTGCAATATATTACCCAAGTCAGCTCTGAAGTGCATGTCTTAACCATGGCCTCAACCTCCATTATTTATATGTGGCTATAATAAAAATAGACTGGTATAGTTACTTGGGATAAGTGCATAAAGTGATGGGGAAAGTGGTTGAAAAAAGTCTTCAATAAGAGAAAATCTACCGAGAGCTTTGCCCTTGTTTTCCTCATGGCACTGAGAGCACTGAGAATGGGGAGTGCTTACAATAATCAGTGATGGTAAGTGGGAAGGTTGAGGTACCACAGTGCATTATCCTTTCCCATTACAAAAGAATCAAAGTGGATGGAATAACTCACCAAACACAGGCAGCTTTGAAATTCAATTTCCTATCAAATCCAGTGAGATTCTTTCCGTATTATCTAGATGAAAGGTTGGAAAATGAGTTACTTCTTTGAAATGATTCAGCTACTGGATACCAAATACCTGCACTGAGTGTACAGATACAAACTAAAATCCTGCTGAGGTACTAATAGAAAAAGTGAGTCAGAGACCCTTGGTGTACATTTTCGTATTTCTAGATGACTAAGTATAAAAGAGGATCCTACTGCTTATACTTCCTATAGAAGAGGAACAAAGAACTATAAACAATTAGTTTTGTCTTTTGTAGCTGCCACTGCTCACTCAGCCAATTGTTGTCAAGCCATGAGGAAACTTTTCTGCTAATATGATCTGAAATGAAAGAATATCCACACAAATGCCAGAACACAGTTGGGCAGGGTGGCACACACCTTTAATCCCAGCACTTGGGAGGCAGAGGCGGGTGGATCCCTGAGTTCAGGGCCAGCCTAGTCTACAGAGGGGGTTCCAGAACAGCCAGGATTACATAGAGAAACCCTGTCTTCAAAAAACACACAGACACAGACACACAGACACACACACACACACACACACACACACACACACACACACACACACACACACACTAGCAGAACAATAAAACCACAGGTGAAAGATATTTGTTAAAATAACTTTCTAGTGAAATCAACGGCAAAGGGCTAGCATGAGTAAGAGCCCAACTAACCAGTCTAGAATCATGGAGACTAGTTATAGACTTGGATGACTAGATCATTTATCTGTCTGTTGTTGAAACTATGCCTCATCATTCTATAAGCACACATTTAGCATTGTCCAAGATATGCTTAGAAGTGACCTCTCATTCCATATAATACCCTGCTGCCGCTGGCCTTCATGGTCTTCATGCTGAGAGCAACACACAGTTACTGTATCCATGGTCCTGCTTTTTGTTTCAGAGTTATAAGAAAAATACCTGGGGTCCCTTGCCTATAGGTTGAAGAGAAAATACTCTTAAAGTTCTCTAGATACAAAGTCCCACCCACAGCAAACTGTGGAACAGGACAAAAATATATTCTCTCCAGGGGGAATCCAATGCTCCTTCTGGAGACAGGAGATCAGGAAGTTAAGAACCATATATTTTTGTTTATTCATGGAAATGGAGGTTGACACAAACCAGAGTTGATAGACTAACATTCCTGTTGGCCATGAAACAGGGTCTCACAAAAATGAACTGGGGATGTTTCCTTTAGCTCAGTCTGTGCTCTGTTCAATAGAGCATCCATGGGCCATCTATGACTACAAAGTGGTGGTTTGAATGAGAATGTCTCTCCCATAGGTTCTGGCATTTGAATGCCACTTAGTGGCTCTGTTAGGGAGGCTTTAGGAGGCTTGGCCTTGCTGGAAGAAATAGGTCATTGGGGTGAGTTTTGAGAGCTTGAACACTTGTATCATATCCAGTGTTCTGCTGCCCTGTTTGGGGCTAGAGAAGTAAGCTCTCAGATGTTTCTGCTACCATGCATGGTGCTTGCTATGAAGCTTTCACTTCCCCAATGTGTTGGTATTGGGTCCTATCCCTCTAGAAACCCAAGTCCAAAATAAAACCTTCCTTCTATAAGTTTCCATGGTCATTGTGTCTTGTCACAGCAGTATAAAAATAACTAAGACATACATACATTTAAATAAGTTAACATTTATAATATTCTAAAATTCAATCCCATAGTTGCACCAGCCAGATTTCAAGTGCTCAGTATCTCCATGTATTAGTGGTCACCATATTGAGTATATAAAGTACTGAAGGAAGCTCTCCTGGATGGTGCAGTTCTGTAACGTATGTCATCATCATCGTTATCATTATTATCAGTATCTACCTGGCATAAAGTGACTTCATCAGTTTGTGGACATGACTGCTGTACTTTATATGCAAGAAAGTTGTTACTGAAAGATGTTAAATGACTTTGAAGATAACACAGCAAGCAGACTCACACACAACCTGAGGCTCTCATGAAACTTTTGGGATCATCTGACTTCTTCAACTGAACTCTTACCAAAACTTCACATGGACAGATGCTAAAAACAGATCATCAACTAAGCATATTCCTTGACTTAGTGCCCCAAATAATCCAGATTCTTCACTTAGGAGTGTGTGTGTGTGTGTGTGTGTGTGTGTGTGTGTGTGTGTGTGTGTGTGTGTGTGTGTGTGTGATTGGTGGTGGCGGGGGGCGTTGGGAGGAGTAAGTGTGCAGAGGACAGAAGTAAAAATTGGCTTTTCTTCTTTGATTGTTTCTTGCTGTTGTTTGAAACAGGATCTCTCACTGAACCTGGAGCTGACTGATTTGGCTAGCCTGGCTGGCCAGAAGTCTCTGGTATCCTTTGGTCTCTGCTTCCCCTGTGTTAGGATTAGAGGCATGTACTGCTGTACTGGGTTTTCATTTAAGTTCTGTCAATCAAACTCAGGTCCTCATTCTTGTGTCATTTTACTGACGGGGGAGGGGGGCAACTCCTCAGCCAATCACATAGGATTTCATAAGTGGAACTGTAGATGAAAAATTAGACTGTGATGAATTTGTAGGAACTAAATAAAATCCCTTCTTGCTGCTCAATCATAGAAGGGTTTTGTTTTTAGCTCTGTATTGTTTTTTATTTTTGTCCTAAAGATCATTCTGATTTGTCACTCTTGATATTTCCACAAGACATTTTGTTTTCCTTGAGTTTTTGTTAATTGATGTATCATTTCACAGTTCCAGACCCTTTTCTGGGTATGAGTCATAGTATTTGGTCTATGGAGCGTACAGTTTGCTGAGTCTTGATCTCAGGGGCAGTAGATAACCATAGCTGGGAAAAGTGGACGTTAGCAATCAGCATCATTTGACTCAATGCTAATCTTATACACACTGTGGCCAAGACAAGCATGAGTTTATAAATACTACCCACTTTGCTGGCCATTGGAGCTCAAGGTCAGTTCAGGATTTTGATAATCAATATTTATAAAAAAATACTTTACTAAAATAGCAATTGTATAGCCACTTTTTAAAGGCTCCATAGTACTCTGTTGTAGAGATTGACTAACATGTATGGTATATCAAATTTTTAGATGCTGGGTCCTTCCTTATGTTTTATCATTATAAAAAGAACTGAAATAAACCTTTTACCAGAAATGTTGTACAAAACATACAGAAAAGATGACTTAAACACACTAGCTCTGTTTTTCTACCTTCATGGCACAGTCAGGACTTACATGCCTCACAAGGACATTGCTTTCAAGATGACTCATCTGAGTTAATTGTCTATGACCTAAGTCATGTCTTTTCTCCGTTCTGACCACTTGTCTACAGTTATTGAGAAGCTGGTATTTACTCTAAATCTCTCTACTTCTTTTTCTAGCTTGTCAGTTTTGCTCTGTTTTTAAGCTTTGTTATTGGGGTACATAAGTATTTATAATTCTCATGCCCCCTTCAATAACAGCGGCCTTTATCACAATAACATGGCTTTCACAATGGCCAACAATGTGTTTACATTTGATCCTACTTTTCTAATTTAATTGCACTGTCTTAGTTAGGGTTTCTACTGCAACTCTCATAAAGGAAAAGATTTAATTGGGATGGTGGCTGACAGTTTTAGAGGTCCAGTCCACTATCATCATGCAGGTGTGCAGGCAGCTGTGGCACTGGAGTAGTAGCTGAGAGTCCTATATCTTGCAGGTAACAGGGAGTCAACTGAAACACTGGTCAGTATCCTGAGCATAGGAAACTTCAGAGCCCACCCCACAGTGACACACTTCCTCCAACAATACCATAACCACTCCAGCAAAGCCACACCTCCTAAGAGTGCCACTCCCCATGAGATTATGAGTGTCAATTACATTCAAACTACATTACACTCCCTGGCCCCCATAAGCTTGTAACAATATCATAATGCAAAATGCATTTAGTCCAACTTCAAAACACATTTGCCAACTTAAGCCTTGCTTTTGGACTAGTTTTAGCACAGCAGTATCTTTTCTATGTCTTACATCCAGCGTATCTGTTTCTTTGTGTTCAGACTTTTTTGTGTGTGGGCAGCGTATGGTTGCATCTTCCTATTTATTCAATCTGTGCCTTTTAATTGATACAGACTATATTTAAAGTTATTGATATGGCTGAATTTAAACATGCCATTTTGTTACTTGCTTTTATATGGACAACTTACATAAATATTATCATTTATGCATATGTTTCACATATACTTTGCTACCAAAGTAACTACTTTGAAGGTTGACCTTAGGGCAGTGGCACTCTACTTCCTAATGCTTCAACACTTTAACAATATTTTTCATTTTGTGGAGAACCCCAACTATAAAATTATTTTTGTTGTTACATCATAATTGTAATTTACTAGTATTATGGATTGCAATGTAAATATCTGATATGCAGGATAGGGTCTTTCAATCCCCAAATGGGTCAGGACCTCCAGGTTGAGAACCACTGTCCTAAAGCTTCATGCGCACAAGGCAAGAGCTCTACACTGAGCTATATGCCCAGCCACCCAAGGTAACTAGTGTAACAAACTCTTAGAAATTTTTCTATTTTTTTATTATTTTATTTTATTAGTTCAAATTAGGAACAAGCTTGCTTCAGATGTCAATCCCTTCTCCCTCTCCCTCCCCTCCCCCCAACATCCCACCTGCCCCTAGCCATCTCCCCTCCACTCCCCAGGCAGGGTAAGGCCCTCAAAAGAGGCTCCCCAAAGTCTACCACATCATCCTGGGCGAGGCCTAGGCCTTTCCCCATGTGTCCAGATCAAGAGAGCATCCCTTCACAAGGGATGGGCTCTCAAAATCCCCCCCCTTTTTTTTAAGAACTTACATATTTAATACAGTGCATTACCCCTGTACAAATGGAAAAAAAATGAGTTCAACATTTCTAGACCAATATGGCTGTTAATTTTTGTACAATGCCAACTCAACATGGTAAACTGGGATACTTTTTTCCAAAGTTGACAGCACAGCTAAAGTTTCCAAAAATTCAAATTATATATATATATATATATATATATATATGTTTGTTTTTTTTCTGCTGAGTAGTACTCCATTGTGTAAATGTACCACATTTTCTGTATCCATTCTTCAGTTGAGGGGCATCTAGGCTGCTTCCAGTTTCTGGCTATTACAAATAATGCTGCTATGAACATGGTTGAACAGATTTCCTTGTTATATGAATGTGCTTCTTTTGAGTATATGCCTAGTAGTAGAATTGCTGGATCTTGTGGTAGACTCATTCCCATTTGCTTGAGGAGTCACCATACTGATTTCTACAGTGGCTGTACAAGTTGGCACTCCCACCAGCAGTGGAGGAGTGTTCCTCTTTCTCCGCATCCTCTCCAACATAAACTGTCATCGATATTTTTGATTTTAGCCATTCTGACAGGAGTAAGATGGTATCTCAGAGTTGTTTTGATTTGCATTTCCCTGATGGCTAAGGATGTTGAACACTTTCTTGTGTGTCATTCAGCCATTTTAGATTCCTCTATTGAGAATCTATACTCCATTTTTTAATTGGATTGTCTGGGGTTTTGGAGAATAGCTTCTTGAGTTCTTTGTATATTTTGGAGATCAGACCTCTGTCAGATGTGGGGTTGGTGAATATCTTTTCCCAATCTGTGGGCTGTCATTTTGTCTTGCTGACTATGTCCTTTGCCTTACAGAAGCTTCTCAGTTTCAGGAGGTCCCATTTATTAATTGTTGATCTCAGTGTCTGTGCTACTGGTATAATGTTCAGGAAGCAGTCTCCTGTACCAATTAATTCAAGGGTATTTCCCACTTTATCTTTTAGTAGTTTCAGTGTGGCTGGGTTTATGTTGAGGTCTTTGATCCATTTTGACTTAAGTTTTGTGCAAGGCAAAAGGCTTGGGTCTATCTGCAGTCTTCTCCATGTTTGCATCCAGTTATGCCAGCACCATTTGTTGAAGATGCTATCATTGTTCTAGCGTATATATTTGGATTGTTTGTCAAAAATCAGGTGTTTGTAGGTGTGTGGGTTAGTTTCAGGGTTTTCAACTTTATTCCATTGGTCTACCAGTCTATTTTTGTGCCAATACCAAGCTGTTTTCAGGACTATAGCTCTGTAAAAGAGCTTAAAGTTAGGGAAGTGATGCCTCCAGAACTTCTTCTATTGCACAGGGTTGTTCTGGCTATCCTGGGTCTTTTGTTTGTCCATATAAAGTTGAGAATTGTTCTTTCAAGGTCAGTGAAGAAATGTGTTGGGATTTTGATAGGGATTGCATTGAATCTATAGATTGCTTTTGGCAAGAGTGCCATTTTTACTATGTTGATCCTGCCTATCCAAGAGCATGGGAGATCTTTCCATTTTCGGGTATCTTCTTTAATTTCTTTCTTTAGAGACTCAAAATTCTTACAGTACAGGTCTTTCACATTTTTGGTTAGTGTTACTCCAAGGTATTTTATGTTGTTTGTGGCAATTGTAAAGGGTGATGCTTCTCTGATTTCTTTCTCCACCAATGTGTCATCTGTATATAGTAGGGCTACAGATTTTTTTGAGTTAATCTTGTATCATGCCACTTTGCTGAAGGTGCTTATCAGCTGTAGGAGTTCCCTGGTTGAGTTTTTAGGGTCACTTATGTAGACTATCATATCGTCTGCAAATAGTGAGAGTTTGACTTCTTCCTTTCCGATTTGTATTCCCTTGATCTCCTTTGGTTGTCTTATTGCTCTAGCTAGAATTTCAAGGACAATATTGAAGAGGTATAGAGAAAGTGGACAGCCTTGTCTTGTACCTGATTTTAGAGGAATTGCATTGAGTTTCTCTCTATTTAATTTGATGTTGGCTGTTGGCTTGCTGTATATTGCTTTTATTATGTTGAGGTATGTTCCTGTTATCCCTGATTTCTCCAGGACCTTTATCATGAAGAGGTGTTGGATTTTCTCAAAGGCTTTTTCGGCATCTAGTGAGATGATCATGTGATTTTTTTCCTCAGTCTGTTTATATGGTGGATTACATTGATGGATTTTCATATGTTGAACCATCCTTGCATCCCTGGAATGAAGCCTACTTGATCGGGATAGATGATTTCTCTGATGCGTTCTTGGATTCGATTTGCCAATATTTTATTGAGAATTATTGCATCAATGTTCATGAGGGATTGGTCTGTAGTTCTCTTTCTTAGTTGTGTCTTTGTGTGGCTTGGGTGTCAAGGTTATTGTGGCCTCATAAAAAGAGTTTGGTAATGACCCTTCTGCTTCTATTTTGTGGGATACTTTGAGAAGAAGTGGTATTAGGTGTACTTTGAATTTCTGGTAGAATTCTGCACTGAAGCCATCTGGCCCTCGGCTTTTTTTGGTTGGGAGACTTCTAATGACTGCTTCAATTTCATTAGAGGTTATAGGTCTATTTAAGTTGCTTATCTGTTCTTGATTTAATTTTGGAAAGTGAAATCTGTCCAGAAAATTGTCCATTTCCTTTAGAGTTTCAAATTTTGAGGAATATAGGTTTTCAAAGTATGGCTTGATGATTCTCTGGATTTCCTCTGTGTCTTTTGTTATGACCCCCTTTTCATTCCTGATTTTATTAATTTGCATGTTCACTCTTTGTTGTTTGGTAAGTTTGGATAAAGGTTTGTCTATCTTGTTGATTATCTCGAAGAACCAACTTTTTGTTATATTGATTCTTTGTATTGTTCTTCTAGTTTCCATTTCATTGATTTCAGCCCTCAATTTGATTATTTCCTGGCATCTGTTCCTCTGGGGTGTATTGGCTTCTTTGTTTTCTAAAGCTTTCAGTTGTGCTGCTAATTCTCTAGTGTGATTATTCTCCTGTTTCTTCATGTGGGCATTTAGCACTATGAACTTTCCTCTTAGCACTGCTTTCAGAGTTTCCCATAGGTTTGGATATGTTGTGTCTGCTTTCTCATTGAATTCTAGGAAATCTTTAATTTCTTTTTTTATTTCTTCCTGGACCCATGAATTGTGCAATTGGGTGTTACATAATTTCCATGAGTTTGTAGGTTTTCTGTAGTTCTTGTGTTGTTAAATTCTAATTTTAAAGCATGGTGGTCTGATAAGACACAGGGGGTTATTTCATTTTTTTGTGCTTATTGAGGTTTGCTATGTTGCCAAGTATGTGGTCGATTTTAGAGAAGGTTCCATGTGGCGCTGAGAAGAAGGTAAATTGTTTTGTATTTGGGTGGAATGTTCTATAGATATCTGTTAAGTCCAACTGTGCTATAACTTCTATTAGTTCTTTTGTTTCTTTGTTAAGTTTCTGTCTGGTGTTCCTGTCCAGTGGTGAGAGTGGGGTGTTGAAATCTCCCACTATAAGTGTGTGAGGTTTTATTTGTGATTTGAGTTTTAGTAAAGTTTCTTTTACAAACGTGGATGCCTTTGTATTTGGAGCATAAATGTTCAGAATTGAGACTTCATCCTGATGGATTTCTCCTGTGATGAGTAGGAAATGACCTTCTTCATCTCTTTTGACTTTTTTTAGTTTAAAGTCCAATTTGTTGGATAGTAGGATTGCTACCCCCGCTTGTTTCTTGGGTCCATTTGATTGGAAGATCTTTCTCCAACCTTTAATTCTTAGGTACCATCTGTCTTTGCGGTTAAGGTGAGTTTCTTGTATGCAGCAGAAGGAAGGATTCTGTCTTCTTATCCATTCTGCTAATCTGTGTTTTTTATAGGGTAGTTAAGACCATTAATGTTGATGGATATTAATGACCATTGATTATTTTTTATTCTTGTTTGTTTTTGATTTGGTGATGGTGGCAAGATTATGTGTGGGATTCTATCCCTTTTTTCTTTTGACTGTTGGTAAGTTGGGATTATCTATTGCCTATGTTTTTCTGGTTGTAGTTAACTTCCCTGGGTTGCAGTTTACCTTCCAGTACTTTCTGAAGTGCTGGATTGGTGGATATGTATTGTTTGAATCTGGTTTTGTCATTGGATATCTTGTTTTCTCCATCTATAATGATTAAAAGCTTTGCTGGGTATAGTAGTCTGGGTTGGCATCCATGGTCTCTTAGTGTAGGTAGAATATCAATCCAGGACCTTCTGGCTTTCAGAGTTTCTAAGGAAAAGGCAGGTGTGATTCTGATAGGTTTGCCTACATAGGTTACTTGACCTTTTTCCTTTGCTGCTCTTAATATTTTCTCTTTGTTGTGTATGCTTGGTGTTTTGATGATTATGTCACAAGGTGACCTTTTTTTTTTTTTTTTTCTTTTGGTCCAGTCTCTTTGGTGTTCTGTAGGCTTCTTGCATTTTCATTGGCATTTATTTCTTTAGGTTGAGAAAGTTTTCTTCTATGATTTTGTTGAATATTTTTCTGTGCCTTTGAGTTGGATTTCTTCACCTTCTTCTATACCTATTATTCTTAGTTTTGTTCTTCTCCCGGTATCCCATATTTCCTGGATATTTTGTGTTAGGGATTTGTTGGACTTAAGGTTTTCTTTTGTTGATGAATCTATTTCTGCTAGTGGGTCTTCAGCTCCTGAGATTCTCTCTTCCATCTCTTGTATTCTGTTGGTTATCCTTACATCTGTAGTTCCTGATCGTTTACTTAGCTTTTCTATTTCCAGCATTCCCTCAGATTGTACTTTTTTTATTGTCTCTATTTCAGTTTTTAGGTCTTGAACTATTTCTTGTATTTTTTGGTTTGTTTTGTCTTCAGTTTCTTTAAGGGATTTTCTCATGTCCTCTTTGAGATTTTCCTGAAGATGTTTTTAAGGTCATTCTCTTCTGGTTCATCTGCATCGTGATGTTGAGGTCTTACTGGTATATGGTTCCTAGTCTCCGGTGGTGTCATATTGGGTTTTCTGTTGTTGGGTGTGCTTTTACCTTGTCCTCTTTTCATCCTTTCTTCTGGTGGGTGTAGCAAGTGTTTCTTGTTCTCCTGGTGGGTGTGGGACCACATTTCCCTTCTGGTAGATGCAAACAGATCCAATAATCTGGGCCGGCGGAAGGTGTCGTTACTAGATATTTGGCAAGAAATTTTTCTATTTTTAAATAGGCCAATGAACCAAGGGGTGACAACTAATTCTCAAAAGAAGAAATATATGTCTAGTACATATTTCTGAATGTATCCTTTGCTACCAGGAGAATGCAAATCAAAACTACTATTAAATTCCATCCCATCCTAGTCAGAATGGCTATCAAGAAAAACATGACATGAAATGCAGGTCAGGAGATGAGGAAAGAACACTTATTTATATGGAGCATTATTGTACAGAGCAATGAAGCCACTCAAGAAGCATCTCAAAAACAAACAAACAAACAAACAAACACAGCTGTACCATGTAATCCAGCTTTACCACTGCTGGGCATATACCCAAAGGACACTACATCCTGTCCCAGAGATACTTGAACATTTGTATTTACTGCTTCTGCTTTCACAGTAGCAAGGAAATGCAATTAGGCTAGATGCCCATCAACAGATGAATGGCTAATGAAAACATATATACGCTATGTTTCCCTCTGTTGCTCTGCAAACCAACTTGTCAGTATTGCTTTAGAGCTGTTGCTTAAAAGGCTTAAATTGGCCAGCCAAGAAGTTATGTCTATATATTGTTGAACAGAATCGCTGCACAAATAAATGTAGAGAGGGGAAGTAGATTCACTTCAGTGCAGTGTGATTTTATTCTACCCTTCTACACACCACAGTATCTGAGAATCAAACCACGGATGAGGAGACAGAAACAGAGAGATTTAAACTATTAAAAATGTATATCTTGGCCTGAGTGAACAAAGAAAACTTAGATACTTGCTGCTTAGGGACTTTAGTTCTGCTTGGAAACCCTAACAAATACTGGCTCTTCTAACCCTTGCTGCTAATTCTTCATAGGAAGATACTATATAGTAGTAGACCACTATCGCTGCTGTCTCTCTGAATATCCTTACCTTTGACCCTTTGAGCTCTTGCTGCATGATTTTACTCTAGTGACTCCTTTCCAGCTCTTCTTATCACTCCCTTTTCTAGCCTGTAAATACTGCATTAATAAATGATTCTTTGGTGTGTGCCAAGATGTGCATGCACACACGCACACACACACACACACACACACACACACACACACACACACACACACACACACACAAACACACACTAGAACTTTATTCAGCTCCAAAGAAAATGAAATTATGAAAGCTGCAGAAAAATGGAAGTGGAATATATTATATTAATAGGTAACTGTGATGGGTAGCTTTAGATCTACTTGACACAAGTTAAAGTCATCTGAGAGGAGGGAATCTCAATTAAGAAAATGCCTTGGTAAGATCAGGCTGTAGGCAAGCCTGTAGGGCATTTTCTTAATTAGTGGTTGAAGTGGGAGAATCAAGCCTATTGTGGGTGGGGACACTCCCCGACTGGTGGTCCTGGGTTCTGTAAGGAAACTGAGCAAACCACGAGGAGCAAGCCTGTAAGCAGGATCCCTGAATGGCCTCTGCATCAGCTCCTGCTTCCAGGTTCCAGCCCTTCTTGGGTTCCTGTCCTGACTTCCTCCAGTGGTGGACTATAGTGTAGAAGTGTAAGCAAAATAAAGCCTTTTTCCTCAACTTGCTTTTGGTCATGGTGTTTTATTGCAGCAATAGAAATTCTAACTAGGACCATAACCTAGGCTCAGAAAGAAAAATACTCCATGTTCTTTCTTATGTATGAATTGTAGCTTCTAATTGCTGAATATGAGTATTGAGGTAGGAGAAAGTGTGGATGGAGACCAGGAAACTAGAAAGGGTCTTGAAAGGTAAAATTAAAAGAGGCTTTGAGAGAAGGGATGGATAACTCTTTTGCCAGCCGCCTGAGTTCCACCGCCACCACATTAGGGCCCCCAAATACCAGAGTCTTATATTATTTACAATGCTGCTGGCCAATGACTAGGATTTCTCACTTGCTAGCTCTGTCCTAAGTATCAACCATAACCATTAATCTATATATTTTATAAAGACTTATCTTATTGAGGATGCCTGCGGCATGTGTCCTCTCTTGCCGGGATCACATGGCGACTCCTCCTTACTACATTTCCCAGAATCCTCCTTCTCTCCTACTCTGGCCTATCTTGTTTCCATATTGGCCAGCAGTGCTTTATTTATCAACCAATAAGACAAACATATACACAGAAGGACTTAACCCATCATCTCCTCTTTTCTGTCTAAATAAAAAGAAGGGTTTTAACATTAACACAGTAAAATATATAACAAAACAGTTAAAAAATAAGAACTATAGTTACAATATTTAGTTCATTAACATTTAGCAAGATTTAAAGAAAATATTCTATCATATAGCCTATCTTTGTGAGTCTAAAGTCTTATATGTAGCTTATCTTTTATAATAGCTAAAGAAAACTATAACCATAACTATCTGTCTTCAACTCCATCAAAGACCACAGAAGGATAATATATAAACTCTAGATCTGACAGAGACATCTCGATGCCTGGGTAGCCATCAGAAGTTCCTCTGTAATGTTGGAGCTTCAGCCCATAGGCCATAGTGTGTCTGGCAGATTTCTCCATGAAGCAGGAACCCTTCAGGACTGTCTTGTTTTATAAGTTTAGCAGTCACTTTCTTGTGGGTCCTGCATGCCCAGTTTATTAAACAGTCCAGGCAAGAGTAGTTTCTTGTTCAAATGGCTAATCTTGCCATGTTGAAGGCAAACTCCATGAGTTTCTTCAATGCCTATCCTCCTTTCTGACATAATTGGTGTGCCAGAGCAGTGTGTCTCACTGTCAAGAAAAACCCTAAACCATTTAAATGCCATATATTCTGTAGGTCTTTGAAAGGTTTGAAGAATATCCATCTCAAATACATCTCTGTATATATAGAAAACCTAACAAACCTAATTATAAGTTCTGACTATTATAGGTAACTATATAATTAATCTGTATTTATGCATTACATTTTAAAAGATCTGTATAAACACAATGGCTAAACAAGAGGAGAAATATACATATCACAAAATTGACCTTAAAGTTGTATCAATAAATTAAAATCCATACCAAAGCAAAGTATTCATTTCTATATACTATTCCCGCTTTTTCCTTTAAAAAGAGAGTGACTGTGATCATTACCATTTATAACCAACCCCATTTAAATGAAAACAAATATTTATAAACAATATTTGGGAATTTGGGTGTCATTCATTCCAAACTGCTTCCTGCTGGTTGGGGGTGATGTCCATACCATGGGGATTATGATAAAACACAGAAACCTGGCCAGGTTCTTGTTTTTGTAGTCTGTAAGGCTGTATCGTCTCAGCTATTTTAGATGTCAGATCACCTGAGACACTGTTTCAGAGGGTCTTGCTTCATCAAACCATATTAGTCTGGAAGGAATCCATAGCTTTATATTTTCTGTGGAAACATAGCAAAATCTCTTTTCCCAAGTAACCTGTCCTTTTTAAATTTAGAAGCCAACGTATTTTTTAAATATGTAAGTTGGATTAATTTAGCTGCACTTATAATCAAATGTCTTTTAACAGCTGTTGTTCTTTCTTTGGCAATCAAACAATTTAAAGACAACAATATAGCATATAGTGAAGGGACCAGCTCCCCTTTTGGCAGCCATAACAGCCTGAGTTTTCCGGGGATCTAACAATAGTATCCAGATTCTCTGTGTATTTTCCATCTTTATGTGGCTTTTTCATTATTCTATTTCTTTTACTTTTATTTTTTCCTTTTATGAGACAGGGTTTCTCTGTATAACCTTGGCTGCCCTTGAACTCACTCTGTACACCAGGCTGGCCTTGAATTCACAGAGATCTACTTGCCTCTGCCTCCCAAGAGAGTGCTGGGATTAAAGGCATGTGCCACCACACCCAGCTACTCTATTTCTTCTTCTTTTTTTGTTTTTGTTTTTAAGCACTTTATCCTGTTTCTTTTTCTCTCACAAACCTATGCATATTTTTAAACACAGTGTAAACCTTTAGAGGTTTTTCTTCATCTGAATTTGTCTTTACTGTAATCTTTACCTTTTTCTAGCCACAGTCTTTTATCTGCTAAACAACATTGCTAAAATTAAAGCAGTGGCTGTTTTAAGCCACTGTCTTTCCAAGATGGCGGGGCACATGCTTACCACCAGGACTGGGAGCTGTGCACACAACCTTGGTCTATGCTGCCATCAAGCAACATGCTGCCAGCTTGGAGATGTGGTCACTGCCACTGCCAGCTGCTTGAACATACCATTCAATTGTTAGAAGGGCCTCTTAAAAGAGCTATGGGGTTTTTCCATTTATGTTGAGTCAGGAAACCTCCCTTAAGGGAGCCTAGCAAGCCTCTGCTTGTCTCTAGAAAAACAGAGACCACCAGAGAAAATGCTGCTACCAAGAAGTCGTGCTTGTCTTTGCTCTTTTGCTTCTAAAATCCTTCCTTAAGCTTTTGTGAAGCTTTTATGTGGAAGTTGATAAAGCTGAATGGGACTACTTGTTATCAATCTAGTTCTGACCCCACATTGCGTTCGGCATTAGATGGAGGCTAAGCATGGTGGAGTATGCCTTTAATCTCATGGCTCAGGAGGCAGAGGCAGGTAGATGTCTGAGTTTGAGGCCAGCCAGAGCTACATAAGATAGAGACCCTGACTCAAGAGAGAGAAAGAAAGAGAGGACAGTGGGGAAGACAATTGAACATGTGTCATTTGAAAGTGGAAGAGGAAAACAAAAAGAAAAAGATGTTTGTTTATTCTTCTGAACATTCTAGAGTACAAATGTATTTGTTTCAGGATTTTCTTTAGATGGACTTCTGCTACACTCGGTAATCCCAACGTGACACTTCTTTCTGTTCTCTGTGGAAATACCTCAAAATGGCAAAAAGAGGGTTTGAAGGTTCTCTCTCTCTCTCTCTCTCTCTATATATATATATATATATATATATATATATATATATATATATTTGTGGGTGTGTGTAGTGTGTGTGTGGTGTGTGTGTGTTGTGTGTGTGTGTGTGTGTGTATTGTATAGTGTGTGGTGTGTGTGTGTGTGTGTGTAGTGTGTGTGTTGTGTGTGTGTATTGTATAGTGTGTATGGTGTGTGTGTGTGTGTGTGTGTGTGTGTGTGTGTGTGTGTGTTTAATGTAGTGTTGGGGGTTGAATCCACACTTTCTTCCACATCAGGCAAGTTTTAAACCAACCCCTAAAACTCTTCATTCTTTTAAATGTTTATGCGTTCACTCACACTCTTTGGAGGTACGATACAGGAAGGTGTTTTATATTTTCAAGATTCTTTTGTTGTTTTATCATATGAATGTTTTCCTGCATGTGTGTATATGCCTTACATTCATGCCTTATACTCTCAGAGGCCAAAAGAGCCCCTTGCAAGTCAATTACAGATGATTGTGAGCTGCCTATGGCGACAGGAACTGAGCTCAGATCATCTGGAAGGTCATCAAATGCTCTTACTTCTAGCCATCCCTACAGCCCTCCTTTCTATCTTTTGCCTGGTTTTCTCTATGAAAAATATTTTACATGGCTAGAATTGACTATGGCACAATTCATGAAACTTTGTTGCATGTTCTGTTTTGAAATGGCATCTCATCTAGCCGGTGTTGACCTCAAACCTGTTGTGTAGCAGAGGATAATCTTGAACTTCTAACCCTCCTCTTCCATCTTCCACGTGTTGAGATTGTAAGCATGTTTGACTTATTTACATATCTGATTAATTTTATTTTAGTTTTAATTGCCTGTTTTTGTTTCCTATGGAACTTTTTTAGTTTCAGCTAAGAAAGAAACACTGGGATAAAGGAGCCATTTTCTGATCTACTATAAACACCATTCCTCTGTTCAGTTTAAGGGGAAGAGGACTATGGGCAAACAACCTGATTTTGACAAGAAAATGGTGGGTTTTCTCGTCTGAACTCAAACATAAAATCTTGTGGAATTTTCCCTATTTTAGGAATCACAATTGAAATGTCCAGCTCTGGGGAGCAAATGCTGGCTGTTGTATGCATGAAGCTGATTTCTGCTCGGGAAGTAATGGTGGATGGTTCCAGACCTTGCCTCTTTGGCTCCAGTAGAATTTCTCTTCATTTCCTCTTCTGTAGACAGGGGAGGATCGAGTGCTTCATCCCATCCACCCTTTTGTTGCAGAGGGTGAAGCAGAGGTGAGCGCATTTCCCTTTTCCATGGGCATGCTAGTTTTCCACAAATGCTTTTTCAGTAAGTGGAAAACACACTTCAAAATCCTGTAAATGCCTTTTTTTTTTTTTTTAAGTCAGCACATGGCAAAATCCTAGCAAACTGTGACCTTTCTCCCTGCCACCCTACCCCCATGCCTTCAACCTTTACATCTACCTCATTGGCTATTTTCTCCTGGCAATCTTTTGTCTAAGGCAGAATGGATGAAAAGAAAAGCCTGGTAAATACTTCAGAATTAAAATGCCAAATTAAACAAGAAAAAGAGTCAGAAGACTTTGAATAATCAAAACCTTTAGCTCAAGATTTGTTCTACCAAATGTAAATGAAGGGAAGGCTTCGAGATGGATGTCTTGGCGTTTGCTGAAAACTGGAGTGCCCTTTGGTTGGTCCCTTATCGAGAAGAGAAAGGATGTCTGCTGACGGTAAATGTATTCTATATTCTAAAGGACGTCAGAGCGCTCTCCAGCCCCGAGAACAATAAACGTGGACGGGAAATGAAATATGAAGCGATGCCAAAACTCTTGCTACGGCTTTGTTTTATTAAGCTCTGTGCTCCTAAGATATTGTCAGCCACGATGAAATGTGACTTTACTAAATGTTATTATTTAATAACACAGAGGATGCAAAAATGAAACAAGTCACCCCTAGATGCTGATGGTAGAACAAATGCAAGGACATTATAGTCACACTTACATGATAATATTTTTATAAGCAGTGCTGAAAACTGTCCAGTTCTCTGGGTTCTTTTTAAAGATTGCTCAAGTCCAGATCTTTGACCACAGAAGCATATCATATATCCTGTTTGTAGCTGGGACTATCATCCAGTACCAACTCAAACTGCCATCTCGGTACACAGATCAAATTCTCATTACCTTTAACTATAAAGCAGTATCAGGACCTCAAATATTGAGGTTTATAGAATTAAGAGTTTGAAAACAGCTCGGGCAGTCAACAAAAGTCGGTCCTGTGATGAAAAGGAAAGCTCGCTCTCTGAACATAAGGCCTTTTACTTCCAGATCACACCACTTCTGTTTAAGCAGAGGTTCTGAGTGGGAACATGTACCGAAATCGCCCACTTGCTAGTTCACTCTCCAAACGTGCGCTCTAGGAGCTGACAGAGTCTGTGCACCTAACCACCGTCCCTAACCCACTTCTGCAGTCTGTCCTAAGGACTGCTGCTTCTCGCTCTCTCCCATTCAAACAACAACAAAAATAAAATAAAAGCAAGTCTCACCAAATGTTTGCATATCGCTAAATCTTTTGCTTTAAGATGTTTTTGTCACGTCAAAACCCATGAGATGTAATTTATGTGTCATTCTTTCCTTTTCCTTTAGATTGAGTAGAAAATATCATCTAAACAAAACTCTGACTTAAAAATCTTCTGATATGAGAGAGTTCAATGGTATTATTCAGTTTATATTTCAACCAAAGGAACTCCTGAGTTTGATGATAGAGGATGATGAATCTTACCAGTTTCCTTATAATCTGCGACTAATGATTAATCTCTGACATAAAATTGAAAATGATTATTTTTAATAACTGGTATATCAAAACATTAGTTATGGACTGGGTTAGAGATTTGTTTATTCCTTTATTATAGAGTAGTAACAAGAGCAAGGAGTGAGAAGAGAGGAAAGAAAGTAGGAAATACCATTGTCTTTTACCATCAGAAGGATTCACGATCAGCTAGAAGTGAGGAGGTTATTATGGTAAATTATTCCTCCATGCATAACACATACAATACTTTCTGGGATAGAGAAGACTCTCAACACATCTAAAAGAATAAAGCTTCGAGGGGCATTGCAAATGTACCCTCAATGAGAACAAATTGATGCTGTCCTTACTTTGCTCATACTGGTCCCTTTGAAGTGTGTTGAGAACTTGGAGATCCATATCATAGGACCATGTACTAAGTGGAGAACACTCTGAACTTAAGTCACAAATTCGAGGTTCCAGATTATCTGCAATTCTACTTCTGATATTAGGCTCAAGACACCAGAGGAACTTGTGTCATTTTTTACTTTAACCATAAATTAACTAAGTTGAATGTGAAAAGTGGGGCTGCATTCCAAGAATTCTTGTCCTAACGCTTTTGTCAAATTAAGTTCTTAAGACAAAAGATGCATTTTGCAAAGCTTGCTTTTTGCACATCTTTCAAAAACTTTCCTTCTAAAAGTACTGTCAGTTGGTCACTTGGCTACATAGCATAAATTAAAAACGCTAAAGCATTGCTATTTATTGTTTTTAATCAATTGCCCTTTGCTAATTTTGAGTGAAACTGCATTTTCCAGAAGGGATGTGACTTGGAACTAACGTGTCCATGGAGTAAGTATTCATCAAAATGCTAGGTTTCAGTGCTCATTGTTGTGGTATGTGTTGAAGTTGTGTGGTGTGGTCACGTAGGGTGGAAGTCACGCTTCTGTGGTTCTTTATTCTTTTGTTATCCCTTGTTTGTTTATGGCCACCCAACAATCCCCTGACCTAGCCTTTGACCTTTGATCCTAAGAGTCAACAGATGACATAAAAAGATAATAAACACGGGGTTATAAATTAAACTTTGTTCATAAATCTTATTGAAATTTGGATGGAATCATGCCCATTAAAAAAAAAAACTGTTTTAATGAAAATTTGTGACTGAAGCATAGTTTTTTTAATAGTCCATTCTTTCCTCTTTCTTCCTTTATCATTGATTATCAAGATTTGGCTAAAAATAGCTCTGCAGATGCAGAATCTGAAACTGCCAATCAGCCACAGCAGTATCTTTTATGAGTTCCTGGATGAGTGCCCCCACCCCCATTTTTGTATAGAAAACGTGTCCAGCATGCCTTCTGCTGGGTATTTCAATATTAACTCCTTTCCACCCGAACATTGCACATGTGCAAAACTGTAAATGCCAATTGATCTATACAAGGAAGTTGCAAAAAAGACCGATATTGTCTTTGAAAAAATGTCTTCAAGGCTTTGTTCCCCCAGATGGTGGTACTACCCTGTAAAGAAAGACAAAAGAAGCATTCCCCACATATTTCTGGGCTCTCTTATGAGAACACCTGCTATTCCCCAATATGGTTTATGCTATTTGTGATCTAGTTGTGTGTAGAATATTAAGTGAGCTAAGTTCATAGTATTAATCGGTTGCTTCTTCATATTTGGGCTAAGATCAAGTGTAATAGTGATATATTAGCCCCCAAAATGACAGTCTTTATCTATAATGCAGCTTTGGCTCAGACTTCTGAATCATTTCTTTGGTTATACTTCCCTATAATTGGTTAATCTTCCTACCTAATCTGTATGAGGCTGGTTTAGAAGTTGTACTGGTGTTGACATTACTGATCTCAAAAGACTGACTTCCTTCCTTCCTTCTTTCTTCTATTATTCGTGTTGTTTTTGTGTGTGTGGAGGGGTATGCACACCATGGTGTGTGTGTGAAAGGGAAAAAGGACAACTTTATGGAGTTGGTCATCCCCTTCCACCTTTACACGGGTTCTGGGGATTGAATTGCTGGCCTCATGGATTTGTGAATCTTGAGCCCTCCTATGTTTACATCCTTAGTGACTTTGCCCTTGAACTACCATTTTGTGAGCTGAATGGAATGATGGGGCTTTCTTCAAGATAGACACTGAATCATGTAAAGATGAGTGCTGAAAATCACAGTTGTTTTTCAATTTTTAAAGACATTATAATTATAAATAAAAACGTTGATGAGCCAAGATAATGATCGAGAAAGAAAAAAGATAATGCTTCATGTTCCAGTACCTGCAACAGTACATTCCTTTCTGCTATTTGCATAATGGACTCTACATGTTCATTTTGTTCTGGGCTCTGAAATTTATATGCTGGCCCTGGCTGCTCTTGAGCTGTCAGCTCGTTGACCTCACTAAGCCTGTAGTAAGTGTGGTTCAGGAAGAATGGAAGGGAGGTGAAGCACTGTGGAGCTCTTCATGCCCCTTCTCTCCAAGGCCCTGCCAGGTTTCCTCTTTATTATTTAATTAATAATAATGATTAGTCATTTCTGCTGATTTCTTAAAAATTATAATAATAAAGGTTATTTCTGTTGAATTTTCCACCAGAGAAAAGTACTGACTCTCTTCCTTGTTGCTGGTTTCTCTCTGTAAGCTGACCTCTTTCTTATTGTTACTTTCTACAGAGCAAGTTTGAGGGATGGTGTTATTCTATGTCCCTTCAAAGCTATGTCCTCTTCCAACCTTCCAATTTTAAGCTCTTAACTTGAGATCACTAAAAATATTTTACATGTATCATGAGGAATTTTGTCCTCTCCTTCTCTCTCTCTTTTTTCTTATGTCCTGATTCCTGTCTCATTCTAGGGGCACAGAATTGAGTCAGGACCAAGCAGGGCCTTTGCAGATGTCCTGTTATTTGTATTTTCAGGAAGAAAGAATTGAATAGTATTACAGGGACTCTTTAGTTTCTCCTAAGTGGCCACATGCAACCACCCAAGAGCTCAGTAGCACTCTGATTCTGTCCTTGGAGCTGAATTGTCGTATGTCATCTTGAGTCTTTTGATCAGAGCTGAGGCTACACCTTCACTTTTCAGTTTCTTTGATCCCTCACCTTACACTGACAAATTCCTGGAGTCTCGGTATCAGAAAGTGATGAAAACTAATCCGGTCTCTTTTATCTGTGCCCTAAGGACCTTAATATTCCCCAGGACTGTCTTCACTTCTGGGCACTATGCCCATGCCTCGTCCCATTTGTCTTCCTCATTATTAACTTCACAGCCAGAAGCTGCCAGTAGCTCCTCCACTCTGTGTTTGTGTTTTAGGCCAATTTACCTTTTCTCACATTAATTCTTCGGTGCAGAATCATCTTCTAGAGGCGTTTCCTATTTCCCCACAAGTCAGTCAGGGTCCATATAATCAGCACCCATGCTGTAGGCACAGAAATCTTACTGAAGTCCTAAGAGTGTCTTCAGGCTACATTTGTGTGCCATCCCTGTGGACAAGGATGTAACTATTTGCTGCAAGTAATAACACAACAGGCATTCGGCACATAGTTTTTGGCTGAATTAAATGGATCAGATTATGTTCCCTAAGAGTATAAATGATCTGTCTTCCAGACATCATTAGTTCGTCCTTGTCCACAAAATGAAGAAACACACACACAAGAGTTTTCAATCATGAGTGAGAAATTTTAAGTCAAGGGTAGGTGACAAGTCACCAGGCTGCCTAAGTTTTGGTAATTACCTAGGTTTGGATAATTCTTTCCCGGAGAATCTTCTATGGAGATTCAACAAAATTCTTAGGAATTAGAAATTCTGTTAGTAGTTCAGATCAAAATTAGCCATTTCAAGAGAAGCTTGGGTTCTTTTTATAAATTTTAGCTAGAACTTTGATTTCTTAGTACTTCTTCGTTTCCTTCTTGGAACGTTAGCTACCTGGGTTGTGGTTTCTGTCCATGTCCTGCGTCAGTAGTAAGACTGACGTTTGTTCTTTTAGACTAGAACAAGTACATTAGATTCTAAGAAATGTCTTCCAGGCTTTTTGAGTGTCACTATCTCATTCTGGATCAGTCCTATACCTTTGCTGTAAGCATGAAGACACATGAAGGGCTTTAGCCCTTTGATGTGGATGAAGGATAGGCCCAGATTAGGGGTTGTTCATTGCTCACATGTTTTTGTTGTTGTTTTCTTGTTTTGTTTTTGTTTGTTTTGTCTTGGTTTTTCCAAAGAGGATCTCATTATTAATTCTGGCTGTCCTAGAACTCAGGCTGGTCTTTAACTCACAGAGATCCCCCTGTCTCTGCCTTCCAAGTGCTAGGATCAAAGGTATGCACCACCACTGCTGGCTCCAACTTGCTTTTTTTAACTTTAGTTGTCCTTGGGTATTTGAACCATTTCTCCTCTCACAACCCAAGTGCTGGGATTACAGTATGCACAACCATGTCCAGTCTGTCAACATGTTTTAGGTACTACAGTGCTTGGTTTGTTTTGTTTTTGTTTTTGTTTTGTCAACTTGATATAAGCTCGGACCATCAGGGATGAAGGAACCTCAATTCGGAAAATGCTTCCATCATATTGGCTTTCGGACAAGTATGTAGGGTGTTTTGTTGATTAAATGACCCACCTGGGTGGGCTCAGCCCCCTGTGAGCAGTACCACCTCTGGGCCGGTGGTCCTGGGATATCTAAGAAAACAAACTAAGCAAGCCATGGGGAACAAGTCAGTAACCAGCACCCCTCCATGGCCTCTGCTTCAGTTTCTGCCTCCAGGTTCCTACTTTGGGTTCCTGCCCTGACGTCCCTTCATGATGGACTTGGAGCTATGAGATGAAATAAACCCTTTCCTCCCCACTTTGCATTTAGTAACTATAGAAATCAAAGTAGAACAGGCATCGAACCTGAAAACACTGCCTGGGTTAGGATCCTGACACCTGAGTTTTCTTCCATGTTCTGCCAGCATCTCTGAGGCTCAAGACCTCTTACCTTGCTTTCTCCACCAATCCCTTCTACTGCTGAAACAGACAATGTCTACCTTACTTCCCAGATGACTTTGAAATCTGAAGCAAAAACAGGGGGTGGAGTGGGTAGAGACATGGTTCAGAGTCTAAGAGCATTAGCTGCCTTTCCAGAGTTTTGATGTCTCGCACCCACAGGGCAGCTCATTGAAGCATTTGTCTCAGGGTAAGAGCCAGAAAGATCAGAGAAGCAGTGGAGAAGCCACCAGTGACCCCTTTCTCTTCTTCTTGATTGGAAAGGGTAGAGAATCTTTCTAAGCCCCACCCTACTACTTCCTGTGTCTCTCTATGTCCTCATTCCTCCTAAGCCTCTATGGCTAATTTTGGTTAGCTAGTAGCTGCTTCTGCCCTCTGATTCAAGGTAAACTTTATTGTCAGTCTCAGGAGTGTCAGAATGTGACTAAAATACCCCACAACAGCTCACAATCATTTGGAACCCCAGTACCAGGGGATCCCCCTTTTGGCCTCTGCAGTCACTTCACTCATGTGATGAACAGACACAAATGCCACCCCCCCACCCCACCCCCGCAAATGCTCATACAGGTAAAATAAAAATATGTAAGCCTGGAGGTGATGGTGCATGCCTTTAATCCCAGCACTCAGGAGGCAGAAGCCGGCGTTTCTCTGTGAGTTCTCTGTGAGTTCAAGGCCAGCTCTAAAAAGTGAGTTCCAGCACAGCCAGGGCGGTTACACGGAGAAACCCCGGTCTCGAAAAACCAAATAAATAAATATAAATAGATAAATAAACAAAATAATGAAAGTTTATCTATGGCGCGTTTAAAGTGCCATTGATGGGAAAGGCAGCGTTCCTTCTGTCCACGGGGAGCACGAATTGTTTTTCTGCATCGCGTTGTAAGTAGGATGGCTCAGGAGAACTGGAGCAGAAAGGAAGAGGAATAGTATATGGAGGATCCAGGAAGAAGTACAGAAGTACTAAACAGTGTTGCTCATCTCCCTATGTGCTAATTTGGATCTCTTCTTAATAAAAGAAAGTCCCTTTTGCATCCAGAATGCTTTTCCTCCAAAATGAGACAAGTGGCTGAAGTATGAAGCCAGGACAAGAGACTCAAGAGGTTTCTCGTTTATGCTTAACACTGGTCAGTTCTCTCTTCCAGCCGTGCCCCCTCATTGGCTCAAAGAGTCCAGTCGGCTTCCGGGAAGGTTCTTTAAAGCCAATCCTAAGGGTAGCGTTCAGTTCCACCACTGTGGCTAGTGGCATTGTGCCCAAGGTTGCAACTTGAGCAATGAATGACTTCCTGCTCCTAAGGTCACCTAGCAAGCTGTGCACCCTAGGAGTCACGGGAGGGGCTTTGTGCTCCTCAACTCCATCCGTGAGCCGGCATGTTGAAGGACAATTGTTTTTTATTTTATTTTTATTGCACCTTCTAGGTTCCAGACACACTGGAGACATCCTGACACATAATGCCTTGTCCGGCACAATGAGATGCCCTTTGCCTAGTCTCCTGAAGGTGCTGCCTCCCCTCCAGAACAAACAACGGAAATGCATCAGGAGGGCTCAGCTGCAGACAGAACGCACCTCCAAGCAGGAGCCACTTGGGGATTCCTCAGATGAAAGCAGATTTCAATGAACATTGTGTTTCGAAGCCTGCTTCCTCTCACCCGGCAAGAGCCATAGAAGGAACATCCCACTTGCCTCTGCTGACACAAAGGAACGCTGTGGTTGGGAGATCTTATCCGACCTTCCTGTGCCGCAGCAACAGAGCTCTGGTTGTGTCTTGTAAGAATCGCTCATTGTTTCTTGGGGACTACTGGCTCCTTGGGGTGGGACCTGATGGCATCTCTGGAGTTGGAGGTAGTAGGTGGTGCTGGGACATCAGCCAGCTACAGGCCCGGACTTGTTGGCTTCACGGAAGTCGGGAAGAGGAGACACTTTGCCAGCTTTCTGGGTGGTGAACAGCTCATCATTTAAAGTTTAAACACAAGACCTGTTTGCTTACTAGTCCCTTCAATTACACAAGCTGAGAAGACAGAAACAGGAGTAACTTTGTTGGAAGAAAGTATTTCTGGTTTGTTTTTTTTTTCACAGCTGTTTGATTTGCTGTTGATTATTGACAAAACTGAGAAGAATCAGAAAGTGTTTTGAAAACAGAAACGTAAGGATTAAAAATATATATCTGGAGGATTCAGATGCCTATTTGTATTTTTAGCTTATATGACATAAACCTCAAAAATGTGTGTTTGTCCAGTGAGGATGAACTTCCAGTTTTAAATCACTGCAATTATAATGAAGAATGTAAGTTAACAGCGTTGGACCAGTTAGAGAGGGCCAATCTTAGATAATGTCTCCTTTACTTGGAAAGTCTATGGTTTTCCTTCAGTAAGGAGACCATGATGGTTACCTGTTCAGCTGCATAGAGAACAGGGTTTTATTTTCTTCCTGTTCTTCTTCCTCTTCCTCAAGGCCTGCTGGGGCATTTATGACACACAAGAATCATATAACTGACAGTAAAGCCACATGGCCACAAGTGAGGGCCACCATGACCTCTCTGAAGAAGCAGGAATCATTTGTCTGCCTGTCGCTTTGTTCAGGGTTCATAGAATCATGACATCACCAAACACCTCCTTTATTCTGAACATACTAATTGAAATTTTCACATACGGTCCCTAGTGAAGAATAAATTTATCTCCCCTTAGTGAGGTGTGAACAGTTCAAGGAGAGCTGGTTCACATTCACCTTCCTATTTCCAGCTTCTAGAACAATATCTTGCCCTGTGTCTAGTGATTGGATGGCTGGCTGGATGCCTATGTTATAGTGTCTAACATAGTAACCAGTGGAGACTCACATATCTAGTGATTGGATGGGTGGTTGGTTGCCAAAGCTATACTGTCTAACATAGTAACCAATGGGATTCATATATCTAATGATTGGACACTGGTTGGATGCCTAGGTTATACTGTCTAACATAACCAGTAAAGGTTTGACTTGGGCT
The DNA here is from genome assembly GCF_003668045.3 of Cricetulus griseus. Lineage (NCBI taxonomy): Eukaryota > Metazoa > Chordata > Mammalia > Rodentia > Cricetidae > Cricetulus > Cricetulus griseus. Next base: position 268,138,952 of record NC_048595.1, on the reverse strand, counting down.
GTCTATGCAGTTCTTTGTTGGCATGACTGTACCTATTGATCATCTGTGCTTTTATTGGTCTACACATAGATGCCCAGAACGTAGAAGTTTTCAAGATTGCATAGTCTCTCTCCTTTAGTTATAGCTGTGATGAGGTTCAGAGAGATTCAGATTCATCCATAGTCACATATCTAAGAAATATGTCATGGCCCTTAGTTTAAAAAAAAAATGTAGATCTTTTGATTGGCAGTCAAATGGCCACTGTTGCTTTCAATGTTGGGGACCTAGAGGCACCCTGTGGAACAATCTGTCACTCCTGACTGATCAGAGCAAAGTGAAATGAATGTGGGCCAGAAAGAAATGAGCAAAAGGAATGGCTTGGGTCTTGAGCATTCACATGCTCATGCTGTTAAGAAAACTAACAAGGATGTCTCATCTGTATTCAGACTGATGCTATTCTATGTATTTCTCAGATGCCCCATTCAGAATTCACTGGCTGATGTCTCATCCCTGGGTTACCAAGGTAACCTCTGGAGATAGTAGCTATACTTCGCTGGGGAGGGTTTTTGTTTGATGTGAAGGAATCCAGGCTTCAGAAGCCCTATCCAGAGAGATGTATTCCTCTCCACTCACTGGTGAGGCTGATCGATAGAACGATTACAGTTCTAGCTCTTCCTGCTACAAGGAAATCACTTCTGATAACTTGGCTGCTTCTTAGAAATTTGTTTCCATCAAAATTTGAATTGTACAGCCTAAGTAAATACTTAGAAGAAATATGAAAGTAACAGATGGGGCATTTATATTTGCATATATTTATATATGCATACATCCTTACAACAAAATGAAAAAGCAATACCCATTATTTTATTATTTATGTTTGTAACTAACTGGTCATGTGGCCACAGATGAAATTTGATAACCACTTTTTTCCATGTCCTTTCTAGTCCAGTGAACACTTGAGTTGGTTATAGATCCTTGTGTAATAGTGTGAACCAAATCTTTCTTCTCAAAGGGTCTGGGTCATTAGCAGTTGTACTAATTGAGTAATTGTTTTTAATTAGAGAATTTGGGAGGAGTCGGAGGCAATTTATAAGATTTTCAGTTTTTGAGCACATGCTTTCCTTTACTCTCTCACGTAGAAACAGTTTCCTTGAAACCACTTCTTTTTCCCTGGAGATTCAATGTCATGAGTCAAAAAAGTCTGGTGACATTCTAGTTCAATCAGCTCATAATATCTCACAGTGAAACCTTCCTCTTTCTGGAACTAAGATTTTGGGGTAGTTTGAATAAGTATGGGCCTGATAGACTCATGTGTTTGAATGCTTGGCCCATAGGGAGTGGCACTACCAGGAGGTGTGGCCTTGTCAGAAAAAGTGTGTCACTTAAGGGTGGGCTTTGAGGTCTCATATGCTCAAGCTATGCCCAGTATGGCTCACAGTCTCTTCCTGTTGCTTTTGGACCAATATGAAGAACTCTCAGCTCCTTCTCCAGCACCATGTCTGCCTGAACATTGCCATACCTCCTGCCATGATGATAATGGACTAAGCCTCTGGAACAGTAAGCCATCCACAATCAGATGTTTTCCTTTATAAGAGTTGCTGGCCTCTTCACAACAATAGAAACCCAAACAAAGACAGATCCCTTGACCGGGAGAGCCTGATGCCTCAGGAATGTGAAGTATAAGATGTGTTTAGTAGATCACTAGTAGTCATAGTAAGATACTCCTTCCATCCCTTGATTTCCTGATTTCCTCTCTTAAATCTTACTAGGGGGGAAACATAAATATAAGCTGATTTAGGTCAAACTTAGCATCTTAAAAGAGTAAGCAGGCCTTCAAAAGAATGTTCAGTCATCTATCTAACTAGTGAAGAGCACAGTAAGATCAATAGATGGTATGATCCCATTTCTGTACCTCATCTGCCATGAAATAATTCCCAGTCAAAAGGGATAGTGTGTGAAATTCATTATGTACCTGGTGTGAGAGGTTCGGGAGTTAGCAGAAACACTGTGGGTAAGGAAGTCAAATGTGTTTTCACAGTAAGCCTCTATTCTGGTAAGAGAAAATACTGCCTCTTCCATCAGGAAAATGACCTGTTTTAAATTAATCTGCCAATAGATTTTCTAGCTAGGAGCTGGAAACGTGTGCCACATTGTTTGAAGGTCTGTGCTGTTTGAAAACTGGGCACTCAGTGGGAACTATGATAAGTAAAAGTCCATGTTACTGAGACATAATTTCATGAACCATTTGGATAGTGTTGGGGGGGAAAGCTGCCTGAGAAACACAGAATGACTAAACCTATCCAACTGATAGTTAAAATCCTCCTCTGTTGAATTCATCCTTTGTTGAGAATTTTCATGAGACACAAATATTTAAGCCAGTTCTAGCTCACATGGAACACAAATATACAGACAGCCAAACTACCTCTCTACCAGATTTCCTTTTCTATAGTTTAAAATCATGTTCCTTCTAACCCCTGAAACATGAGTTGCTATGTATTTATGCTTCTGTACACCACTCCTTTCTAATGAATGGAATAACCAAGCACACTGCTTGAGGTTCCACACACTAGGAGGGACCCCTTCTATCACTGACATGCAAGGCCACACGAAGAGGGGGCCCTGGTATGCATTTCAGTTTAAAGTGTCTAGTTTTGAGTGATGTCTGCCTAACACACAGAATCATCTCTAGCCTGGGTGTTGGATTTCTTATTCCTCTTTCATCTGGTCATAAGAAGCTCCCCCGTGAGGTTCACTGGAATAGGTTGAGAGAAAGACCAAATCAAGACAAGCAGGACCCATGTATATATGAGCTACTTGCTCATGCATCGGATTATTGCCTTCCCACACACTCAAGCCCAAGTCCGTGTACACCACCTGCACTTGGTAATGGAGGGCTGCAATGCATACTGACCTTCAATGTCAGAAATCACGGGTCAGGGGTAGCTCAGGCCACACGGCAACTTGGTGATGCAGTGGCCCAGTAGCAAGACAAAAGGGTACTTCAAAGAATTGTCACCTGCCAGCTGCTCCAAAGTGTCACCTCTTCTTGATCATGAGCTCCAAGTGGCAGAGCAACCTGCATAAGTAGTCCTGGAACCCCTGGTCTCAATCGTGATGCAGATTGTAAATCATCAAGGGTACCTCAACATGCCCTGTCCAAACCCTTAGGTATCTGTGGAATTTATTTCCCACCCTTGGTCATGCAAATCCCTTACTACTTTTTTTCCAGAGCAAATGATCCATTAGACTCATCAGAGAAGGTGTCAAGAAGAAGGAAGAGAAGCTGGGGAAGATCGATCAGCTTCAAGCTTGCAGAGGGGAAGGCTGGCTAGCAAAAGAGCATCAGCATAAGGGAGTTAAGTGTGTTAGTTTTAATCTCCCTCACCTTCCCTCATTCAAACCTTTCTAGATAGCTCACCCTACTCAGAAACACAGGAATTATGGGATGTGTAGGTCAGCCTAGCCATAAGCACCAACACTACACACAGCTTTGGGTAGATTATTTGAGGATGGAGACTCCTGTTTAAGAAAATGGAAAGCAGTTACAATGTGCAAACATTACCAGCTTTTCTCAAGAACTCATTGGAGAAGTTGCCTACAAAGCATTGATTCTATAGTGTGTGTGTGTGTGTGTGTGTGTGTGTGTGTGTGTGTGTGTGTGTACTTGCACACACATGCTTGTGTATGTGTTTCCCACCCTAGGGAGATTATTGAAAGAGATGTTTCCAGATTATTACTTTTTAATAAATAAATATTTAATAGTATGAAAATATACTCACAGTATGAGTGTATTGTTTATTAATGGTTTTCCTAGTGAGACCAAAATTTGTTTAGCTTTAAGATTTTTCTTTCTTTCTTTAATGTTCAAAGAATTTGAATTTGCTTTCAAGTTTAAAAATGTGCTGCAGGCAGAAGGCAGTGTGAAATGCTCTTGCATTATAATGAAGAGAGCCTCAAAATTTGCTCTCAGCCTGTCTGAAATGCTGCTCAGAGGCAAATGAGTGTTGCGATTTCTGAATCTGCTGTCCTGGGACTGTAGAATAGCAGGCTTTTCCTTTTGTTTCTGGTCCATCCTTTCAGAGAAGAATGAGAACCACTAATAATCTCTTTACTCGAGAATTCTCTTAAAAATGGTTAAGACCATCTTTTCTGTGTAAGAAGGAGCATGTGAGGGTATGTGCCCAGCTCTACCGGGATTAGAAGATCGTTCACCATAGAGAGCAGCTCAGGGGAAAGCAGTATGAACTCGACTGATGGGAGTGTGGTCCTCAGATCAGCCCTGCCAATCTCAGACTAATGCACCATTTCCTGATGAAGGGACTTGTCCACCCAACAGTGCTGGTGTTTCTAAAAATTCCCACCACAGAATAACAGCTGTCAACACCTGTCCCAGATACAGAAACTGGAAAACACTGCAAGTGGAAAAGACACTTCAGTACAAAAACAATGTTGTCATTTTAGTGACAAAATTACTCCTATCTGTTGGTTTGCTAAATATATATCATCTTTGACATAGTATCCACTGAAAAACTTTTAATGAATATATAATCAGTTAAGTAAGGAAGCAAGGAGTCATTTGGCTCTTCAGAGAGCAACTAGTTCTATTCCAAAAAGACTCTGGTTTTTTCTTCATTATTAGGGTCTTTGAAGTTTAAAAATTCAAATAAGGTTGGTCCTTAGAATCAGTGCCTGTTAGGATTACGATGGACAAAGACCCCAATGACTGGACAAAGGAGGGAGGCGCAAAGGACAATGGAAAATGTTCAGAAACTTTTCCACCATGGACAGCACACACCCTTATACAAACAAAGCTTTTGGGCTAAGACTACATTATATATATATTTAAGTGATGAAATGCTTGCTAAGGCCTGGGAGAGGATGAACAATGGTTCTTTTTTATAATCTTCCAAAATTCAGTCCCATGTGCTAACAGTTGGAGGGGAAAGCCTTTTGTTCTAGCTGTTTCCAAATGTCAGTTTCCTTCCTGGAGCCCCAGAAGTTTGAGCTGTTGTCAGAAGCAAGAGAGCATGTGTCAGCCACTCTGCCCTGGCATCCGGCCTTGTCCTGACCGGGTCCCTCTCATTGTTAATCAGCCGGCTCTGACAGGAGACACTGGGCTCATCTTGTCAGTAAGGAGCCACCAGGCAGGTTCTCTTGCTGTGTTTCCATCTCCATAGCTTGCTGGATGTCACTCAGTATTAATTTCTAGTGAGCTGCTCTCATTTCACAGTGGTCCATACTGGAGTGCTGATGACAACGACTCCTGAAAACACATCTTTGTCATAAGTGTCTCCCTTCCTTCTTCCTCTATTGCTTCTTAGTACCATGAGGTGGGGGGGGGGATGACACAGGACTGCTATCTTTAGATTCTTGAGCTCACCATACTAAAAGGCAGTTGCTAAGCCCTGTTGTATAAAATTTAGCACTTAAAGAAAAGACCACAAGTAGTGTGTTGTTGTTGTTTTGTTTTGTTTTGTTTTTTAATTAGGTCTGTGGATAATAGGATAGGTTTCACTTATACTTATTTACTTATTTATTTTGGTTTTTTGAGACAGGGTTTCTCTATGTAACAGCCCTAGCATAGGTTGCATCTATCTATCTATCTATCTATCTATCTATCTATCTATCTATCTATCTATCTATCTTCTGTTTATTTATCTATCATCTGTCTATCCATCTATCTATCATCTATCTATCTATCATCTGTCTATCTATCTATCTATCTATCTATCTATCTATCTATCATCTATCTATTTTGGTTTTTCGAGACACGGTTTCTCTATGTAGCATCCCTGGCTGTCTTGGAACTTGTTTTGTAGACCAGGATGGCCTCCAACTCACAGACATCTGCCTGCTCCTCTCCCTCCGAGCGCTGTGATTAAAGGCCTGGGCCACACCACCACACCCGGCTGTGCTGTACCCCACCTCCTCTTCTTTTCTCTATCTGACTTTCCAACTGCCAGGCCTGGGAACAGCCGGCAGCTCACTGTGGTCATATGTTATACTATACTTAAGTGCTTGACAACTTTCAATGAGCTGTCACAAAAGGATGACTTCATTGGGTCCTTGGGTAACCCTGCAAGATGGGTAGGTTTGCTGGATTCTCTACCATTGGTTCCCATATGAGGAAAGGAAAGTAAATAAATTATACAACATAGCCAAGGTCAGCAGGTCAAAGTGGTACAACTGGATTCCAACAGAAGCATCCAACTTCCGGACCAGCCCCTTGATGTGTTTACTTTTTTACCCTGTCAATGGAGCTAATCTACCTCTGTTCAGGAAGGTTACATGCCTCTTCTGAATTCTCCATTTCTCATGGTAAATGTTGGCAAAATTGTAGCCATAGTTTGCTGGTCTCAGGACCTACACGTTTGTCAGGTGACAAATTTTTCTGTTGTATATTCTGTTTTCATACTAGTTTATAATATTCTACCCTAATGGGGATTTCCTATTTAAAACTCATAATGGAAGCACTTCTTCAATTCTCATTGCCTTTTTTCTTTACTTCTGTGTTCTCCCTCTGTCTTTCTTCACCCATCTCCTCTTTCCTTCTCTTTTCTCTCTGCCTTTCTTTATTTCCCTTCTAGCATTTTTTAAAAAAATCATTTTTTTGGTGATTACATACTATAATTTGTGGCTAAAAATAAAGGAACAAGGCTTGATATTGTACAATTTCAGAGGTTTTCTGCTTCTCTGTTATTTCATCGATGAAAATTGTTAATAATTTTATACACAGGTGAAGGGTAGAGAATATTTATGCTAATAAAACATATGGTTAAAAAAATGAAGATGACTTAATTTGTTGACTTGTTACATGGGCAGCACCACTTATTCCTCGTCTTCTCAAATGAAAATGTTCACCTGAGAGACACAGAGAGTTTAAACACAAGTTGATTTACCAAAGCCAAGAGAGATTGGACTGGGCTTCTCCAAAGGGATCTAGAAGCCTCGTAGATTCTGTATGGTGGATTTGAAAGGTACTTTACAAATATTTATGAGGTGGATGGCAGATTCATGGTGGTAAGGCGACCCTTTTCCCTCCCAAATAGTGGCGGACTAGATATCTCTCTAAGGGTATTTCTTTTCATAATTGTCTTTCAAAGCCTGTGGGAGGTGGTAGGTGGGCCACTGCATCAAAGCCACAATGCAACTGATTTTATAATAAAGGCAGCCAGAATGTCTCATATTGATGGTGTTTGTTGATCGGTCATATATGATAGGTTTCCCCCCCCAACAACAATAATGAGGGTAAAAAGAAATAATGTGAGTGTTCTGATTCTCTTCTTCTCTTATTACACTCAACAAGCTGAGGCGTGGGGGGGGCAGGAGGTGGATACCAGCTGTGTGCTCTAGCATCCTTGTGTACCCCCAAAGCCATGGTTCATGTGATCTGAATGCAGCTGCAGAATCCAATCATTTCTACTTCTCTACTTCTATCATCAACAAAATTACAGCAACCTATATTTTCAATAAACTTTAACTGCAGGCTTAATTTCATATATATGTATTTTTTTTTTATCACTTAGAAAGCATCGGTGTGCTGAAATGATTGCACAAGCCTAAAACGGTGCCTCTGGAAAGAGGAACAAAACTTCCCTGTAGGAATGAACAGGTTTTCCAAAGGAAGGGTGTCTCTGCCTTTTAGTTGCAGGGATTGGGGGGGTGCTTCTGGGTTTCTTCCACTTTAATATGAAAATGAGTATCCATGGGGACTGCTGTCGACTACCTATTGGAAAATGCAAGGCAACATGTATAATTTATGGGACTGATTGCTTTAAAGAGATGCTTCTAAAAATGAGGTTTTTTGCAAGTCAGGTTGTTCTCAAGGGGAGGCAAGAGTATGGTTATTATTCAGAACTGAAGCCTGCCTGTGAAGTACACAACAAAAAGGAAAGGAACTCAAGGAAATGCCAGAGAAGCAAATTGCTCCCCTAGTCTCTGAGTTTCTTTCCCTTTTTGGCAGTCACGGATGGAATGATTGTCAATACTCCTGAAAATCATGCTTGATTAAAGGAATTTTAAGCAGTTATGTTTCTCCATTGAAACCATATACCTAAGTCTCACATCCTGTATCAGAGTCTTCAAGCTTTCCTGGATGGGTGAGGGAATGGATCCGTCAGTGGGAACAGAGTCAGGTCCCCTAGATTCATCTTGAGTAGGATTTTATTTATGAAGCTGGCCATTTAATATACCCAAGTGCCAAAGCTAAGAGTGATGGATAACAGAATTACCACTGACCGTCAAAGTCACTTTATGTCCAGAAGGACCGGGTTATAAAATCCAAGGTCTGTGTTGTCCGGAGCTCGAGTTGTACACAGTTCTGTGAAGGGTCTTGCTCAACTGTCCTGAAGTGGAACCTGGGGCCATTAGAGGTCCCCTGAAGGATCTTAGCTAATAGACTCAGGGCGAAGGACAGGGTGTATAGGAACTGGAACTCTTTGGTCACAAGCCGGAACTGGTGGTTTGTGAAAACAAACTGCTGAAAAGAGTGTAGGTGAATGTCATGGCAAGTCAAAGTGAACTCAGTGTGATAAGCTGGCTCTTATACTCCCTTAAGAACAAAGAGTTCCAAGGCAAGATATACTAGCCTTTGAAAGGCCTACAAACAAAGCAGGACATTTATAACAAGCATATCACTTCCTGAATTGCTTGTTTCAACATTAATTTGAACGTCTTCTTTGAAATAGAGAAATTGTCTGCAATTTAGAAAAAAAAAAAAGAATGCCTGTTAAGACTACAGTGCTTCATATGTGGTAGGCTGCTGCAAACCAAAGCTTAAATGGAACTCAAAAACAGCCAGGACACAGACTTAAGTGACAGACAAATAATACAGGTATATGGTTTCACCTGTATGATAAAAGCAGACCATGGTAAACAAGCTGTTTTCAGGAACCTACACACAGATGATATACCAGGATTGCTATTTTCTCACAAGCAGGAATAGAAGATGGAGAAACACAGCTACTCAGTGTCAGAGGGTATCACAAATACTGACAGCCATACTTACTCTGGTAGCAAGCGTCTGAGCACTCGACCTTATACGACTCTTTCAATTTACTATTAATGTCATCACATGGTCCTTTACATGTTTTGTTTGTAATTTTGATTATTTTCAAAGAATTTATTTCTCTGATTTTGTGATTTCTCAACATTTGAGCACACCTTTCAGAGGACAGGCTTTAGCCAGAGGTGCCAACAGAATCACTAAAGAGGCAGATATACAGACAAGGCCACCATATCATAACAGTTACATAAGGAAAAGTAAAAATTAGGAAACAATATCCTTGGTTAAAGGATTTATTTAAAAGTTGGTATCTGTGTGTGCAGGCTTGACAGTCAAGGCGTTTTTGCCATCTGAACCCAATCTTTCCCGCTAAACATATCTGTCATAGCTTCCCCATGAGGCCTTTTCCTTATGAAGTATGATTCCCTGATGACCTTGTATTTCCTACCTTTGTGCTGTGGTTATCGCCTTCCTCTAACCTTCAGCCTCTCTCTGATCAGCCACCACAGTCCAACCTCTTCTGAGAAGCCACTGTGGTAACCCCAATCTGATGTGCCCTGGCCCATTCCTGAACTCAACAACAGCCCGATTCTGGAAGCAGTCAACCTATGCCCCTTGCAACACCCACATCTTTGCCACCCAGATCGCTTTCCTCCTAAGCTCAGAGCCCAGCTCTATTTCTTGTCTTCCCTGTCAGGTAAATGATTGAGTTATTCCCATCAGAGACACAGGCTTCTTGAAAGGCTGTTTCTCACATTCCACATGCTCTTTCTTCTCTCCTCCACAGAGGCTTGCCAGGGACCTCATTTCAAAGACTTTGGAGACTGCGATGATATCAAGGGGCAGCATGCTTTCCTGTAAAAGGCTAGATAGAAAATATTTTAGGAATTATCAACTAACGACAGAAATCTCTCTCTTCTTCCTCCTCCTTTTTCCTGTTAAAACATTTATTTTTAAATATAATAGATATATTTAAATTTTTGTTAAAGTCTTAGTTCCTAGAATCAGGCTGTATCTAGCCTGTGGTTTGCTGACCCCTACCTGGAAGGAAATACCTTGAGTCTCAAATAGTGTATGGAACAGGGTTTGTCTCTCCTCCTCCCCGCCTCTACATTCCTATTCTCTGCCCTCTCAAGTGGATTATGATGAGAACTGGAGTTTGCCCCTGTGTGTTTTCTCTGACCTACAGGTGTGAGACTTTCTATGTTCAAAACCAGTAAGGCTATGAATAAGTACAGTGGTTTAAAGAGTTGGAGACTCGTTTGCCCTGATGAGTCCTCTCCACTACAAGCTTGCTTACACTATGCAATTATCTTCTGCTATTGTGCTTCACCTGGTCATACAGCTGGACACCTTCATGTTCCAGCCATCTTTCCCAGCCACAGCAGTCTGATGTAGGATCATAACTTCAGAATCTAGCAGGGGACACTTTCAAGTGGGAGGGAGACTCAAGAGGCAACTTTAAAAGAGTGAAAAGGGAAGGATGTACTTCATCACATACATCGAATCTGCAAAGCTTCCAGCAACTTCCAGAGCGTCTGACTTGTGAATTACTTACGTAACGCTTAGCCTCTCATTCTACCTTTGGAAGTTTTTAAGGAAAACAAACAAACAAACAAACAAAACCAGAAAACAATAAACCACACCTGTGAAGTTTCTTCCCTTGTTCCTAACCCTAGTCCCAATACAAGGCCACTCGGTCACAGGGCTTTGGTAGCCAGTCAGTAGAAAGAGGAGGGTATGGAGGAAGCATGTGACCATGGTGTGGCTCACTCAGCATCTCACTGGGATAGGGTGGTGCTTTCAGATGAAGGGAGCTCAGCCTCACCTGCACCAACAAGTCCTTTCCCTTTAAAACAGCAGATTGCACTTGTTTAGACAAGTCTCCTTTCCCAAGATGATGTTTGTTTCATTCCTTGAAACTGCAGACTTCCCCGAGATCAAGTTGTTTGCTTTCTGAAACACTCTATGTCCTCAGTTACTTCTGTGTGAAGCTGGAGAAACACAAAATGAAGATCAGCACCAAGAGAACACCAACCTCCTTGCACCTGTTCTCAAAGCACACTTCTGGAATCCGAGCAAGGTCATTTTCTCAATGCCATACAAAGGGCAGCATTCTCCAGCAGAGTGGGAGACCAGGTCACAACTTACGTTGTGTTCTTTATAGATTATGAGTAAAGGGAAACTCAACGATTCCCAACATCTACCCTCCCTGCCAATGATAAATATTTAAAGATATAGGACTGCTAATCACCCTGATTTGTTTTGATTTGTTTTTATGAAACTGGACATAAGCATCAGATTATCACAATGTACTCTACAAATGCATGCATCATGTGTGTGTGTGTGTGTGTGTGTGTGTGTGTGTGTGTGTGTGTATGAATGCATGGTAGCACATGTATGAGTATGTGATATGTATGTGTGTTTGTTTGTGGGTGAGTGGCTCCTCATGTGTGTGTTCAGATGCCTATGCATATGTGCACGTGTGTAGATATGTGCACGTGTGTAGAGGCCCAAGGTTTCTCCCAGCTTTTCTACCTTATTCTTCCCCCTGCCCCTCCCACAGGGTTTCTCTGTGTAGCTCTGGAACCTGACCTGAACTCTCTCTGTAGACCAGGCTGGCCTCGAACTCACAGAGATCTGCCTGCCTCTGCCTCCCAAGTGCTGGGGTTAAAGGTGTGCAACGACACCACCCAGCCTCTACCTTATTCTTTAAGGCGGGTCTCTCAACCAAACCCAGAGCTCACCTATTGTACTAATGTCAGTGGCCAGCTTGTTCTGGGGATTCTGTCTTCACATTACCAGGCTGGACTAAGACTTGTCATGCCAATATTACATGGATTCTGGAGATCCATCACTCTGGGATCTGAATCCAGGTCTTCTTGCTTGTATGACAAACTTGGAAAAAAAAAGTGTTTCCATAGCTACCCTGTTTGAGTTTTGGATAGGTAAACCCTCCTTTCCCAAAATAATATTCATTTTGCACCTTTGGATGGGGAAAGCTACAGATTAGATCTTAATTCTCAGAAACTATAAACAACACACTATGAACTTGTTTATATTCGAGCTTTGGTCCTACCAACTTTTGTTATTTGGTAAGCTAATGTCAATACAATACTCAGAACTATTAATTTGTCCAGGGACCCTGCCTTTTTACTCATTCCTCTGAGAAACTGTCCTATGGACCCTTAAGAAGCAGCAAATTTACACCTGCATGAAATCCAACCTTTCTGGGTGTCCTGATGTATTGTCCTTAGTTGCTGCACTCTTTTGGTACCTCCCTCTTGGGTAGGCCACTTAGTGCTCCCCACCTGAATGTAAGACTTCCAGGAAGCACAGGTGGGAGTGGGCAGTAGGGAAGTGGAGGATGGTGTTGCCTGTTGCACAAACAAACATCTCTGTAGTTTGTTCAAGGGTAGTACAGACTGACCTGTAGAGGTTGAGTAGGATTGGCTGTGTGTCTAATCCTCTACCATTGCTTTAATTTAACTATTTGCAATATATGACAGGTGTAGGTCTTCTCTAAGTTTCCTGAAGTGCTCATTTCAGAGAAGGCTGTTTATTAGACTGGTCAATCTGGATTGTAGCTTGATGATGCTCACACCCCATCCCCGCCCCCAATAACAGAAGAGCTTTGAGCTATGAAGACCAGTCTTGGGTCTTGTTCCCTTTTGAGAGAATCCACAGAAAGCTACTGTGAAGCAACCATAGTCTTCGAAAGCCTCTCATTTAAGCCTCAATTGGGTCAGCCTCGGGTTATTCTGGGAGCTGGGTATATTTGTTCTGTCTCTGAATCACAGATGTTGACACGTTGTTTTTCAGATTCTTGGTCTTTTCTTTTTTTCCTTGAAAATTGACAGACATGTGGGAAAGTTAATAATTCTGTGAGAATGAATGCTTATGTCTGAAAACAGGGATTTTTTTTAAGGTATCCTATTTTTACCATGATTCTTCCAAGAGCATTAAAAATGCAGACCCAAGCCTAATGTCAGAAAGGTGCAAGAGATTTAGCCCTAAAACCTTTATGCTTTTGAATTTGTCATCAGTGTTTTGTCACTTAGACAACTCTGTCTTGTAATGTAAGGTCCACAGAATTTAATAAGAGAAGGGCTGTTTGACAATTCTAGCTTTTATGATATCCAACTATATTTTGCCAAATGACTATTTTCCCCTATTATTTATGGTGTATTTTAAATTTAAATTACAAATTTAAGGGTAATTGTCTTGTAAATGATTTTGTATCTTTCATGAAGGTTTAGATGCAACTTGGATGTCATTATTATCTAAGTAGTCACGGGCAGGAATTCTCCAGTTGCTGTTGTTTTTTTTTTTCATTGATAATTTCATTTATATTTATGTACCTGTAAAACTATGAACATCGCCTCATAGTCCACTAAACAATGTGCCATCTTCAAAACAAAGATGAGTACTTATTTTATACATGAAGAATCCCATTTCTTGACCTATTTTCTCATATATCTATAACTTCATAGAAAATAACCCACCAGAAGCCAAAAGTCAGACATTTCTTTATGAAATGTCATGCATAGATGCATAAGAGGAACAGGAACCATTTGTGCTACACTGGGTGTGGTGACATACAACTGTAACACCCCCCACCCCACACACACCAAATGACATCACATGGGAAAAGCCATATATAAGTGTATGTGTACGTGTGCATCTGTGTGCAATAGTTTTTTATTAGGTCCTTTGTGAAGCTGCTGCGGCACGATCAGTTTATACTAAGTGTCTTCTCATAAAATAGTTTATGTGTGTTTTCATGGTTCCTGGACAACGTGACACTAACTTGTGCTGTGCTGCATTGTCCTGTAGCTGTGGTTTCTTCCCTGTCTCATCTATGCAGAATCCATAGAATAAACAGAGAGAAACAAATGGATGTGCCAATAAAAGAGCAAGCATTGCAGGGAGTCATGCGCAGGGGCTGAGGGCATTTCCTGTCTCACACAGAGGAAGATCTCACATCATGGCGTGTCATCTATGCCGTCTGGCTCAGTGTCTCCTAACTTCCTGGAATAAAACCAAGCTAAACAAAACAAAAATGACAATTTCTCTGTGTTTTGGAATTCCAAACCCCTATTACTGGAACACTAAATCTTTCAACCTACTGAATACTGTGCCTTCCAAGATTAACAGTGGTGTTTATGGATTGTTTTTAAAACCTAATGTTTCCAATATGTAGGGCACATATTGTAGTAATGGATTTTAATGTTATTCCCCAATTCTGCTAATCCTTTGCATCGAGAGCAAAATGTTGGCTCGTTAAATTTAACCTTTTCATTTATTTCATTTTTTGTAAATGACTTAAACAAACCTGGTTGCCCCTTGAATATCAACTGAGCTTTGGGATGTGAGCATATAATAGGAAGTCGAAATGAAATGAAAACAGATCTTACTTGATACTGTGAATCTGTCAGTCTTTTCCAAATGTGCTTATTGGTCAAATGACTTCTGTATCAGATACAGTTTTCATCTGCCTTTGTAGAAAAGTACCTCATATAAAGGAGGGATTATATTTTCTCAGCTCTATCGCTGGTGACCACATTGCCATCATCACTTTTCCATCTGGAGGAAATTCAGCATCATCTAGCAGACAAGATGACAAAAAGTATAGCTTGCTACCATGGAAAAACTGAGTTGGTTCTGGGTGGATTTGGGGTATTTATGCCAGGTCACATTCAATGGTGCCCTCATTAGAGTGCAGTAGAGGTGAGGTAGGTGTGCCCAGGACAAAGGCACAAAGGGGACTCACAGACAGGAGGTGTGAGCATGCATGCATAAAAAAGATAGAGCTGACTTATTCTTTGAAATCTCTGTTTAAAATATTTATTTAAAACCTTTTCCACAAAATTTTAGGACAAGCATTGAAATTATTTTCTGTTTGTAGCAAGTATCAAGATGCGTAGAAGTCAGGTTTGGTGGTGCATGCCTTTAATCGCAGCACTCGGTAGGCAAAGACAGCCAGGTCTCTGAGTTTGAGGCCAGCCTGGTCTACAAAGTTAGTTCCAGGACAGCCAGGGCTGTTACACAGAAAAACCCTGTCTCAGGAGAAAAAAAATGCATAGGGAATAGAAAATTCATCAGCCTAGGAAAAAACTAAGAAGCGCTTCCCAACCCAGTGCTCATGGAAGTGAAAGCTGTTTCCTGAGTCATTGAAGCTGGGTGGCTTTGCATTGCTTTGTGTTTGTTTTATTTCTGTAGTGCTGGAATGGAACCCAGGGCCTTGTACATGCTAAGTAAGCACTCTACCACTGAGCTATGCCCCCTGCCCAGAATTCCAGTGTTTGGGCTGCCAGGCTTCAGCTCCAATTCAAAGCTCTTTGAATATGTATGTATGTATGTATTAAAAAAAAACAGGGGTTGGGGATTAATTTCTGTTCAGTTTCATGTGTGGACAGATCCAGTGACAGTTGCCAGGCTTTGTCATTGTCACAACAGATCAGGCTCCAGATATCCTCCGATTCCTATTTTCTTCATTATAAAGTAACAGTTAAAAATGAAACTTCCTCTTAGACAAGGTTAAATGGGTTTGTCCTTGGACAGTCTTAATAGTGCTTTGTATATTAATTTTGGCACTCTGAAAAATCATGTTCTTTTTTTTTTTTAAGCTGTTGTATTCGGGAAGGGTGGAGACCTTACAATTCAGGTAGATTCTATGATTATTTTACAGATAAGAAAAAATGAGAATTAAGTGAAGTTCAATAATTCTCCAGCAAGTTACCAAGCTGGAGAGTGGTGTTGACTGTTCAAAGCCTCAGATGAGGCTGTGCCTTCTACACGGTGACAGTGGTACATGCTAGGCACAGAGGAACAAAGGATGCTGAGACCATCCAGTCTGGGAGCTGACTTCTGTGCCCTTGCTGACACTCAAAAGGCCCTTGGCATTTTCGTGGCTCTTCTAACAAGCATGCAACTGGGTCCCTCTCTGATGACAGAAGGCAGCAAGGATATTCAGGTGCTGGTGCAAATATCAGTGTAGGTTCAAGTCTGGAATGTGACCTTGGTTTCCTCAAGTTAATTCTCAATAAGTTTTGAAGGGCGGATGCTGGGCCCATGCTGACTCACCGCATACAGCACTCTGAGCACGGCTTCTTGTATCGCATCTCCACTGCTGTGACCTTGGGCAGGTCATTCACCTCTACAAGGCTGAATTAAGAGAGACCTCAGGTCACAGTATTGACCAGCTTCACTCAGACTGTACAAACTAAAACAGTGGAATATTTGTCAACATTCCTTTGAAATAAACCTTACATCAGGAAAAAAAGTGGAAATTTTGTAAGTATAAAAATGAAAGGTGAACACAGTTTCAGATTAATACAGTCATCCCACTAGAAAGACATCTCAGGTCTTATCCTAGCTAAACAATCACTCTCCCAAGAGAACTACAACTCTCCATTTCATGGCACACTCTTTCCTATTGAAAAGTGTATCAAAGAATCACACAATATATATTCTTCTGTATCTGGCTTCTCTCACAAGAACTATGTATGTAAAATCCTGTCTTGTTACTTCATGTAGTTATAATTTACTTTCATTGATATATATATATATATATATATATATATATATATATATATATGTGTGTGTGTGTGTGTGTGTGTGTGTGTGTGTATACAGTCAAAAAAATATATAGTGATGGGCTTACACTCTTGCTTTATAAAGAAAGTTTTACTGCAGCATCATCAGTCTACTTGGTTTAATATTGTCAATAGCGGTTTTCACATTCTGATGGCAGACTGCAACCGAGACTGCAGACCTCTAGTAGAATTTGGCTAACCCCCTGCTCTATGGTCCTCTCATCTGAGTGTACTGAAGTGTCTTTATTCATCCTGTCCATACACATCATTTCCAATCTTGGCATTATTACAAACAGCGCCACTCTGAGCATTCCTGCACATGCCTTTGGGAGATATTACTGTTAAGCCCTCATTAGATTCTAATATGCAGCCAGATATGGGAACTTCTGCTTTAAAGGTATAACCTAATCCAAAGCATTTAAACATCTTACCCAAGGTCAGGTAGAAAAGAATGAGCATATGAGAAGCAGAAATTAAACTTGGTGGGTTATACACATATATACATATGCATTACATATATGCATACATCATCACACAACATTGGGAAGGAGTAGGGAGATGAAGGTCGATCTGGGAGGAGTTAAGAGGAGGAGGATGAAAATACATAGTGTAAAATGGACAAAGAGTTAAATATATTTTAAAGGAAGAGAATTTTCAGTAGACATGAGATTGATAACAAAACCCCATTTCTTAGAAAAGGTCTAATTTTGACTATTTTTTTTTCACATTACCTTTTGAACACTGTTAGTAGACTCTTTACTTATTCTAGGTCCCTTACGGAAGTGACCTTGGTTGTACATTTCAAGAACTGGAAATCCACTGCCTTGAGAGTATTAAGAGAATGAAGCACTTATTCTCTTCATAGTATAAATGAGTAATCTGAGGTCTGAAGATACTTATTGTTGTCCCCAAATAAGTATTTTGAACTGTAGCTTTCATCATGTATTACAAACTGATTTTGAACCTTGCTCTTTTCATCTTTGCTGCTGGTATTATTGTTGTCAATGACCATACACTGTAATTCCTGCTTACATGAACGACACCTAGCAGCTCTATGGCAAGATGGGAGGTAAAGATACAAGAACTGCAAGAAGTATGTGGACCACCTAGCCTGGCATATGCCACTAAGAGACCCTATCTCTTTCAAGGCAGAAAGCAAAGCACCAATACTCCAGGATATCTACTGACCTTCACATAAATGTTGGGGTATGTGTATTCTTGTGTGCCTCTCTCTCTCTCTCTCTCTCTCTCTCTCTCTCTCTCTCTCTCTCTCTCTTTCACACACATACACACACACACACACACACACACACACACACACGCAAGCAGGTACACATGCATGTACAAACACAAACACGTGCACACACACCAATTTTTTTTTCTTAAAAAATAGAATGTAGGGCTATTAAGATGGTTTAACAACTAAAGTCACTTGCTGCCAACTGTGATTACCTGAATTCAGTAACTGGGACCCACAAGGTGGAAGGAGAGAACCACCTTATACAAGCTACCCTCTGATCTCAGCATACAAGTCCATGGCATGAATGTGCACATACACATGAAATTAGAGAAAACATTGATGAAACCTTGGAAGGTGACTTTGAAACCTGCTTTTTAAAAAGTTTCTTCAATTTTTAACATTGTTCAGACAAAAAGAGAATTAGCCAATTAATATCTTACATCAATAGAAAAATGAAATTAGTAACCAATTAATTGAAATATCAAGGTTTTATTGACTTAATAAGTGTCCTTCTAGTATTCTGTTTTTCTTTGTGCTGCTCCCTACACACAACTTCTATTATGAATATACTCAGCTCTAATTTTTAAATGTTATAAAGAAACAGAAAGAACCATACAAACATTTTATTCTGAGCTTTATTATAGGTGTGAAGAAATCTAAATTTTAGTATTTGTTTAATGCTAATATATTAACTGATTTTCTCCTCAACCCCATGAATGATTTGAATTTTAGGCCTTTTGATTAAATTGTCTTTATTTACAAACATAGCCTTACATGCTTATTTCCAAAGGTAAGATATCTGTGTTCAATTAATTAAAACAGGACTACTTAGTATATTATTCCATTTATAAGCTAGAATTGGCATAAAATGGCTCATATACTCTAATACCTGTTATTGAAAAGCTTTGTATTTGGTGGGGGAATTCTACCTTAATAACCCCTCCAGTGGACTTTAACCCTTATTTCCTTTGAGTTTATTCTGGGTAGTGTTTGCAAGAAGACTAGAGTCTATTTTGGTTAGGGACACTGTTCTTGTCCTAGGGAGGAAGTGAGCACACTGGGCCCTGTCTCCAGCCCCCAAGCAGCTAGACAGGTCAGACAGGCAGCTCTGTCAGCCAGGCTCCAGGAAGGCTTCTCCTGTCTCATGGAACAACCAAACAATTGTTACTATTTACAATGGGCCATATGCAGAAGTATTCTTAGAACAATGAGGAAAGGGAAAGTCGGTCACCAGGCAGGAAAGAAGGCGATCAAGCTACAGCAAGCTCAGAGAATTCAAATGCCCTTTAATGTAAACAGCTGGTTGCAGCACTTGTCCAGATAACAATGTACGGGTGCTTGCCATGTGCCAGGCGCTTGACATACACCATTGTCTCTGGTCCCATAACCACTTTACCAGACCATCATTATCCCAATCTAATCTGTGAAGAAACCAAGGCCCAGAGAGATGCTAATAGCAGAAACACATTCCCAAGGGTGCTGAATATTGTAGTCAAGTCCCAACTTATCTAAATTAGAGTCTATGTATTCTTAGCTACCACTCCTAAAAAATTAAAAATAGAGGAAAAGTTTACACATCTTCGAGAATGAATCCATAATCTTGTTACTAAAAGCACAATGCAGTACAAAGAGCAGCAAAGGCAGTAACTGTTTAAAAATATGTTCTTTTTGAGGCCCTTTGAATTTCACAGAGGCACTGGAAACTTGAAGAAAGCTTGCTAAATGCTGTATGTGACAGCCTAGCATCCCCCCCCCCCCCGTCATATACATAATGGTTACCCTTGGAAAGCTCCCCAGCTATGTAAATGACATATAGGACAATTCCTTTTTCTGCTTATAGGAACTTTAAGTCTTACAGAAATGTGTGCAGAGACTCAAATTAACAATAACCAAAATAGTAATTTGCTGGGCAACTTGGGTTGCTGGCTGTATAAATGAAATGGGGCTTTAATGTTTGTTTCTAGTAACTTCTACAGAAAGGAAACAACTTTTTACCTCAAAATAGGTTAAGAGAGAAAATGTTGGAAAAGGTGAGATGTTCACTGGATTGTGGGAGGTCCTTCACATGAATACACATCAATTATTGTTACAGACTTTAATTAAGCATTCGATCTCACTAGTTTTCTAGTTGTTTCCATGTATACTAATAAATAATTCTTAGTCTTCTGACTTTCTTAGTTTCCCCAGGACTCAACCTGAATATGTAGGTAAACTCGGGGGCTATTCTCATGAAAACATTTGAAGCTATCCATGACACTCCCAGCACACCAATCATTTGAGCTCTCCTGGTTCTTAGGTCCAGCTGCAGGTGGATCTACCATGTAGAGTCTCCCAGGTTCCTGAAGAACCAGCCTGCATTCATTGGAGGCTTAAAAGCCATCTTATAGTAAAGACAAACTAGGCTCATTCCTGTTTATTATTAAACCTCTGTTTCTCAATGGTTGGGCTATGCCCATGTGTAGTCTTAGCATTACAAATGTCTCTGCACCATTCTCTGTTCCAGGAAATAGCAACCATGCCTTTGTTTCGAAGGTTATTATGGTCATCTATTTTTCTGACTACCTTACGACCACCTTGCAATCATGTCTTTGTTTCAAAAAGTTGTTACAACCATCTTGTGACCCTACCTTTGTTTCATAAGGTTGTCATGACTACGTTGTTATGACCACCTGTTATGTTCTGCTTCTGTAATGCTTTGCATTTTTGCCAGCCAACTGCCCCATTTGGAAACTCCATACCTCTGAGTTGTAAAAACCTTGTCTTCATTATGTTCACCGCTGACCTCTTGAATCCTGCCTTAGGAGGAGGCAGCCCATGTACACCAATAAAAAAATGCTTGCTTTAATGAATTGTTCTGTGATGATTTGAGTCGTGGTCTTTCTCCTCTGATCTTGTAGATTAACATTCTACTCACTTTTGTTTATGGCACCATTGGAATTGGTAAAGAAGTCACTTGTTCCCATCACAGAAAGCAGAATTCTGAGCAAATAAACCAGATGAAAGACAAAGATGCCTTAAAGTAAGATGGTAAAAGTGAGCAATAGACCTCAGAAAGAAGATCAAATAGGGAAAGAATGTCATGGACCAAATTGTGGCTTTTCACACACAAAATAGATGTGGACCCCCATAATTCCCAATGCAATTATTTTGAGATGGGTGTTTGGAAAGGTGATCAGGTTTAGATGGTGAGATGGTGAAGATGAAACCTTCCTGAAGATCATGAAGATGAATGGTTGTAAAGAGAGATACAAAAAGGCTTGCTTGTCTTTGTCTGCTATGTGAAGACAAAGGATATGACCATCTTCATGTAAGAAGAGAACCTTCACACAGGAACTGACTTGAATCAGAAATCACCATGATTTTGGATTTCCCAGACTCCAGAGCAGAAAGAAAGAAATCCTGTGCTTTAAGCTGTCTACTCTATGGTATTTTGCTATCACAACCTAGCCATACTAATAGAAATGAGAGAGAGCAAAAACGATGCATTAAAAAAGAAATGGTTCTCCACAGAGAAAGTAGAGGATTTCTCTTTATTTTTTGCCTAAGGGCCACTGAAATCTGTTATACTAAAATCATCGATTTATAGGGCTCACCAGACCTAGCATGGTAGTCATACCTGATGCTCTCTTCAGAAACCAGCACCAGCTGCTTGGAAAGTCACTATTAGAAGTTTCTTGGGTGTGGGTGGTCAAGTCTTGCTCTATAGTGGTGTACTACCCCTACGTAAATGAACTTAATGCTCTCCTAGGCCAAAGATGGCTGACCTTGGCTGATTGCCTGAGAAATGGTCTGACTCTAAGAACTTAGAATGATGGTGATGAATTGGGCCAATCCCACCCTCTCTTTTGAGACATTGAACTAAAGTTACCTACAGAAAATCAGCTAGATATTAGCAAAAGATTACAGAGTCACAGAAAGAGGCAGAGCATAAACAGATACTTGAGAGGTTTACAAGAGAACAATGCATTAGGTGGCAAGGCCATGTGGGATCTTGGATCACTTTTCTCTACAGCGTTCATCATGGGCAGTGATAGACTTGTGATTTCTGCCTGTGGGACTGCTTCTGTATTCCGTTTAGACTCTACTTTTTAAGATAGAAAGTTATTCAAGAGTCTTATTATCTTTATTTTTGTATCATTCCATGGGTCATGACACTTTGGCCTCATCTCTTGAGGTAGTAATTTTTTCTCTTTGCAACAAAAAAGCCACACAAATTATATATTACATTGCTCCTTTATTTTCTGGAGAAGGTTTCAGGTTACATTAAATGGGACTTTTCTGATTATCTTGGAATTTTCTCATTAAACTCAAAAGATGATAATAAAAAGGGAGCAAAAAAACCCCAAGTCTAAAAAGATGAGCTGCAAAAAAAATTACTAGAAATATTTTTAAAAATCTAGACTGAATCAGCAACCACATTTGGATTAAGCTGCTAGGCCTAGTAGGAAGTAACTATACATCACACATGGAGCCTTCCAAGTCAAGTCCAGAGAACAACAACATAATAGCTGAATAGCTGGTGTTCTCTGGAGAAATAGAACAAATGGAATATTTGTGTATTTGCTATTCTTCATTATAACAATTTGAGTTATGAAGTATGGAGGCTAGAAAAATCTAAATCTGAAACGTGGGCTCACAGGCTCAAGACCCAAGAGAAATCCTTCTGTTTCAGTTTTTATTTTATTCAGATCGTCCTTTGACTAGATGTGACACACTCACTATGCAGAATGGTCTACTTACTTCCTTTCATCTTAACCCTACCAAATAAGCAAATGCTCCAAGTTAACACAGGGACTTTCAACCACAATAGCCCACAAAGATTTGAGGGGACTATATGGGGAGATAAGCATCTCCATCCTTGGCTGGCATTTGTCGATCATGTTTTCATTCCTCTGGTACAGTGAGGAGAGAGTTAAACAGCTAAGTCTGTGTTTGATGTGGAAGAACAGAGATCAACACTGCTTGCTGAGCGAAAGATTTTGAGCACTGGTTACCATGATAAAACTTGCCTGGGAATGAGGAAGAGTCAGTCACATGTACAGAAAAGCTGAGATCAGGTGGGATGTGCACGCTCTGATGGAGTGGTACCTACTGCTAAAGCAACATAGCACCTCAGCATTCTTATTAGGCATATCATAGGGGGAGGGGTTGGCTGATCTCTATAGGAGGTCTCTGTAATGGAATGGTCTCAGGCTGTAAACATCTAGGACGAAAAGGAAGCTGAAGCTGCTGGGTTTTGTTCACGTTGGTTGCTAACTATCACTCAGAACCCAGAGGAAAGCTTTGCCTATTGCCATTCCTATAGTCCTTGACATAGCTGAACCCATGTCAACAATACACATCCATTCAGGACTTCATACACTCAGGGTTTCCTCCACTCCCTACAGAGAGCTGTTGAAGGAAAGCAGCTAATTCTTCCTCCTAGAAGTCTAACCTAGTCAAAACTATTATTAATTTTTTATTCCTGTGTCACTCCATGGGTCATGACACTCTGACCTTACCTCTCACTATAATAAATCTTTTCCTTTCCAACAAAGAAGTCACAAATATTGTCCACATCGGTCTTTTGTTTTCTGGAGGTTTCAGATTGCACTAAATGGATCTTTTCTGGTTATCTTGGGGGCTTCTCCTTAACTCTGAGGTTGGGAATAAAATGGTAAAAAGACACCTCAGTCATCCTTCAAGTAATGTCTTTAAACTGTTATGATTGTCCAACTTTCCTGAACTGTTTACAGGGCCCTTGAGAAGGCAACTTAAAGGAAGAAATTACTTTGTTCATGTGTTCAGATATATCCATCCATGATAGTGGGAAGGATGTGTGGGAAAAAAATGACCATGGGTTGTGGCAACCAGGAAGCAGAAAAAGGGTATAGGAAGGTGCCAAGAACAAAATACCAACAAGGACTAACCCTTCGACCCAAGTCCTAAAGTTTCCAGAATATCGCAAAATAATATCACCAGCAGGGACCAAGCATTAACTCATGAGTCTGTCAGGGACACCTATTATACTCAAACTTGTACAACCATAAATGTACTCTTGCTGTACATGAATCTGTAGCTGCCAGAAATCCACAGACTACTATACTAACTCCCATAGCTGGAATTTGAGCTCCAAGGTCTTTGCTTCCTACTACTCTATTCTCATCAATCACATCAAATCCCTTCAGGAGAAACCTGCACGGCTTTCCCTTTCTGTCTACCAATGTCAAGATGCAACTTGGGTCATGACTGTAGAACAGTGGTTCTCAATTTTCCTGATGCTTCAGCCCTTTAATACAGTCCCTCACATTTTGGTGACCTCCAATCATAAAATTGTTTTCATTGCTTCTTCATAACTGCAACTTTGCTACTGTTATGAATCATAATGTAAATATCTATGGTTTCTGTTATCTTAAGTGACTCTTGTGAAAGAGTCTTTCAATCCCCAAGAGAGGTCACGACCCACAGGTTGAGAACCACTGTCATAGAACTTTTGTATGGTGTACTGAGTTTGAACAGTCCACTCCTTTATGTTCTACTTTCACTAATTCTAGAACTCTTTGTGTTCAGGAATTTGCTTCACACCTTCTCCCTTCTAGATGGTAGATTTATTCAAGTTACAGAACTCCAACTTATCTTTGTTATCTTTGTGTCCACAAAACAGAACTCAAGGTCAGAAACATGATGTGTGTTCAGTTTATGTTCTCCCAAGAATGGTTTAATGAATTAATGAAACAAAGAAATTTTGAGCATTGGTACAAATATTTGCAAATAAAGGAATTTTAAAGTTGGTGATATTTCAATATTTCTACCTTTTTGTGTCTTTTTCTTCCTATCTATAAAGGTTAGTTCCCTATGGTAAACAGTTGTTTTCAAAGTGCAGTCTAGCAAACCCTAGAAATCCCCCAAGCTCCTCTTAGAAGGCCTGTGAGGTCTCAACATTTTCTGAGATCAGAGGAGCTCAGGGGTGTTCCGGGTGATATGGCCATAGACATTTGTAGCATTTTCAATGATTTCCTTTCCTCACTTTGACATTTGCACTGCTGTTGGGGAGCACCTTGGCCTGTTTAGAGCAGTACCACCAGACTGTACTTGTCATTGTGACACCCACTCCCTGCTGTGTTAGGGAAAGGAAAAGAAGAAACCCAGAGTCACCCAAAACTTTCCTAAGTAAATCAGTGAATAGTGTTAATTTTAGACATCTCAGCCTTTGAGGGCAGTGCTCTGAATGGCACAGTAGGGTGTCCCAAAGGCTCCTCTGCTGCCTGTTAGATCTATCTGTCTGGTTTTCTCAAGGACATAGATCTGTATGACTGGATCTCAAGGTGAACTAGCCATTCTTGCATGAGATACTGTTAGTACTGGAAATATCAACTGACAAACTTGGTTCTTCAGGCTTAAATGTTTCTTTTCTTTTCTCTTTTCTTTTTCTTTTTGAGACAGGGTCTCTCTTCTCTCTACATAGCCCTGTCTGTCCTGAAACTCACTCTGTAGACCAGGCTGTCCTTGAATTCACAGAGCTCTACCTACCTCTCCCTCCCAAGTGCTGGGGATTAAAGGTGTGCACCACCACACCTGGTGACTTTTTCTTCAAAATGAACAAAATGGGTTGGATTTATCAGTTTTAAAAAGAATAGCCTTGGCAGTGCTTATTTTGAATGATAAAATCTTACATTTTAAGTGAAAATTTGAATTTCAGAAAAATTTCAACTTTCCTTGGTGTTACTGTGGGAGTGGGCTTTGAGTTTCAAATGCTCAAGCCATCCCCAGTGTCTCTCTCTTCCTGCTGTCTGCCAATCTATATGTAGAACTTTCAGCTTCTTCTCCAGAAACACATCTGTGTGAATGCTACCATGCTCCTGCAGTGATGACAATGAACTAAACCTCTGTAAGCCAGCCCCCATTAAACATTTTCCTTTATAAGAGTTGCATGGTCATGGTGTCTCTTCACAGCAATAGAAATCCTAACTAAGACAGATACCTTATTTAGAATATATCACTGGCGGTATCAGCGATTGATTCTTCAACCAGGATAATGTACCAAAATGAATGTAGAAATGATGTAAGCTAAGGATCTTGAAGTTATTCAGTCTAGGAGTTTTGATTGGGTTTATTTTCTCTGCCAGTTAAAAAATTAAAAAGCAGGAAAAGATCTAAAGTACAACAGGTAGCAGCCAAGAAACCTCAAGCACAGCAGACAGAATCAATAGTTGAAGAAAGGTGTTTTGGGGGTTGAAAAAACACATATGCAGTAGACACACAGAGAAAAAAACCCTCTGCAAAGCAGAAAAACCCAATGTCTTGAGGACTGGGAGTTTAAACTTCTGAAGAGTCTTCTTCCCCTGCTTTAGGGCTGGTCAGTTTGAAGATAGACCGAATGGTTGATTGACCCACAACTATTTTGTTGCGTGTCCTGAACAGACCTTGAACTTGTTGAGCCTTCAGCAGGGGTTTGTTTGTGAGTGACAAAAGCCTATAAAGTCTATGTTTTAAGTGGCCAGGCTTTAATCTCAAGTCAAGAGGGTGAAGAAGGAGCCAGCCATCTTGGAAATTTGCACCTTTACTACCTAGCCATGTCCCCTCTCCCTATCTGTCTGCCTACCAGTGAGTCTCTCTAACTCCTAGTCTCTTAGAAACATAGGAAAATTCAGGGTTTTTTCCCATCAAGCAGATATTAAGGAGATCAAAATCACTGTAAAATAGAGGGCTAGTGCTTAACAGTACTTGCTGCTCTTGCAGAGGACCAGAGTTTGGTCCCCAGTGACCATCTGCAACTCATGATCCAGGGGATCCAACTGTCTGTTCTTCTGTCCACTTCAGGTACCCAAATTCATGGAGGTGAATGTACACACACAGACAGACCCCTCACACATAAATACCCATACACACACACACACACACACACACACACACACACACACACACCTTTGCAAAAATATTATGTAAAATAAGTGCTTTATTTTCCAATATTGTTAATAGCAACAGTCAGCCTCTACACAAGCTTAAGGTTTTTGGATAGATTTCTTGGATAGCAATTCTGAAAGTGTTAAGCCAACTTAAGACCCAAACTCTATGAAATACTGCCTTATTTAAAGAGAGTGGGGGATTCTAAAGAAAGACCACAATTTTGCTAACACTGTGAAAAAAATAATCTCAGAGATTCTCTAGAAGGATTTCTGTTTGAGAGTTTAGAACAAAGTTCCAAGTTGCGTGTATGAAAAATGAGGTAGAACAAGAGTATCCAGATAGTTTTCTGGCACACAGATCTCATGTAAGCAGAGAGTCCAGCATGGTGTGTGGACACAGAGCCAGTAAATAGATTATATTTATAGGAAGACAATAATTGCATGAGCTGGTTTAATCACTAAATGTACAAAATAATTCATTCAATTTGTCAAGTGAGAGACAATTCATATTTCAAACTATATTTACTCTTTAATGCTGGCAGATTGTGCTATAAAAGGATTGGGAACCAAACAAAGATCTTCTTTGCATTTTTATATTCTTGTTCAATATTCAAATAACAAAAGAAAGGCTGATTTGGGGGTTATATAGCAATAAATATACACTAAAATATATGACTCTGTTAGAAATATATGATGCTCATATGGAATATTTGATCTTGGTGAAGGCTTGAGCTTAAATTTCTGTCAAATTCCACCAGTTCCAGTAAGTTTCTAGAACTTTGTTCTGTCAAATAATGCCTGAAATAAGCTTTTAGTTACAAGTTAAAATACTATTTTAATATTTAATATCATTTTACTCCATATCTAAATAGAACCTTTTAGCTTTTGATACCCTTCCCTCTACTTAAGAAGTGTTTAAACAAACAAACAAACAAACAAAACACAGGCTTTCACAGGACTCTCATGTTGACTTGATGGTCACCCCCCTCAAGTTATAGCTATACAAATCAAAACTAAGCTTACAAACTACATACACCCCATTTAGCAAAATTCAAGTAAACTAGAAGAATTGAGTGTGACCAGTGGTGTGTCTCTGTGGATGTTAAAGAACTATTAATACAGAGCCCGTGGCTCAATCTACTTCCACAGACCCCCTTCTGGTTAGTGTAAGGAAATTGCTACCAACGTTTTATGGAAGAGGATTGCCATTCCCTACTTGCAGGACTGGTTTTGAAAACAACAGTGGGAACAACAAAATATTAGCAGTATCTGAGAAAGAGGTGGATAATGTTCAGACTCTCTGTGTCGTCTTTGTCCCCCTACTGTCCTCTATCCAGTGTCAAACTTCTTCTAGCTACTAAAGATGTTCTTTAGAACTCCTACACTTAAGATACTTCTAGTATCCATCTTTTATTTTAAAAGCAACTGCAAAGATTTATAGTAACTTTCTTGTTTCCTAAGAAAAAGTCTATTTTTAAAATTAATTTTTCTTTGGGTAATTCTTATTGTCTTCTCTATTGATAAAGATGATAATGCGGTGGGTCACAGAGGCACAGTATGCTCAGGAATGAGGTGTAGGATGTCTCAGCCAAGCTCTTGCCTCCCAGATGGAACACACAATTGTTGGACTCAGGAAAGGACAACAAAGCATTAACCTCATTTCCTGAATCTCTTTGCCCAGGAATTGAAGCCTGAATAATATTTACTTGGTAAAATCAAAATGTCTTAATACTCTCTAAGCCTGCAGAGAAATTCACTTTTGGAGTTGCTAAATGGTTTATAATCTTCATTAGCAGTCAGTCATAAATATGATTAAGTGCTTAGGATACTGTTAAGTGCCCAAGAATTACTTGTTGCTGATTAATTATTTCCCTGTCCTTTACCTGGCTCAGGGAAATAGCTGTAGAAGTTATATATTACTCACCAAAGAAAGTAAGTGTGGTGGGTATCTGGACTCCCAATTATCACTGCACTGTTTAAGAAGGGACATTTGCAACTCCATGGTGGCCATGCTGTTGCTGAGAAAACATGGGGACACAGATTGCTGACAATAAGATTTGGTTATGAGAACTCAAGCTACAAGACTGAAATGAATAACGTGTTCTTCCCTGAAGGCAGATGGGGAATTGTGAACTTCCTCAAACAAGAAAGTTTGGATCCCTGCCACAGCCTCCACCCCCTCACAGTGCCAGTTTCTTCCTTCTGGAATTCTCCACCATAATCAGGAACCTGTCACCAGAAGAGAGAGGCTTGCAGTTGAGTCCCACTTTTATTTATTTATTGAGGGGGGGGTGGTCTGATAACTTGATTGATCCATGTGAGTCAGTGTGCTACATCCAAGCCTGTATGTGAGTTCATCTTAACTAATGCCTGTTGTGTAATGAGGAATGTGATCTAGAACTTGACCTAAAAAGCCATTGAGGTCATTAGGGATGTAGCTAGCATGCCCCAGCAACTATCTTCTGGCACTGCTGTGGACTTTGGAGAAGATGGCATTCTGGAGGCTATTGTTAAACTCTCAGAGAATGGAGAGGGCACTGCTTTCAGACAGAATCTTGCTATATTTCTGTGTAGACTAAAGGCATGAGTAATTAGCCACCCCACCCCCAGCTCCATGACTTGGCTAGGCCAGTAGGCTTCTCTGGAGTGAGGAGCTTCCTCTTATCGCTCTGCCCACCCTCCCCACGCCCGCTCCTCATTCTTGGACATTGCCATGACCTCACACTCTTCTGTCCCTAATTGCTTAGGCCAGCTTCAACTTGAACCCAAATTGCCCAGGCTATTTCTTCCAAATGAATATCAGGGAAGCTGGGATGGCTAGACTTGAAGTGCTTCCTCTGGCACAGCCCTCCCACATTCTCTCCCAAGACCAGACTTCCACCTTTGTTCCTGCAGACTTTGAGCTCTGGGGACTCTCTGAGTGCAGTCATCCCAAAGTGTGATATTGGACTGTATTTCAGGAATCCAACCATGTCTTTTGCTCAGGGTTAATGCCATTTATTACATTTGTATTATTAACTTACCCTCCAGCTCTGAGCCTTAGTCCTACTTGGGCCCTCTTATCATCTTGGCCACATAGCTAGACTGGCAAAATTCTGAAGCCTGTTTGTGGATACCTGCCCTACAAGTTTGCTGTAGCCAAGTGTTTGTGGCAGTTTCCAGAAGGCCCAGAGCAAAGTTAAAACGAAGAGAAAGAGTGGTGTTGACATCTAAACAAAATCCCCTGATATGCCATCCTAGAGCCTTCATCCAGCAGAAGATGGAAGTAGAAGCAGATACCCACAGCTAAACAAACTGAACTGGAATCCAGTTGCAGAGAAGGAGGAGTAATGAGCAAAGGGGTCAAGACCAAGCTGGTAAAACCCACAGAAACAACTGACCTGAACACGGGAGAGCTCTTGGCCCCCAGACTGATCACCGGGAAACCAGCATGGAATTGATCCAGACCCCATAAATGTGGTGTCAGTGAGGCCTCAGAAATCTATGGGGCCTCTTGTAGTAGATCAGTACTTATCCCTAGCAGAGGAATGGACTTTGGGAGACCATTCCACATAGAAGCATACTCCCTCAGCCTAGACACACGGGGGTGTGCCTATGCCCTATCCCAAAGGATATGACAGACTCTGAAGACCCCACCCCCATGGAAGGCCTCACCATCCCTGGGGAGCAGAAATGATATTGGATAGGTAGGGTGTTAGTGGGGGGCAGGGGAGGAGGGGAGGGAGAGGGAACTGGGATTGACATGTAAAACAATCTTGTTTCTAATTTAAGTTAAAAAATGGAAAAAAAATTGTCTGCTCTTCACACGTGCATACACACACACACACACACACACACACACACACACGGCAATCTATAACTGCAGCTCCAGAGGATCTGATGCCCTCTTCTGGTCTCTAGGAGCTCTCACCTGCAACCACATAGTGCCCATAAACTCACATGTGCTTACAGACATACATATCAAATAAATAAAACATATTTTTTAAAAAAGTTGGTGTGTTTTAATAAAAGAATGAAACCAGGTTTCAAAGAAAGGCAAACTTTCATATCTTTGAGTATTCAGTCAAGCTGAGGTCTAATACCATTGTATCTCCCACAAAGCCACTGGCAAGAGGAAAAATAGACAGCTGTGACATTTTTATATGAAACCAAAACTGGGTAAACTTTCTACTCTGACAGCATTGCTAACCCCCCATGCGATGCTCATTTTCCAAAAGCTGACTGGAAAATAACTGTCTAGAAAGTGTTAGTATTCTCCCTCCAGATTAAAAACACTCTTTGCTTTATATGGTTTTAGAGATACCGGAAGTTTATGCAAGGACATTTTTCATCACAAATTAATTTTTCCTATATCATGTTTTTTGAAATTAAATATCCTTTGAAGCTGTGATTATTCTCCATGATAATAAGTGGCAAAAATAATATAAATTTACATTGGGACATGTGCCACAAAACTTACCTCCTCAAATTCCCAGATACTCCTGTGATTTAGTAACTTGTCTTATTCTATGGTTGGTCAGGATGTTGAAGACTGGTGAAGAAAGTCATTCTGAATTCAGGAAACAAGCCAATAAAAACTCTTAATTTGAATTTAGGGCTGATTACCCAGTCCATTCTTCTCTCCAGCAGCCCAAGTACAGGTGACAGTAGAGCAGCCATTAAAAGTCTCCAAGGGGTTACATTTCTACTGCTTAATTGCTCCAGCTAACACATTTCATCTCAGTCAAGCAAAGAGATCTCCGTCCTGTGCTCCCACAGCCTCGGTCCTCCACTAGCTGTGCTTGACACGGTTTAAAAACTCCCTCCTAACAGTGAATCAGGCCCTCTGTGCCACACCCTCCCACCTCTCGAGTCCATGCTCCATCACCCCATCATCGCTTTCACCAGGATGCTGCCACATCTAATGAGCTTACAATTATTTTTAAATTCTTTCCATGAGGTGATATCTACATGCCAGCTGGGGAGAGAATGTAATCAATCCACCTGGAAGAAGTTGAAGCGAGTGAAGGGCAGGAGGTGGTGAAAAGGTGTGGTTGATGGACCTCTCCGTGAGACTGCTAAGCTAAATATCCTATGTCTATCTAACTCCAGATTTGAGAGCTCCCAATGCTCATAGTGTAGTCAGTCGTGCACTCAGCTCAGGTGGGAAGAGAGCTTCTCCTAGATTAATAACAGGGTGGAGGGAAGAAAGGCAAAGAGGAGAAGCGAGGGGAGGAGAGGGGAGGGGAGGGGAGGAGTGGGGAGGGGAGGGGAGGGGAGGGGAGGGGAGGCAGGCAAGCAAAATGAAGAAATGGAGGAAGGAAAGGGGGAAAAAGAAAGAGACAGAAGACAAAGGAAAGAGAGAGAGTGGGGAGGAAGGCCAGGCTTTATGCGCATGCATGTGCACATGTATATTCTTTGAAAAATAGTAGCTTTCATATGGCCAGGAAAGATAACTTTTGTTAAAGAGTGACATCTCATCCGGTCAATGTCATAGTTTCTGAAACTGTGTATCAGAAGTTATTCACAGGGCAATGATGAAATACTCAAAGAACTGGACAAAAGTATAAATTATTCATGTTGAAGAATAACACAATTACACCTGTGCTCATGATTTGGACACCTGTAGATCACTGTGTAGTTCAGTTGTGAGGCAAAGCTGGCGTGTACATCTTTAGTTTTATGTAAGGTTAGGCTGGGCCTTGGATGGGCACCTACCTGCCACTCTAGCATTCCCAACTCAGGAAGTACTAGCAGTAGCCTTAGTTCAAGCCTGAAACCCTCAGTGTACCACTATTTCTTCTTATGTCAATAAAATGAAGTAAGAGAAAAATAACTTTCTGACTAATGGAAAGTGAGCCAGGATACCCACGCAGTCCTCTTCCTCTCCCTTGCCTTCACTGGCTAAGGCTTATTCTGTTTCTCTAGTCCTCTGTTATAGCAACAGTAGCTTGACTCTTCCTTCCTCCATAATCCTGCTGTGTGATCTTTCCAAAACACTGGTGCATTGAACTCCCTTTGCTTAAGGAGCTTAAACTCCTGCAATGCCCTGCCTTTGCCTGAGGAGAAAACATAAGCACCTTAAGCAAGCAACCTTAAGCAAGGTCTTGTGTGAATTGTGGCATATTTAACTCTATAGCCCCCACCTCTCACTAGAGCCTGACCAGTACGTTGTAAGAAATGGTGGACAATTCCAAAAACAAACAAACAAAAGAAACAAAAAACAAACAAACAAAAGATCATGTTCCTTCCTGGTGCCATGTCTGCTATTGGGCTGCTTCATCAGTAGGCGTCTCACTCTTTGGCTCTTTGGCTCTTTAACCAGCTGACCAGCAGCATCTCTCTCACGATGTCTTCCGCTCCAGCCCTCCCCTGCCTGCCTCGTGAAGTCTGTTTGAGATGTTGTTTTGGCAGCTGCTCCCCTCTCACACTGTCGCCGTCCTCATGGAGATACCTGTCAAGATCTGTTATTTTCCTGTCTTCACACTACATTTTTAATTCCTTCCCATTGGGCACAGAACAACAGGCTACTTAGCTGAGTAAACTTTTGTCAAATATGAATGAATTAATAATAGTCATTGAGAGACAACATGGTAGAAAAAAAATAAGATGAGATGAAAACATGGCCCTGTGAGATGATTGCAAGAAGAAATCTCACCTAGCTGGGGAGGTTGGATGGGAGGGGTAGATGGGAAAGGGGCAAGGATGTGGGGCTCGGGTAGGAAGGAGATCTCCAGGGTGTTCACAGGGGCGGTGCCCAGGCACCAGGTCATGGAAGGCAGCCAGGGCTCAGCTCAGTTTATCTTGGCCAGGAGCATGGCTGGATTCCACTTATTGTCTTGGTTCTCCATGCTAGTTATTCGGTCATGGAACTGCAGCATGCAGCTTGCCCCTGTGAAGGCCTCCAGAAACATTAGCCATAGTTTCCATCACTTTCATTGAAACACTCTTCTATAATTAATTTTCTCAGGAAGACTGTCCCATTGCCCCTGACCTAAATTTGGGTTTCCTGACTCCATTCCTTTCTTATGGAAACATCTTGGAATCTGACTTAAGTAGCACCTTTGTTGATTTCCAAAGAGGCAAAGATTATTTCTTAATTCATTTATTTTTTAAAATCTTCACACAAATGTTGCTATATGTGGGGCAAAACCCCCTGCCCCCATTTCTCCCTTTTGTTCCCCTAGACAATAGTACTTCTTTCATTTTATGCATATATGATTTTTTATATCTATATGAAATTTCGGGACTACAAATGAGGGAAAACATTCAATATATGTCTTTCTGACTTAATTTACCTGGTAGGATAATCTGTAGTTGAGTCCATTTTCTGCAAACAATGTAACTTGGTTCTTCTACCTGGCTGACAAGAATTCCTCTGTGTACACACATAACGAATGAAAAGTGAGGATCAATTAGTCATTTGTTCTGAGTTTCTTTGGAAGTGAACACATACTACCATGTTTTCTTTCTCTGCTCCCCTCTTACTGGAACCTAGGCTGGTTCCAGAACTTAGTTATCAGTTATAGTGGGACAGTGAAGGTTTATGTGAAGGCTCCCTGGTACATTGACTGAAAGCCCATCTGGAACAGTATAACTAGTCCGTAGGAGGATTTTAGTTTGTTGAGAAACTGTTTTGTCCTTTTGAGACAGGGGCTCATGTATCCCATGATACATGAGGAAAACCAAGGAGATGGTGATTCTGAAGTGACTCCTCCTCACATGAGAGCTTACTGGATACAAATCCTCAATTCTTTCCCTCAGAGTGTTCAGGGAAGCTGGCACAGTGAGGCTACACACACACTGATATCTCTTCAAGCACCGAGGCCCAAAGATCACCAGTTCTGGTATTTTCCTTCAGCTCTGACCCAGGACTGGCCTTTAGTGCACTGATCCTCTGTTACACACAGCAGTGCAGAGTGACATCAGTGGTGACGAAATATACAGCTGTTTCCAGGGCAGGACATATGCCCCTAGGGACACACAAGATGCTGTCTGCCTTGATGCAGACTGTGCAGCCGAGTGGAGGGGGACTTTAGAGGACAGCTACCCTCAAATTCTATCTACTCAGGAGCATGTAGGGAAAAACTCTAAAAATAGACATGCCAGCTAGGTGTGGAAGGTCACTCTGCCTCCCAGCTGGCATGTCCCCTAAGTCCTTACTCCTCCAAGTGCTGTCTGTGTACAAGCAGCATCTGCATAACCAGTGAGATTCCGAGGAGTGCATAGCCCCAGGCCCTAGCGCAGGTCTGCAAACCCAGAGTCTGGATTTTAACAAGATCTCTGTTGACTGACAAGTTCACCAAATGCCACACTAACCTACAGGTATAAGTGGGATGCTATCGAACTCTTGCTTGCACTGGCTCTTAGATACTTCCTGACTTGAGGTCTGATTCCACACTAGGGCACATGTGATGCATGCATGATCCTCCATGGGGGTCACTGAAAGGACAATGCAGGAAGAATCCCTCTTCCTCCTCTTTCTGACCCAATGCTTGAGCTTGCAGCAAGCAAAAGACTAGTGAGCAATTCAAAGTAGAGAGCCTTCCGATTTAAAACCTGGGAACATAGTTTGGAAACACTTCCTAAAAGAGAAGAGGGAAAGGTCAACTCTCACCTCTTAAACTCTGTCCAGCTCAAGACTTTTTCCCTATAAATCCCATCTACTTCCCAAGACACATGAGCATGGGGTACCCCCACTTAAAGGAAGAGTTCACCCCTTTCTTCCTGGATATCCAATTCTATGGTGTTCTCTCCAAAGCTCTGGGTTCAGCTGAACTAATTAATGCCCCTGGTGTCTGTAAGTCCCTAATAGTGGTGAAGATGTCATTTCTTGGTGTATATTAAACCATTGCACTGATGTGGGCTACTAAAAGGTAAATTGCTCTGAGTAAGAGACTCATTCACACAGAGAGTTCAAGGCCAGCCTGAGCTTAATGGTGAGACTCTGTCTGAAGGATCCAAGAGCTAGGAATATAACTCAGAGGAAGGTGTGATCCTCAGAACAGACAGAGGCTTGTCCTGGAAAGACCATTTTGTACAAATGATTTAAGCAGTGTGGAGCTTGACTACCTGTGTTCGAATCCTGGATCAACATAGAACAGTATTCAGTAGGCAATGAATAAATATCTATTATCATTATATAGAATGAAATAATTTCTAGAAACCTATCAGAATGTCAGTACTATAGCATTAAAGAACACTTTGAGTTGGTTCTCTGGAGACTTGACACAAGCTTGCTGGAGAGAAAAACAATATGCATGCTGAACAGCACCAAGACCATTTGCACTAGGCATGAAGAGGAGGAGTCAAGATTCTCATTGCTGCTTCTTTAGCCTTAATCTCATGGCTCTCCATGTATGTACCTTATTCCCCATGTAGGTACATTGCTCCCACCTTGAGCTGCTTAGAAAATTGATGCTGCCTCCTCTTGCTGTAATTCTCCCTATTCTTTTGGGTGAACCCCATCCGGCTCTTTTCCCGTGGCAAAGTTTACTGAGTGAGGTGCCTACATTAACTTCTTCCCTTGCAATGATGATTGAATGCAGGAGTCAGCATGAAACTATTTCCATATAATTGAAGAGCTATCGGAATAGAACCAAGAAATCAAAGAGGCATATACACATGGAGAATTTTAGCACTGACATTTCTGTTTTTAAAGATATGCTAATTGTAATAAGGTTTTTTTTCTCCCCAAATGGTACTTAAAATAGCTCCCAGTAAATGTGAAGCTTTCTGAACAATACTCTTGGTATTCTGTGTGGTGAGTCAGCTCCTGGGTGGCTTCTTGCACTAGGTGTCAGACGGCATGACTCTGAGAATTAGTGCCAAGCTGGTTAATGTGGCTCAAGAGCTTAGAAGACAGGTTTCCTATTTTTACAGTGTATGGAAGCATAGAAATGCTTGAAATATTTGCTGTGGTATAAAGCACAACTTATGTGGGCATTTAGAATACTTTCAGATGTCCTGTGAAACTCAAGAAGTTATTTCAATCAAAGTAGCAGAGATCCTTAATAAAAGTTTATCTAGAGAAGAAAAGAGCTGTTTGCATAGTATAATTATGAAAATGCTAAGAAACTTGAAGGTCATCTATTGTAGTATTTAATATAATTCTGGCAGCTAACTTTAAAAGGCTTGATTTTCTCATCAAGAACATTGAGCATAAATCCTATCCTATATTTTGCTGATAAGGGTTAAATGAGATAAAGTATGTAGGACACTTAGCATGCCTACTTGCTATAAAAATTGCCATAAAGCAATAGTCCGTGAATGCTCAATAAAGCTTAACACAGCAAAACTATCCAA
Organism: Cricetulus griseus; assembly: GCF_003668045.3. Classification (NCBI taxonomy): domain Eukaryota; kingdom Metazoa; phylum Chordata; class Mammalia; order Rodentia; family Cricetidae; genus Cricetulus; species Cricetulus griseus. Next base: position 268,101,962 of record NC_048595.1, on the reverse strand, counting down.
AACTCTTGGGTCTATGAGCTTCTCCCTGCCTATGTCATGAACATCCATATCACCAGGAGTATGTTTACATTTAGGACACCTAGCCTATGATGGGAGCACAGTGAAGTGTAAGAGTCTTTGTTAACTCCTAACAGATGATCATTCTGCACGATTTGTTCATTCATCAAGTGTTTTGAAAGCATCTAGGCACCTCAGTGATTTGAGGGAACCTAAGCAATTATGGTGGCAAAATAGCTATTTAGGATGTGAGGTCTGTCCTATTAATTCCCTAGTGGAGGAAGTGAGGGAAACGTGAACTTTATAAAGCTTCCAGACTTACTGGGCTCAGATAGAGCCCACAGACTTCATGGTAGCCTTCCAAGACCATTCCCATCTCCAAAGTTATATAAGATGTAATAATTGACTGGGTTGGGATTCTTTGGTAGAATAACTACCTGTAAGTCACCTAGGAGAACCATGGATACAGCTTGTCCTGAAGCATCCATGCTCCAGGTATGACTCTAGCTGCTATAAGTTCCCTAAGGGACTTCCCAATAGTGTAGCTACCTTTGAATTTCCCATGTTCCTATGAGTAACTCATTGCTTCATCAAATTGGACTTGGATAGAGACCTTCCTTTGATCCGTTAGTACCTTCTATGGTTGGGATGAATAGACTCCTTTTATGAATCTTTAGGAAAAGCCACACAACAATGATATACTCATGTCACTTGCTCAAGTATAGATGCAATTGGTCTGAAAGTGACGGGCAGATATAGGCTACAAGTTTGAGGTTAAAAAAGAAGTAGATGATGGTACTGGGGTGGGTCATGGTGATAAGATTGTTGAATAGCAAAACACAAGTTAGGAATAGGGGTTGTAGTTTTCAGAACTTTGAAATATTCATCAAGAATAAAAGTAGAAGGTCATAGAGGCAGAGACAGTTAACATATAAGGTAATTACATTAAAGTAAGTACATTGGAGCTTGACAAAGTACTGGATTTTTAAAAAATGAACAGAGAAGAGAAACAAGGACCACACTGAGCGCTCAAGAGCCCCAGCTCTCAGAACTTGGAGAATCACAAGTGATTAAGTCATATTTCCAGAATCCAGTGTCCTTAGTGGATAGCCCATAAGCTCAGATGCTCTATTTTGAACTTACAGTTTTGTAATTTCAAAATATAGACCTCATAAGCATGGGCCCAAGCAAGTCTAATCCTTGGAGCAGCGAGCTGCCTGCTTGTTTTCTATAGCGCATCTCTCCTTTGACTTGAAAACACCCACAGTTACCTGGAAGATGGCGCAGAAGAAGGCATCACTTATATCCTGCCTCTTGTCTTGGCTACACAGCTACCTGCAGAACCCTGAGCAAACACAGAGGGAGACTGAGTACAAAGAAAACAGATGTGTGACTTTGGCAATCCCCTGGTGTAGTCTGAAGCATGGCTGTGCTTATCACTATCAAAGTGCTGTGTGGAGGATGGCAATGTGCTATTAAACAAAATAGTATCACTAGAACAGTAGAGTTTAGAATCTGTTGTGTGTCAGGTGCCATCTTTAAAACACTGGTATGGGAGGTTGGCTTTGGCAGTGTAAAAGCAGCTACAAATCACTAGAAGTAAAGTAGACCCATCATATTTCCCCCTTGACTTTGTGGTTCCAGTTCATTTGCTGGCAAGAGCATTTTTGTATATTTATTGTTTATTTCTCCATCCACTAGCAACCATTAGTTGTCTTTAAATTTTCAAGGAGGAGTGTGGCCTCATGAGCCATATTTTGCTCCATGGTGAATACTGACTATCCCAATCTTGTGCTGATCTTTGCAGGTAATCACAGATATTATGTGTTTAAGAGTGCACTGGCCTCATCATGCCTTGAGAACAGCATTTCACAACATTCTACCCCTTCCTTCAGCTCTTACATTCTTTCTGCCCCCTCTTCTGTAATGCTCCCCAAACTGTGAAGAGAAATGCTGTAATGTTTCCTTTGGGTCTGGGCATTGTGAGAAATGGTCACATTATCAGGATTTTTTTTTTCAATTATGAGTCTCTAGAATAACTGCTACCTGTGAAAAAGGAAGCTTGTGTCATCAAGGCTGACAGAAGCACTTATCTTTGGATATAAATACAAGTGTTTATAAGGTAGCATAATTGGTACAACATATTGTCCATTTGGGAAAGAGTAATAGATTCCCTCCAGAGCCCATGACCTCCCAAGCTTTTGACCAAGTTCACAGTACCAGGCATGAATCCCTTCTCTGAAGCAGGTCTCCAATTTAATCAGAAAGTAGTTGGTTGCTCTCATAATAGTCATGCCACTATTGCACATCTTACCTGTAACATAGAGAATTCACAGCTATCTGAGATTGTTGACAACAATTCTCTTGCAGAGCAGGCTTAATGGCACTTTCCCATACTATGAAACCTAACCAGCAGGGAGGGGCCTTCAAGTCACTGGGTAGATTTTTAAAAAGAAGTGAAGGATTGTCCTCAGAAGATTCTGATTATAGGCTGCTTCAGGCAGGGCCCGAACTGCACATTTTCTAGAGCTCCTAGAATGATTGCAATGTGAAACCAGATGGAGAGTCACGCATAAAAGTTCTAGTCATGAATACTACAATGTGGCTACCTGGACCGCATCTGCTCTCTAGGCTCCCCTCCCTGGGTTACATTTTCCAGCGACCATCTGGTTATGTCACTCCTGAACTTGCATTATTCCTTAAATTGTTTGGATCTCAATGTTGAATGGTCCCTGCAGTCTCTGATCCTGACAATCCCTCTGAGATTGGTATAACTTGATAGCCTTCTCTTTTCCTCTAGTAACAGCCTTGGAAGATATGATTTGAGATGGCCCACTGCAGGTGGGAAGATCCTCTACCATTGGATCAACACCCTTGGAAGATACCCATTGAGATGACATACTGCAGGTAGGAGAATCCTGTACCATTGGCTCATGAAGGGAGTGGAGTCCCTGAAAGTATTTACTATTCCCTGGATGAACAATAGCTGAACTGTTTTACTGAGTAACAGAGACTTTGGGGTTATTTATTTATTTATTTATTTATTCATTCATTCATTCATTCTTCACCATAGCATGACCTAACATGCCCAGGGCTATGGAGAAACAGATTTCATTTTCTTTTTCTTTTCCTTTTTTCTTTCCTTTCTTTCTTTCTTTCTTTCTTTCTTTCTTTCTTTCTTTCTTTCTTTTTGTTTTTTCGAGACAGGGTTTCTCTGTGTAGCTCTGGAGCCTATCCTGGCACTCACTCTGGAGACCAGGCTGGCCTCGAACTCACAGAGATCCGCCTGCCTCTGCCTCCCAAGTGCTGGGATTAAATGCGTGCGCCACCAACGCCCGGCAGAGAAACAGATTTCTAGTAAAGAGGTGTCAAGAGAATTGAGGCCAAGATCATAGCCCACTTTCAAAATAACAGATGGCATCACTTTTATGCACAGGAGGTGTATTCCAAGACCCACATTGCTTGCCCCAATTTGTCTATAATACCTAAGCCACCCCAATGTGTTTAAATGCAATGTTTCTCCCATATCCCTTGCAGTGTTGCTATACACTGCCACAGCTAATATGTCTCTCCGTGTTTTATACCCTAGTTGCCTTCTCAGATCATTGCTTTTGTATATGGGGACTGTTATTCAGTAAAATAAGCACTACTTGACCATAAGCCCTGCAGTGCTGTGATGCTAATCTCATAAAAGAGATAGCACAGTGGCTAATGTGTGAAGAGTGCGCACAGTCAATGTGCTGGACGAAGGGACAATTCATGTTTTAGTGGGACAGCACTGTATTCAGAACAGTATACACTGAAGTGTGCACAGTAGACAGATATAAAACAGTGATACTTGGTGGAGCCTTGCATGTAGAATAGACCAAATGCAAAAGGGCTTGACCCCCTAAAGGAAATATAGAACACTGAAGAGAGGACCAACTCCAGCTAAAGGGACAGCGGCTTCAGTCATCCTGCCACCAACAGCAGCAGCTCAAAGCTGAGAAAACAATGAAATTATACATCCAAGAATGATTTCTGACAATTCCCCACATGTGTAACAATATACTATGTGACCCCTTTTCAAAACGTAGAATAGTAGCAGACAGGAAGAACTTGCAGTATAAGCATATATATGATTAAAATTGCGAATGACTACATGTTGCTGAAACTAAAATAGGATAAAGACCCAGAGTAGAATTCCCATTGTACTTGCCATAGTGGGTACCCCAGAGTAATGAGATTGGGGGCGGTGGGCAACTCTGAGTCAAAAAATTGTGTATTGTTTTGGTGATTGTCTGGGAAAATGCTATTTTAAAAAGTCATCTTCAGGAATAAAGGATCATTATAGAGGTATATTAGCTGGTAGGTTTCTGATACATAGTGCCTAATGGTGTGCTATGTTTTATCCCTAACCATCAGTTACCAAATTAAATGAAAACTAACCTCAAACTGCCTCTCTTCTCTGCATCCCACTGAGGTCTTAACATTTTATCCTTTGTAGACAGCAGGAGGGATTTTTCCATCTAAGTGATGCTTGGTAACTATTTTCAAGCTCAGGGGAGACTACAGCTCAAGGATGTACCTGCATGGGGAGCAAGTTGCTGCGACAGAAAATGGAAACTATCCTGTAATTACAGCTGTGAAAAGAATGCGAATAATTAAGAAAACACTTTGTTCTCCTGGAGTTGAGTCCACTGTTTATTCACTGGAATGACTTGGCATTTCTGGAGTTCACAACAGGCTGGAGACTGGTTCATTAGCTCTAATCTGATTAGGACTTGTGTTTCTTTGTTCTATGTGTCTTCAGGTGGCAATTTTGGCTGAACAGCTCACATTTTTGCCCTGGGTCTCCATACAGGCATAGCTTTGCCTGTGTGTTACATAAGGAGAACACAGGTCTCGGGCATCAATCTGAAAGCATAGCCCACATCTTTTCAAACCACCCTCACTGTGTGGATTTTACTGAACCGCACACCCCAGCACTGTAGAACACCTAGTCACAAACAACAGCCCTGCAATGGTCCCAACAGGGAAACAGAGTTGTCATTTTAAAACCCATAGGAAAGTTCTCCCAAGGGTGTACACAAAATCTGTGTAGAAATTTAAATAACCTAAATGAAAATAGCATATTTAATATAGGTGGAAACACTTAAACAACTAGATAGGAATTTATGAAAAAAATTTCTCTAATTTTTTTTGTAAATTGGTAAATACAATTCCCAAATTTCCTTCATCTACTTAGATGTTTAGCAAATTGTCTAAATAAAGGTTAGCTTGTTGTGGTCTGGGGCTTGAAGTCAAGACTCATGAAATCATGGTAAAGGGGTCGCCTCTCAGAAGAAGGGACTGCAGTGTAAGACGATCAGTGTTAGAGAAATCACCGATGCAGCTGGAAAAGGCTTTCAGTTACATGTGAAATGCAGAGAGGGCCCAGGGAAATACCATATATTGAAAACCAAGTATTTTTCTACACAAATAGGCAGAAAAGACTGTTGGGGGCACAGCCACTAGGTGCCCTGACAACAGTCCCACAGAAATGTCCTATGGTCATAGACACATAAACATATACCAGGCAGTTATCACAGTAATCCATGTGGACTTCACACTCAGTGAACTATGTAGGAAGAAAAGCTACTTCTGCTATTCAAATACTGACAAGATTTATGCTATTAAACTGTTGTAGTGAGATATCCATTCTGCCCACACCTGCAGCACTGACCACGCCTGTTTGGGCATGGTCACAGGTGAGGACTTGATGGAGAGAGGACTAGATCTGGGGTCCAGGACCCCAGAGCTCGCTCTTGCTTCCAGTTGGGTCACAGGCAACAGCCTGAGTGGATCTTTGGAGCTGGAACCTGTGGTGGTCACCCACCTCGTGTGTAAGTATATTCTCCCTGAATAAACTTCACTTAACCTGTACTGAGTCTAGTGAATCTTGATTCCCACGCAATAAACTGCCCCTTTACCTAAGTGTATGTACCTAAGTGTTTATATAGCACTCTAAAAAGTCATTCAGGTCACTGGTGAATAAAAATGAAGTCATGTGTCACGGTGGTTCTGGGTGGAATGTAAGACCTGAGATCCATGGCAGGCTTGGGTGTTCGGATGGTTCTGGACTGGAGGCTGTGGGCTCTTTGGCCACAGTAGAGGTCATGGTCTTCACACTTCCCCTCCAGCATGCCATCATGCGAACAGGAAGCTCGTGGCTCCACTTCACAGACCCATGTGACACAGAGAGGACATTTTAATTACAGTTGGTTTGGTAACAGTTACACAGCCAAAGGTGCCTTGTTCATTAAGTACCTTCACAGAAACTGAAGAGAAGAAACACATGCCAGACTGGCTGTCCGCCTGGGAGAGATAGGTGGATCATCTGATCAAAATAGACATGGTGACAGGCCCTTGGATTTATTGGCCCTAAGGATGATCTCCTCAGGTTCCATAATGACACCAAAATAAACTGTCCTCAATTGAGAGGAACCAATACATCTTGTAAAACTCTACAGAAACACAGCTGTGTGGCCGCCACTGTACGGGATTCCAGTTGCCATATGTGCAGCATGGTGAGATGGAAAATCCTTCCCTGTCTTGGGCTTCCAACCATTGCAGACCGAACGTGGTGATAAACGAAACCTTTCCCATCTATTCTTCCGTTCAGGAGCTTAGCAGGCAATCCCAGCATTAACAAGCTTAGTTCCAGGAAACACTTTCTGCACCAAAAGATAAGGCTTCTCCCCCCCCACCCCCAGTTGCATTTTCTCCAATATTTTTTTCCAAAGCTGAGGTGCAAGCCTTCTAATAGAATTATGCAAATTTTGTCCTAACTCCAAATGTTTTAAGAAGGAAACGTCACAGATATGCAGGCCTCACATTGCAAAAGGAAGCTGGGGGAGGGATCACACCCCAGGCAGGACTCTCTGTGTCTCTAAGGTTATTTTGCACAAACTTAAAGCACCTTCTGCCTCTGAAGGTCAGCCTGACTTTGGGGGATGGAAGTGCTGACTGACCATTAGGGGATTATCTGCTTGGCAGAACAACAGCCAGGCCAATGCATCTTACTCCTGATTTGAACTGCCTGATGGAAACAACCCAGGCACAAGCTGAAATGATGAGCAGCAGCAAGGCAGAGACTTGGGTAGCTTCTACAACTGATATGGCTGCTTAGGAAATTATTTCTGTGCCCTGGTTTTTCTTTCAAATAATGAGAGGTATTTTCTTTTAAATGATCAGGAAAAAAAAAATGACCAAGAATGTACCCAGTGTAATATATGCTTAGCATTGCAGACTGGGTAAGGGGCCTTGTTTAAATGTCCACACATGGAAGGTAGATCAGTTATACTATGGAAAACCCCACAAATTGTTCTCTTTAAGTCTTGAGCTTTTCACATATGCATGAGCAAAAACATTAATTTGAAATGCTATGGGTCACACTGCACTGTCAGATTGTGAAATTAACTCACACCTAAGTGGCCAATGAAAGCAGTGCTTTTATTAGACTAAAACTGTGCAGCAGCATCCACTAAATCCTATTTTCCTGTTAGAGATTTCTAGGCCTTGGTTCTAATGGACAGAACCCAAGCAGGGATGGTCCCAGTTGTCCTGTGAGCTGGCTTTTTTGTTTTTGTTTTTGTTTTTGTTTTTCTCAGCTGTGGCCTTTCCAGATGATTAGTGTCTTTTCTCTAAAGACTGTGGTTGTGCCAGGTAGAATGGTCAGAGGGAGATGAGCTGTCCCTGAAGATGGTCGTCAAACTATTGCCTTTATCCCAGTTGACCTTGAGAGTCCCTTACTAAGCACAACTTTCATTGCTAGCATTCTATGCCCCCAAAGTGAGGCTTCAGGTAGAATTAAAATTAAAATTAGAATCAACCTCTCCAAATGCTTTTGTATATTCAAAAACACACAACACCCCCTCACCATGTCCTCTCTCTTGGCACTGCCCCTGCCATGTACCCTTAGAAGGAATCACTTGCCAGCAACTGTGAGGAGTGCTGCTAGCCCGAAAGTTGTTTGCTACCATCTATCCACCTGTGTTATGTGCACGCTCAGCCAGCACGGCTGCCAAGAAGCTCAAGTTGGGAACACTAGCTGTTTCAAATATCTGATTCAGATTTCAAAACCGAGTCCTGTGCTCCTGGCAGCCATGAGGGTTCCCAGAATTTGTGGGCTCTACTGTCACTTTCTTTACTGCTGGGCAGTTTATTTTGCAAGATGCTTGTTATTTATCTGGCATTGAATCTGATATCCAGAGGTCACCAGAAATGGAAGAGTTGCTTCCCTGATTTATTTGTTTTTATTCATGCTCAGTTCTGATCAGAAGCCATCTCTCTGCAGCTTGTTACACAGTTTGTACCATGTTTGATTCTGGGATTGCCTCAGCTTTATTCAGAGGGGTAATGTTAACATGACCAAAATGGAACCCATTTCTACAGTGATTGGACACGGATGGTACGCTTTATCCAAAAGTGTCGTGACTGCAGTTTGTAACTAATTAGCTAACCTGTATGAAGTTTGAGCTTAGCCAAGTATCTTTCTCTAAAGAAATATTTTACTTGGACACAAAAACAAATATGAAAAATCATATCATATCCAGTACACACCTGCCAAATTCTGACCCCATTCATACCATCTTCTATGCTGTGGATATATTCTTGAAAAAGGAAAAAAAAAAGTAGTTTTCCATGAAATGATGTCAGCCTATGAAAGGAAAATAGATATGAAATATGTAGCTACTAAAAACAGGTATTTTTTTCATTTTTAATCTTTGCTTTCTATTTGCTTATCATCCTCTAAACATCAAAGTACCAAAGACTCCATCAAACACAAACTACATGTTCTTCTAAAAACAAAAGTGAAAATCTTACAGCAGTATTTCCTCCTAGACTAATATTACAATTCTAAACATGAGTAGCACCGTGAAGAAAATAACAAATAGGATGTCATTTTGGCTGGTACATGCAGGTATCAGTTTGCAGTCTTGCAAGCTGAGTATCCCTAGTTTCTGGGTAAACTCCAGAGAAGGGATTTAATACTTCATCCAGTTCAGACTGGTTTCGCTGCCTGAGTTAGAAAACGTAAAAGGGAAGAGAAAAACTAATCTCCTAATTTGCTGCTTTTTCTGAGCATCAGTACAGAAGGCAGGACTGTGAAATAAGGTAAAAAATGACATGGGGACAGGATTGTGCCTCTGGGGAGAAGAAATCAATTATAACCGTAGACAGCAACTCTCATGGGAAAGTGGGCGTAAGTGGCCATGATTAAGTGGATTGTTTCCTAATGTTTCAGTTCCCAGTGTTGTGAAACTCACTATGGTATATTCTGAATAAACCATTTTAATCATTTTTTTTGTAACTTGGAACGTGCCAGTTTATAGATTAGAAATATCAAAGATGACTCCTTCTTTATTGTCTGTCTCCCCAGAGTGAATGTAAGTGCACGGGAAACCTTGGTTTGTCCCACTGGCTCCTCTACCCCTAGACCAGTGCCAGACAAAAAGGCTTAGTGCCACAGACAAATGTCAGTTTGGTCCATTTCGGTTCTGTGTCCCTAGGAAACTGACTGGTAACATGCTATAACTTCTGAAATTATATCTTATTCTGTAATCATTAGATATCAGAGGCAAAATATTTATCTTTTTTCAAAAGATGATACCGACCACCAACACCTCGAGATTTTAGTAGCCATACTAAAGATGAGCTGAAGCTGCCTTTTGTTTTAACTCGTGGCTGGCTAATGATCAGTTTAACTAACAGCTTGGAAGATTGTTTCTTAAGCAGAGGACAGAACAACCCTGGGATGGGGATACATTTTCTGAAAGCCCTTTTTGAATGCTCCATCCAGTTAAAGAAAGCTGAGAAGATATCACTTCAAAGTGCTTTCAAACATGAAAAGATTTTACATAGCAGATTTTACATAGCAGCAGAGGGCTGCTTTTATTTCACATTTGCCCTCATGCCTGCTTCTATTGGCAATTGATAAAGAAATCTCACTATGGCTGGGCAGAAATGATGAACAAATTGAGCTTTTCTAACCAGGAAGTTCCAGGTTCCTGCATTAGCAGCATATCCGTATTAGCTCACGTACTCTGTACACAAAGCAGATTCCTGGGCCCAACCCTGGAGCCTCAGTTTCGGCAGTGAAAACTGTGATGTGGGAGTCAGGAATGAACACAAGCATGCATTCATGTTAGATGTAGATTGTCTGCAAACTTGGCTATAAGAAAAAACAATTAAAACTTGTTTGGCAATATAGCTCAGTAGTAGAGTGTTTGCCTAGCATTCATGAGGTCCTTGATTCAATCCCCAGTACTACATAAACAAATAAATAAATAAATAAATGGCTTAATTTATCTAAATGTATTTAAGTAAATTAAAGTAATATAAGATATTGTATGGTGATATTTTGTTTATGATCTAATAAAGCTTGCCTAAAGATCAGAAAAGAAAGGCAGCTAACCACCAGAGAGTTCTTACCTCTACCAAGGTTGAGGTGATCCTGTCCTCAGCGTGACTGCAAACTGAAACTGAATACAGACTGAGACCTGAACTCCTGTCTTACACAGCTCTCTAGTGCTGGGACCACCCAACTTTTGTGGCTAACTAGTGTGGCTGCTGGGATTCAAGGTGTGTACCACCACTGTCTGGCCTATATGGCTGTGGCTAGCTTTGCATTCTGACCTTCAGGCAAGCTTTATTAGATCATAAGCAAAGTATCACCATGATGTTGGTTTTCTCTTGACGAGAGAGGACACTAGACCAAGACTCAGACATCTAGCTGCAAGCCTCTATGTTTTGATTATGATAAAAGTAAGATGACTCAGAGGCCATCATGCTTTTATGAATGAAAAATTGGTCTTTATTGTGTAGTAGATGGAGCCTTCAACTGAAGTTGAGGTCACAGATGCTAGGAAAAGTGCCGGGGGAAAAAATGAAGAGTATTGATTTTGTTCTTGGAAGGTGGGAAAGGTTTTCTCACTTGCCTGATTGGATCCTCACAGTAACACAGTGGGAGTCGGGTGCTGTGGGCTAGTTTAATTTGGCATTTTGGGAAACGGAGGTCTGATGCAGTCTGTTCTTTTCCAATGTGAGATGGTAGGAATAGTGGCCCAGTAGGCATTCTTCCTGGAGCCCCTCTCCCCCTCTCTAGACAGCCTAATGTTTCTCACTTGCCTTTCTCCACCTCTAGTGATGTAAAATCTCAGCTCTCAGAGATTTTACATAAAGAAACTTCAGGAAAGAGAAGGAGGTGTTGGCCATCACTGATGTGCCCAGGATAAACTGTGAGTGTATTGTGTGAAAGTACTTTGTAAGTAAAGAGCCCATCTTCAGATGTGCCCAGGTGTGACAGGGGCTATGACCTTCCACTTAAAAGCATGTTTAAGTGGATGTTGAGAGCCTACTCTGTATGTCAAGAAGTTACATGAGCACGTTGTGGTTAAGTGTGAAGTATAGTCCAGGTAAAACACTTTGCCAAGTTTCAATAGAGAGTTCACCTTTTCCTCAAAATCTTACAGTTCAGATATCAGCTGTTACACTCAGGAGGGTTTTGCTCCAAGCATGAGCTCTTGTATTCTATCTACATAGATCTAATTTATACCATGAATCAAGTAGAATAAATGTGCCCATAGCCTTTCTTTCCTTTTGGAAAAAAAGTGCTTTGTAAGTTACAAGACATGTGTACGTATTTACTGTGTTCATGTATTGTCACTATTATATCTTTTCTCTAGGCTTGAAGACTTCATCAGGAAACCTTGAAATTTACTCAACATATCTGGAGGAACAATCGCTAACAATTTGGTTATGAATCATAATGAAGAGGATGGAGAAGGAAATGCAAGTAGAAATAAATAGAACTTTAAAAACCAACACTGAGAAACTTCTGAACTGTGATGCAGTTGAGTCATGGGTAGAGACCAATGACTTATATCTGAAACTTCCCCAAATAGCAGGTAAATAGAGGCTTTGCATCTCCCATTTTGTTTTTTCATAGACTTTCTTATGAGCTTAAGTATTCTCAACATTTTGGGGCACTTCAGAGGAATCCCACAGGTTGACACCGTGTGTAGTCTTTGCTGACCTGGCCAGTTCTGAATGCCTGTCATACCCACAAGACACAGCTGCTCATCAGTGGGATTATTTGCCTGTTCTTCGGAGCCTGAAAGAGGAACACACTTCAGACTGCCTCACTGCCTTGCTCAGTCCCTGTCTACTGGTAATTTCATCTCCGTGCCCTTAATTTCAAGTTGCTAGCTGTAATCAGATGCTGCCTTAGAAATGTCAGACAAGAGCAGGCTGAGGGGCAGCCATTGCAGCAGCTGTCACAGTGGATTCTCCTGCTATGTCAGGGGAGATAGTAGACATTCTGCTGAATTACCAGAGTCCTTTCCAACAAACAAATAGGGCCTCAGACTGGCAGAGAGAAAGCTTCGGTTATTTGACCTAGTCAACTGCTCTGAGTAAGAATGAAGTCACCCTTGACTTTTTCTACTTGAGTCTGGAAAGGGGAAGACAAACCAAAGCGTACTTCCCATTACTGACGCATTAGAAATGTGTCCACCTGCCCCCCTCCCCTACCCCTGCCATGCAACACACTCTGATTCATGTTGTTATTCTGTCTCTTCACCTGCTTGTGATTTGGATGGCATCAAACATACGTCAGGATATGGACCACATCTCACGCTGTTCTGTTTATGTGTAAGTCTTACTGATCCTGACTAATAATGTGTCCAGTCAAGAAATTCATGAATCTCAACCCACCGAGAAGTTCATGGGCACCCTTGAAGTCCTATTACATAGCACCCAGTTGGGGCCACATATTTTTTTTAAATCTTTTTTTTTTGATATTTATTTATTTATTTATTTATTTATTTATTTATTTATTTATTATGTATACAGTGTTCTGTCTTCATGTATCCCTGCAGACCAGAAGAGGGCACCAGATCTCATTATGGATGGTTGTGTGCCATCATGTGGTTGCTGGGAATTGAACTCAAGACCTTTGGAAGAGCAGCCAGTTCTCTTAACCTCTGAGCCACCACTCCAGCCCATGGGGCCACATATTTACAAAGAGAATTCCAAAAGTGCTTGAGAAAACCTAGAGATTACAGTAGCCCCTTTTCTATATGTTACAAAATTTCAAAATTTGCTATAGAATGGCTACTCTTACCTCTTCCTCTGCTTCCTGGGATACTTGAAAACACAGTAATTTTTTCTCTCTTACATTTCCTTCAAGTATACATGTGGAGAAATAACTTTAAGATTTTCAAATAACCCAAGAACAAGAACTTGGTCGACTGTGTTCACTAATCTTTTTTTTTTTTTTTTTTTTTAATAAGGAACAGACCAAAATGTCACCAAGATGTGATGGCTTATTCCTGTAATTCCATTACTTTCTAAGAGAAGATAGGAAGATTGCTGTGATTTCAAGACTAACCTGGCCAGCATAGTGAGTTCTAGGTTAGCCTGAGCTACAGATAATTAATTAGTTAATTAAAAATAAATAAGTAAGCAAAATTATTTCAAGTTCTTTCTAGACACATAAAACTTCAAGGTGAAGCACATTTTTCATCTCTATGCTCCATTCCTTTATTCCCATATCTGAGCAATTTTTGAAGAATTAGCATGGAACTCCACTTACTATATGTGCCCACACCCTACATCAAGACCTCAGTCATTAACTCCTTTGGAAGTTTTCAGTTCCTTAGAAATATCTACCTTTCAGACAAAGCATTCAAATCAGAAAAGGCAGGAAATTGACCTGGAACAACAAAACAGACAGAAAAAATTAAATTTGGGTCTGTCTACTTCCTAAGGACACTGTATGTATGTGTATATTAGTGTGAGCTCATGTATGGTTTGCCATATAAAGACACTAAACTTCACATTTTTATGAATTCTCTATTTCCTAATGATTTGACCACACAAAAATCAATTAGTTTTATAAAAGGCCAGTCTGTATAACTAAAAAATGGGAATGGCAATTCTTGCTCCTTCATGTCATTGGCTAAGTGAAGAAAAGAAACACCCACAATGTTTCAAATCAAAGATATTCATGCATAAGGGATGCCCATAATAGAAGCATTCAGACTAGTTGTGTCTTACCAAAGAAACAAATCCATGTCTCTGTCATACGAAAGATGTCGCAAGATAGGAGTCCATGGAAAGCAAGCAAATCCCCAGTACTTGGAACTATGTCCTCCTGCCTTGCTGGTCTCTTCCTTACAACGCTGCCAACACTGCTCTCCCAGGATCAGGGGCTCTGGGAATGTTATTATATTCAGCACCTAAGAAGAAAGGTCAAAACATGTCTCAAATTTCCCTCCTCATGTGCTTCCCACACCAATTACTCTCTATGGCCCATCTTTCCATGATGTGCTGCCTATGAAGCTACATAGAGTATACTCTCACGGTGGGTGTTAACCAGGCTCTATATGTACTGTGTCCTTTCTTTCTAAGAACATAAACTCTGCTTTGAGACTCCTTCTAAGAGAGTACCCACATCAGGCACTGTTATTTTTTCACACATTGCAGAAATGAAACACAGAATACCTTTAGAAATCAAAGTCCCTCATCTACTTAAGAAAAATTTCATAGTTACTCAAAGTAGAAACTTCCAGGTCATAACTCATCAAGGACGAAGCTCAAGGCAAGAAATTGAAGGCAGGCCTGCTTACTATTTGCACTTCATTACCTCTAACCCAGGAATTCATTTCAGAGCCTGAAAGTACAACAGGAACCATGGAGGATGCTCTTTGACAGCTCACCTGAAAGCCAGCTCATATTCAGCTTGTTTTCTTATAAACCTGCCAGAAGCATCTGTGTAGGGATGGTGCCCAGTAGGCTGGACCCTCCTTCATCAATGTAATGATCAAAACAATGACTCACAGATGTCCACAGGCAATTCTCATCTATGCAATTCCTCAATCAAGTCTGTCCTATGATTCTTGGCTGTGTCAAGTTGACAGTTAAAGCTAACCAGGACACAGATCCCAGACACTTTTTTATATAAATCAACTATATATTAAGTAAAAAAAATGACTTAATTGGTCAATATTTGGTAGGAAGAAATCATCCTGAAATTTTCTTTGACCTCTTATAAGCATAACTGAAGTCATAGCTCTTTCTAATAACTAGAATAGTGCAAACCAAAAGCTGGCATTTGGAAAACTGGAAGCAGGGAGACCAAAGTGATAGATAGCTATGTGTCCCTTCACATGTTTGACAACAGCATCCCTGACAAAATGCATCATCCCTTACTGTTGACTCAGGTATGAGCTCCAATTGGTGACTGAAACCTGAGTGATGATGGTTATTGTTACGATGGAATATGCCACACCATTTTTGAGATGTATTTGTGTTAAATAAAAACTACAGAAACATTATTCTGCTTCGTTTTGTTTTACCAAAGTCCTACATGAGACCCTAGAAGAAAAACTAATACCCAAAATGGAATCACACGGGGCCACAATTCCAGACTGGAATTCCATTGCTATCTGACCTTCCTCAGAAGAATGAAAGAAAGATGGATTTTTCACAGAGGCCACTTGCGGTAAAAATTAAGTTTCCTCTGCCTTCATCCTTACATTTTTTTAAACTCTTACAGAAAAACACCTGAAGTAATTAAGGACTTCTCCATTATCCTGTCTCGCCTTCTCTGACAAGCACTTTTGAGATAACCAGCCCACCTTCTGTTCTTTGTTTCTGCTTTCTTCAGCTCTTCTCTGTCACGAAGCTGCCCTCCCTGCTCAGCCTACCCGAACATTCCTTCTGCTTTATGGAATGATGAGTTGCCTGATTCTAGAATTTAAAAAAAAAAATCTAAATTGCTAAAATTTTGTCTCTGTGTAGACTAGGCTGGCCTGGAAATCATGCAGACCCAGCTGTTAATGCTTCCTCAACACAGGTTTAAAAGCATGTAACATCATGCCCATATCACATATTATTCTTAAAGTAAAGCATTAACATATTTGTGTAGAGCAGAACAGCACATACATATCATTTAAGTTACAGCATGTGTGTGCTGATTAGTAGGGGTGGGGGTTGTGGAGTTGGGGACGAATGTGGGACAAGTTAAGGGGAGGAATTAGGGTGAATATGGTTGAGATACACTGGAATGAAATTCTCAGAGAATTAATAAAAAAAGATTTAAATATACAAGCCACACTCAATTCCTAGTGTGTCTTTAAAGAGGGAAGTCTGAAAATTGTGTTATCTTGTATTAATCAAAATCTGTATACAGTGATTACAAGATAGAATGAGGAATCCAGGTCATGTCACTAGTTGCTCGGCTGTTCCCACTAGGAGACCAGCTCTCTGCCACTGCCTGTGGTAACCTCCCAAATTACGATGGGGAAGCTCCAAACCCTGGCTTCTTGCCAGCTCATCCATGGTCCAAGAGAGAGACCCCTTGCCCTCGGTTCTTATGGGTCATGTATCCCCAGAGAAAACCACACCCATTGGGTCAAGCCACCCCAATACAATTGGCTATCAGAACAAATTCCCACAACACATCTTAGAGGATTTTTGTTGTTGTTGTTGTTAATTAAAATGAAGCATATTTATGAAACCCTTCATTTCCTTCAACAATTCTGAGTGACTTCCACTGAGCTTGCTGCCTTCAGAGTATTTTTTTTTGAGTGACTAGTAATGTACTCTTTATAAACTCTTTGAGTAGATAAAGCCATATATGCAGATAAAAGATAGATAGATAGATAGATAGATAGATAGATAGATATGTATATATATGTTGGTAGATAAATAGATAATAGACAGATAGATGATGTAGATATATCCTCATCCATTCATTCATCCATTTAATTATTCAATATTGAGTTCTGACTGTAAGTTGGAAACCTTCTAGACCTGAAGATAAAGTAAGAATCAGACATTCCCTATTGTTATGGGGCTTATATGTTTGAGAGGGGAGAGAGAGAAAATAAACAAGTTTTTTAAAAAGTATATGTTGGAGGTTAAGAGATGAAAAATAGCACAAAGTAAGAGGGATAAGGATTTAGGATGTGTGTGGTAAGGAGACTGGGACATTCAAGGAAGCAGGGGACTGGCACTGCAGGGTTGATGGGGGGTGTCTTCAAGTGGGGAGTATCCTGTATACAAAAGATCCAAGAGAAGACCCCCAATGTGCAGAGACAGGAGTGTTCTGAGACCATCAAGTGGCAGTTGGGTGTTTGGTGTGTCTCAGGGAGTCTTTGGGATATTGTGGATCCAAGGCTAGTATGTGTAGAGAGTGGTGAGTGAAGGACAGGAAGTCTATTCTATAAAGTGGGGGAGGAATAGGGAGAGAGCAGCCTATGCAGTCTTGAAGACTACCACAGGGTTGGGCTTTACTAGTCAGAAGCTTCTGAGGGGTGACATCATTTGAACTACATTACAGAAGATAACTCTAGTAGCTGTAGAAGAGGCTATGGAATCCAAGAACATATGCACAAGGACCAGCCATGCTAATATTGAAAGGAATTTAGAGGACAACAAGGCTAAGCCTGAGCAACTGGCAAACCAGGTTTCCAGAGGTTGACATGAGGAAGCAAGCAGAAGAAGTTTGGCAACAGGGAAGTTAAGACAACTGCTAATTTAGGCCACACAAGAATGAGACTGTGTCAGAACTGGGGCCAGAGATCCAGGGAGCCAGGCTGGAGGCCTTTCAGCACCCTAGGGCTGTCCTGGGGAAGTCTCCATGGCCACATCTTCTGCCATGGCTGTAGCTACCAGGAAGAGACAGCTCAGGCCCAAATCCAGAGACTGGACACCAGATACCGGAACCTTAGCCCATCTATCAAAAGTTCCAGCTATCACTGTCACTCTTGGCAGGAAAAAATATATAAATAAATAAAAGATTCCATTGAGCTCTGGGTTTTCACTTGCATCTTCCAGTGTGAAGCACTGATAGAGGCTGAAAGCTGGCTATAGGAGAGCCCAGAGAAAGTACAAGAACCCCAACATGCTATTTGAGGGGACCTTGACCACAGTGAAGGAGGCAAGGCTTCAGGAAGAGGCCTGGGATTTATGCTTTGCTTGTTCCTAAACAATTAATGAACAAGCTGCTATTTTTCAAAGAGGATTTCATTTCCCTTCTGTTTCCAACTCTGGGCTAGGCTTCTTATGGACACAGGTTCACTATAGATAGGGTGAAGGCCTGAAATGAGCTGATGAAAACTATTTCCTTGTTTGAGAAATAGTTCTTGAGGGGAAATGACAATGTGTGTGGAACTGGCTGAGCCACTTAGGCCTATAATCCAAGGGCTTTGAGGTGGAGGCAGGAGGATCAAGAGTTCAAGGCAACCTGGGCTACATGAGGCCCTACTGATAAATAAAACAAAACTCCAAAAGGATCAACAGTTGCCTCCAAAATAGGGAATAATTGCCAAGTCCTGTGTGATGTTGGACTTGACCTGACCAGGGGTGTTGAGAGAATGAAGAAAGAATGGGCAGACAGACACACGTACAGAAAAGCTCCATCAGATGGGTTATACACACTCTGACAGAATTGCATCAACTATATAACAACAAACAAGAACCTCTCAGCTTCTGTTATGTCCAGCACAGAGGGGAGGAGATATCTCATCTCAGTAGGTGTCTTTAGGGGAATAGTCTCAGGCTGTAGACATCCAGAAGGAAGAAACTGCAGTTGCTCATTCTCGCATACATTTGCCAATCATTTGCAACCACTTGTACACACTGTCAACATTTACCATTGGACCACAGGAAGGCTTTGCCATCCTTATGAACCTTACCCCAGGAAAGGTTGCTGTACTCCCATATGCCTGAGGCATTCAGGTTCTTGTCATGGATGTGCTCGTGTCAAACAATACACATCCATTCAAGACTTCATTTGCTCTTTACACATTCATTCAGGGCTTCCTCAGCTCCTCACAATAACAAGTACAAGTGAAGAATTATGAATAACCACATTTTTATGTCAATATTTCAGGAACCTGGACATTTAGAAACTTATGGTTTAGTGTTCCTTGAGAATAAACATTATTGCTAGACAACCTTAATAAGAGATCCCTACTTGTTGCTCATCAACTGAGAGGTTATCAGTTGCAACAGATTGAGTTTCCATCCTCATCTCCCAACATCTGTATGTTGAAATCCTAACCCTAAGGTGATGATGTTAGGATGTGAAACCTTGGCAAGGGATAAGGTCAGGAGGATAGAGCCCTTGTGGGCTGAGATCTGTCATCCTTTAGCCATGT
Source organism: Cricetulus griseus (assembly GCF_003668045.3). Lineage (NCBI taxonomy): Eukaryota > Metazoa > Chordata > Mammalia > Rodentia > Cricetidae > Cricetulus > Cricetulus griseus. The sequence continues at coordinate 268,082,772 of NC_048595.1, read as the reverse complement.
CAAGTCATAGTAAGAAGGTATCAGCTCTGGGACAGGGCAGTCACCAAATCTAGAGTCTTCCAGCACCTTGGTCTTAGACCTCCCAGCCTCTAGAACTTCCCAAAATAGATGGTTATCACTTCTCAGGTCACTAAGTTTGGGTATTTTGTCCTAGCATGCCAATAGAGTTTATCAAGGCATCATGAAACTTTGTCTAACAGAATACCATCTGTCTTTTAAATATACAGGAATATCCTCAAGACAGATTTTTTTTTAAGTTAAAAATGTCTACATGGAAGCCAGGCCATCAATCTGAGCACTCAGGAGACTAGAGCAGGAGGATTACAAGTTTGACAATAGCCTGGGCTACAAAGGGATACCCTGTCTTGAAAACAAAAGCTAAAACAAACAAACTAGATGAAAAAGAATGGCTATGGTGTTATTCCATTTGCAAAACAAATACATGTCTATGTTCTTCTGTATCCATTAAAAATTCTAGAAGGATGGAGGAAGGAGGAGATGGGCTAGTCAAAGGTGAAACGTTTCCCTTCTCCATTTGTGTCTTTCTGTACTGTCTCAATTTTCCATGTTGCATGCAGATAACCTCTATACCTCTACACAATGGACACTTTAAATCAGTTCCATTTGTGAGAGATGATTGAGCCTTTTGACAAAGTTACTTGAGGCCTTTCTATGCTGGCCTTTCAATTATGAGGCTGTGTGGAACTTTGTCTCGTTCAATGCCTAATGTTCTCAATAGCTAGATGTTTTTGGTATTGGATGCTGAATTGTATAGTGTTAAAAACCCATGCACTTATAAACAGTCAACAGTTTTTATTGAATTAAGAGGTCCACAGAATGGGCACGGATTCTTGAAAGGGAATTTAATCTCATAGCTGAGACTTATTTGATGCCTTGTCAGTGACAGCCTCCATGAAAAGCCCATCAAGAATGTAGTGTTTTTTGGTTTCTGTTTGTTTTGCCGGGGGGGGGGGGGGGCGCCCCCTCCCCAGCCCCCAGTCATTGTAGCTCCCTAACCTGGGTGCTTGCCTTGACATTTCACAGAGAACTCCAAGAGAGAAGAGATTGGCCCAGGGACATGTGGCTGGCTAGAATTGGAAGCAGAGGACCCATATGTTAGACATTACTCTTCATGCTTTCTCTAACTCAAATAAGCTTGACTACTGGAAAATATGACTGTGATGATTCCGAAGAAATTTAACTTGCAGAGGCATCAGAGGCTTATGAACATTTATCACTTCATAGTGGTGCATGCCCCAAGTAGGAGGGTTGCTGTAAGTTTGAGGTGAGCCTGGGCTACAGGGTGAGATGTCATCCCAAGAGAACAACAGTAACCAAGTGACTAAAGATTATCTAGAGCTTATAGCACATGCCTGTGGCCCCAACACTTAGGGGTGGAGTGTTTGAGGTAATCCTCAGCTATATAGTTTTGAAACTGGACTGGATTTCCTGAGATTCCATCTTAAAAATGAAAGAAAGAAAGGAAGAAAGAAAGAAAGAAAGAAAGAAAGAAAGAAAGACCAAAAAAGAGTAGGATGTGGGGATTTTAAGGCTGTAGAGCAGTCAGTCCCCTTTATCTGTGGAGGTTACATTGCAAATCTCCTCAGTCAATGTTTCCACATCGACTCACACCCACCCTATTGGTCTTCACTGCTGGCAATATTTTTGAAATATATACCAGCAGACTAATAAGGGTATCTCCTTCTGACATAAGAATTTGTTTTGATTTTTGAGACAGGGTCTTGCTATGTAACAAAGGCTGGCCTGTAACGCCACAATTATAGCAATCGTCTTGCTTCAACCTCCCCAGGAGCTGGGATTACAGGCATTCCACACCCTGCCCCCCCACACACACACAGATTGATGACAGGATCTCTTACAAAAACATTATAGTTAATAATTACTGCCCCAAATGCCTTGCATAGGATTTATACTGAATCAGCTATATCCTGGAATTGTTCTATTTTAAATCTAACTCATCAATATGGATCTGTTTCAGACAATTTCCCCCATGCTTTCTAAAAAACGGAATTTTCAGATCAGCTCTGGCTGACTGAATTCCAGTTAACAAGGTCTGATGGGATGGCATGCTGATGTTTTAACCAATTCTGCAAATGCCTGAATGATGAATTTCTGGGTTTAGATGAAACTCTGCATTGTGGAAGTTAAAGGCTTTGACCCCAAAGAAGGTACTGGGCCTCACCCAACACATGCCAGCCTCCTCCACCTGCCATCAGATATCCCTCTGGTTTTGGTGTCCCCAGTTCCCTCTTTATGGTCATTCATTAGAGAGGGAGGGAGCAGATAGGGACACAAGCAGATAGGGAGCAGAAGATGCCCACACCAGAGACCTAGTCTAGCAGCTTACCCAGAGCTGCCTTGCCTCAGCTCTCCTAAGGGACAAGCCTTCGGCCTGAATGTTAACTCTTCACCACAGTGAATTCCTCATATCATTGGGTGTTCCTTCCTCTGTCAATGTGAATTGCCACACTCACTCTGCAACCAAAATAGCCAGTTCTTGGCCCCTGGAGCAAGCCAATTTGTGAACACTCTTTCTTTGGTAACTTAAGCCCTTCCTTTACCCAGTCAGGGGATTATTAGTAGGACTACAGACTGTATGTGTCTCCTTAATGTCTTTGGACAAAATAGCTCTTGGAATGTGTCCCCTGGTCTTGTCTTAAATGACATCCCACACTAAATTCATACTTAACATGGTTGGAAGGCATGCATTTCAATTATAAAATTGAAGATAAGAATGGTCCCTCATCTCCTAACACTGGGTTCTCAGTCCCAAACCATGCCTGAAGGGAGCGGTGCCACTCCTCCTAGATGCCTGATAGACCAGAATCCTCTGCTCACAGGACCAATAAATGGAGACTGAATTATAATAATATAGGTAAATGGATGGCACGTGGAGAAGACAGCAGGGAGACAAGAGCCTGGGCATGCATCATAAACAGGTAAAATTGACATAATCAGGTCTCAGGATTGCTTTATTCATGAAATGTGTCTGAATCATTTGGTGATTTGAGGTGTGGGTGGCCAAATGTTCACCTCTCCTCTATGCTGGGTGTTATTATCCAGCCGGTTGAGCAGGAAGGTTTATTATTTGGCCCCTGGTGCAATTTGCTTTCTGAGTTCGCTGAATAAACAGGTTAGTGAAGCATCCTATGAAGAACCCTGCTGGTGGTCTTCGGAGAAGGAAGAGCTCTTTTCCAAGAAATGTTTGTTGTATTTGCAATATCTGATGAGAAGAGATTCTTTGAAATCCACTTGTCCCAAAGCCACAGGAAGCAGCCCCATCCTCCCTCCTGTGAATGGGAAGTAGGGAGTGTAACTCCATGAGCCAGTTTCTCCTAGTGAACTTCACCACTGAACACTTCCCGGTTGCTCGCCTCCCTGGTGTATCTCACTTCCCTGGTGTATCTCCTTTTAACAGGGATGGAAGTAGGGTAGGAATCTCAAGGAAGATGTTTGCTGTAAAGATAGCTGTTAAACTGAAGTCTGCCTGTCCATCTCCACTCCTACCCAAAGCCACATCTGTGTTAGGGATTCTACAAGGCCGATGGCCTGATCAATGTCATTGTAACAAGTTAGAAGTTTGCATATTCAGAACCAAGTCATCTTGGGCTATCTTTATCCCACCCCCACCCCTCCATCGGCCACTTATCATACACCTTTATGTCTGACCTTTAACTGACAGACAAAACTCTTAGAATATGTTAACAGAACACTAACTGTCACCTGAAAGCTGAGAATGTCCCCAGAGTACACTGGGACAGTGTAGCAGCCCGTCCTGCATTTCTGCAGCCAGCCCATCTGCAGGGTATTTGGTTCCTTAATTTATAACTTCCTTCACTTTTAAGGCTATAAAAGCTCATGCAGTTGCCTCCATGGTGGACCATGTTATTCAGAACCATCTGAAGCCATGTTCTCAGGCCACGACCACTCAGACTAAATGACTTTTTCTTCCCCCTGAGCTGAGAAGCTCTGGAATGTTGAATTTGTGGGCAGAGAAATGAAGAAACATGGTTGCCTTATGGGAAACCATCAGCCTTGTCACACCTTGAATGAACTCCCAGCTCTGTAGTCATTACATCTGTGACCCCAGACTCTCTCTGTATCACACTCTTGTACTGTCATAAGATGTACTAGCTTACAGAGACTTCTAAAGTAATGACAAGTGATGTGGTTTCTGAACTGTGACCCGGACCAGCATCACACAGGCGTTCATAATACAGGCAGATTGCAGCCCCATCACAGACCCAGAGAATTGGGATGTGGAGAGAAGGAGGCAGGAGGTGGCAGCCTGTCTTTAACAAGCCCTGTCAGTGGTTCTGATGCACAGAAGAAAGTGGGGACCACTGTCCCAGGCAGATGACAATCCCAGTAACTGCACTTGTTGCATCCAATCAGCAAAGAAGTGTATCGCTTATGAATTTACTTTTCTACTTCAAATAGCATTCACTTTATTCGGGTTTGAAAGTTCTTTGGCTTGGTAACTCCAGTGTGCAGAGTTGAATTAGAGATGTCCAGAACAATATATTAAAGGTTTGCTTGCTGATGTGACACTGTCTTAATAAACTGACCTGTCTATCAGTACAACTGAAAAAGATGCAGAGATCAAAAGTCACATTCTGGATGGGTGGTAACAAGCCCTGAAATGAATTGCAGGCTGAGTCACCTCTAGTGCTTCAGAAAAGTCCCAATCTAAGATTTGTGAATTGGGATCTGAGAGCAAGGGGCCTTAGAAGTTTATTTTCCAAGTATATGCAAAAGCATTCACATGTCTTGAATTCATGATAGCATGAAGAGTATCTGTGATATTTCATGGACTTGATAAAAATGTTTTAAAGTGATGCACATTTACAGTATCTCAATATGAACCACAGCCACGTATGTAAGACCAACCTGCACACGCTACACCACAGCCATGTATGTAAGACCAACCTACAAACTCTACACCATAGCCATGTATGTCAGTCCAACCTGCATGCACCATACCACAGCCATTATGTAAGGCCAACCTGCATGCACTACAGTGCTAAAGGGCTGTCACTGTTGCCTATGTTCTAAACTTTTGCCTTGTTGACCATGCTTGACTTTTCTATAAGAAAAAACAATATTGTTTCAAAAACGCAGAAAATAGCGATGTGCCATGAACTTATGGAGTGGGAATTTCATGTAACTAAAGCTAGAAAATGGTGATCCAGGGTCTGGAGAGGTGGTTCAGTGGCTAAAAGTGCTTGCTTTATAAGCATGAGAACCTGAGCTCAAATCCCGAGCACTCATGTAAAAGGCAGGGTATGGTCACATACTCCTGTAACCCAGGTAGTGAGAGCAGTTGGAGACAGAGGATCCCGGTTTGATTACTGCCAGCCTAGCCTAGCTCCAAGTTTAATGAAAGACCCTGTCTCAAAAGACTGAAGAAGAGAATGATAGAACTGGATATCTGATATCTACTTCTGTCCTCCGTGGGAGTGCACCCAAGGGCATGCATTGTAGTAGACTTTCTTGTTGAACTTTCTTTTCAGCTGCCAGCCCCCCAAAAGGACATGGAGACTTATTATTAATTATGAAAGCTAGGCCTTAGCTTAGGCTTTTTTCCCAACTAGCTCTTATAACTTAAATTGACCTGTTTTTATTAACCTACATTTTGCCACGTTACCTCTCCTATGTACTGTATGTCCAACTTCTTCAGTGTCTCCCTGCCATCTTCTGTGCACTTAGATGCCCGGAAGTCCCGCCTATTCTTTCCTGCCTAATTATTGGCCATTCAGCTCTTTATTAAATCAGTCACAGTGACATATCTTCATACAGTGTAAACAAATATTCCTCAACAGTGTATCTTCATACATATGTGTGCACCAATGGATGGACATGCATACAAATAAATAAATAAATGGAAAGAAAGAAGATACTGATAGAAGTCAATAGAAAATAGAAAATAACAAATAAATTAAGGGGGTGGATGAACAGGAAAGCAAAATACACCTGTGTCTCTAAAAGGATTTTACTTCAGGTGGTTTGTGGCATGGGGGCCAGTATAAATTCAGGGTTAATCTGGGAATGTGATTCTCCACTCCCATCCTTCAGCTTTGCCATGTTGACACAGAGACAGAGTTGGTCATCTGGTAGGCAATTCAGGTAACTGGGCAACTGTCACCCCAGTGTCCCCCGTGAGCACCAAGGACAGAAAAGAAAGAAACCAGAGTGATCAATATCGCACATAACACAGAAGTGATGGAGACCTTGTTCGAGGGCCACCTACCTCTCAGGAGTGAGGTTGGGGCAGGTGAATGACACAGCTGGCCTTCCACTTCCTATACAGTTTGTGCTGTCAGTTAGTAATAGGGAAAATGGCTCCCCACCCAAATGGTCTAGAATAACAAGTTGAATCCTAAATAACTTGAGCTGAAGAACTGACTGCCCTCCAAGCTAGGGAGGTGATATGCACCCGTCATCTTAGTACTTTGGGATTAGCAGCAGGAGAATCAGAGTTCAAGGCCAGCCTTGGCTATGTGATGAGTTCAAGGCCATCCAGGGTTACCAGAAACCCTGTTGAGAGAGGAGATGTGGAAGTGTAAGGTCAAAAAACTGCTTTTAGTGAATGTGCGCTTGCCATCCTCACCCTCAATGAGGATCTTCAGAAGCTACAGGGAGTGAAGCCAGGCCAGCAGCACCAACATGCCCAATACACGCTGGCTCTAAAAGGGCTCGGCTTGGGGCCCCATGTTCTGTAGTTGCCTCATTACTGTCTTCATAATTCGATCCTTGCATTAACATTTTTGTTAAATAAAGTCCAGAGGGACATCAGATCTTGGAGTATGTGGGGAGAGGGGACTTGCTCATGCACCCCCACAAGGTTATCAGCTTCCTGTTCCCTTTCAAAGAATACAGTTGTTTCACCAGGTAGAAAGCTTCCCGGACAAAGGTACACAGGGAGATCCAAAAACCAGTGCTCATAACCCATCCACCAGTGCCATGGGCAGGTATGGAGGGCCAGAGGAAAGCCTATATATACTCAGCTTTTGAACGCTCTTGTTGCCCAAATAGCATGACATTAAATCACAAATGAAAACACAATGAGAGATAGAGACAGAGAGGAAGAGAGAGAAGAGAAAGAGGAAGAGGGAAACCCTTTCCTGTTTTTGAAGGATGAACCATACAGGATCTTGTGTTCTGAACTCTGTAGATGAAGACCAGGTCCAAATGAGGATGCTTATAAAGGAGAAGGGAAGACCTCTGAGAAGAGATGATGGCCTTGTTGATTATGGCTGGTGTGTCTGAGAAGCTAATCCTTCTCCAAGGATGCACAAACACCCTACCCTGGATGATACTCAATAGCAGAGAGTGTGGTCAAAGCAGAAGCTTTTTCCTAGGAAAGACTCTAGTGCGTATAGACCATGACACAGATGTGCTTAACTCCACAAAGCACAAACTACTATCCCAAACACCCCTTTCAAACTCGTGTATGTGAGTCCAGAGCCAATCCAAGGAAGTTTTAGAGGCAGCAGAAACAAGTTCTTTTCCTTTTGCTCAGCAGTTTTCAACCTGTGGGGGCTCAACTCTTTTACTGGGGTTGCCTAATAACCATCAGAAATATCAGATGTTTACATTATGATTCATAATAGTAGAAATACTACAGTTATGAAGTAGCAATGGGAATATGTAACAATAACTCTTTCCACCAGCTGCCTGAGTTCCACCACCACACTAGGGCCCCAAAACAACACAGAGAGTCTTATATTAATTACAATACTGCTGGCCAATGACTAGGATTTCTCATTTGCTAGCTCTGTCCTAAGTATCAACCACAACCATTAATCTATATATTTTATAAAGACTTACCTTACCAAGGACGCTGGCACCTGTCCTCTCTTGCCAGGATCACATGGCAACTCCTGTCTTTACTACATTTCCCAGAATCCTCCTTCTGTCCTGGTCCCGCCTATCTTCCTTCTCTATTGGCCAACAATGTTTTATTTATTAACTAATAAGACAAACATATACACAGAAGGACCTCCCCCATCAGGAATAGTTTTATGTTTGGGGGTCACCACAACATGAGAAACTGTTTTAAAGGGTCACAGCATTAGAAAGGTTGAGAACCACCACTCTTGCTAAACAATGTTGCAGGAGAGATATGATATCAACCACAGTAGGTCAAGTTCACCTTTCTTTGCAGAAAGAATCTTTTGACCAACTTTCCTCTGTCCCCATTTTGAAAAGACTTCATTTCATTAACAGAAGAAATAGTTGTGCTCTTTAGAAAATGTTAGGTAGCACTTTGTTCGACAAAGACTTGGAAAGCACACACATCCTCCCCAAATTACAATGTGAATGATTATTAGTGCAAAGTATACTGCAGACATGTTTATAAAAATCAATTACATTTCACAACGATTTCTAAATTATCCCCACAGAATTAAAAACTGTTTTAGGATTTTAATGAATAAAAACTCATTTCATTGCTTCATAAAAATGAAAATAAAATCCATTAAGCTCCTGAGTCCCTCTGAGTGTTTTGGCGAGAGCCTGTAGGTGATTAGTCATGACTCAGCGTGGAAGAATCGCAATCATCTGTTGGAAAGGGCCCTTTCGAGACCTGCATATCAGCCATGCTCACATCAGATCTCACCGGCTTCTTGCCTTCCATTCAGGAGAGAATTAGTTCAGGATGCTCTGGTGTATTTGCACACACTCAAGAAAGCTGTGAAGCGTGTGCCCTCTGTTGCAGAGAGAGGGGTTGGGAAGAGCTTAAGACAGCTCTACTTCCTGTCAGTTGAGACATACCTCCATGCCTGGGCCTGCCTGAAAGACTGGTAGCCCAAGATTTGCAGGCAGTCCTGCCCACAGACCCAGAAAATGGTGCTGGGGCCTAAGTTCTGTGCTTTAGTCCTAGAGGAGAAACATCTTACAAGAATCCAAGAGGCCCCCTCACTTGGAAGCTTCTGGCTCATGCTTTGGGTGCCCAGAACTGTGAAGCTGTCAGTCTCAGTACCCCAGCCTGCGTACAAGTTCCTAGAACTCAAGTCGGCTATTCTTCCAGGCCAAGCTTGATTGCTGCTTGTTTTCCTAGGTTGAGGGGCCTCTAAAGCCTTCTGTGTCTTCTGTGATGTCTACAAACATAGGAATGTTCTTGAGAGTCTTTAAATTATAGGGCAATGCAGCTGTGTTTGTTTGTTTGTTTGTTTTTAAAAAGGACAGGCCATGAAGGGGGCCAAGTGGGGGTGCTCTTGCCCCTGTCTGTAAATATCAGAACTGGATTGATTGCTAGAAAATCCCATTCATAAGTAGCTGAATAGCCTCATAGGGAGAACACATTGTAAAGGAAGAAGTAGCATGGATGACAGGACAAGAGAGAACTTTGTAGCATCTGTCCTTTAAATTTATCACTCACCGAGTGGCAAGATGGCTCAACCAACCCCAACAACCTGAGTCTGATCACTAGCACCCATATGGGGAACAATTCTCTGAACCATCTGTACACACACACACACACACACACACACACACACACACACACACACACACACACACGTGTGTGGGGGGGAGGTAATAAAATTGTAATTAAAACATTTTTGAAGGCTGGGGGTATAATCTGTGGTAGAGTGTTTGTCTATGTGTGAGTGTATGAGGCCCTGGATTTGGTTGCCAGCACCAAAAATGTTTTCAGCACTGAGGAGGCAGAAGCAGAGGCAGGTAGATTTCTGTGAGTTCAAGACTAGCCAGGTCTATATAGCAGGTACTAAGACAGCAAGGACTACATAGTGAGAACCCCTCTTCTATGTATGAATGTGTGTGTGTGTGTGTGTGTGTGTGTGTGTGTGTGTGTGTGTGTGTGTATGTATCTATCTATATCTATCTATCTATCTATCTATCTATCTATCATCTATCTGTCTAATCATTCATTTAAAGTGGAGAGATGACTTAGCAGATAAGAGCACTGGTTCCTCTTGCAGAGGACCTGTGTTTGGTTCCTAGCACATGGCAACACAAGCATCTGCAACTCCAGTTCCAGGGGATCCGATGCCCTTCTCTATCCAGCTCCCCAGGGCACCAGACACACATGTGGTACACATACATATATGCAGACAAATACTCAAATTCATAAATAAAATCAATCTTTAAAAATGTGGTATCTATAATACTAAAACTTATTGAATGATGTTTTATTTGACATGGGAAATGTTCCCAGAATGACCTGAAGTTTCTTGGACTTTTACATATAATTCAACTTCATGGAAATAGCTCCTGGTGGGACATGAAACGCCCAGCCGTGTAACCATATAAGACAGCAGACTGAGGCAATGCCAAGGACTAAGAATGTATCTTTCTCTTTGTTCCTTTGAATGTTCACTGCTAATGTTCAAAGTGTCTGCAGAAGACCTGAGGATAGCTCTTGACTCCCTAGCCTGAGGACTCACCTTTTGGATCTAGGAGGTCATTGTTTGGGCTCAGTTGATAGCAGCTGAATTAGGAGATGGCACATTTCTGTCTTTTCTTAAGCTGAGAACAGGGTCATTCTGGGAGGCAGTGGGGTGCTGGCAGAGGCATGGAGAGCACTGGATTTCTGTGTGTCATTCAACCTGAAGTTGAGGAAAACCCAGAAATGAGACAGAAGGAGCTCCTACAGCAGGCTCCCTCCATAGCAATGTCCTCTGTAGACCCTGGGAATCTATGCACAGTGTCTTATTTTACTTCTGGGGTTTTGAGATAGGTTTTCACTCTAGAATCTAGACTGGCCTGGAATTCACTATGTAGCCCAGGATAGCCTCAAACTCTCAATTCTCCTGCTCAGTCTCCTAAGGCCCAGTATTATAGGTATTAACCAGTTCTGCCACATTGTTGTTTTTGTTTACTTTTTAGAGATAGGATATCATGTAGCTCAAGATGGCCTTGAAACCTTGATCATTCTGCCTCTACCCCCTGAAAAATATTAGAATCACACATGCAGCACCACTACTGATTATTTTTAGATTTATTTATTTTACTTTATGTGTAGTGTTTGCCTATATTTATGTCTGTGCAGTACATGTGTGTATGTTGCCCTCAGATGCTAGAAGAGGCTTTCGATATGCTAGAACAACAGTTTCAAGCTACCATGTGGGAGTCAAATCTAGGTCCTCTAAAAGAGCAGCAAGTGCTCCTAACTGCCGAGCCATCTCTCCAGCCCCTCTTCTACTGTTTCTTTAAAAAAAGAATTCACACGTGTAAAATTCACGGTTCAGAGGCATGCAAGTCTACAGATTAAGTATATACACAAAGTTGGGCAACCACAATTACTATGTATGATTCTAAAAAACGTATCATCTCATAAAGGAATCCTGTTATCTTCTAGCCTTCCCTGTCCATCCCCCATCTCCTCTCAGTCACTGGGGGCCATGCTTCTATTTTCTGTCTCTCACATTTATCACATTTGCCTATTTTCTGTCAGTGGCATCCCTCTGTGCTTTGCATGTTCAGCATTGCGATGGAAGTCAGCTTTTCATCCTTTATTATGATCCATGATGTTCCATTTGGGCGATACACTTAATTCGTGTCTAACCTCATCAGCTGGTGGATATTTGGATTGTTGCCATAGTACCGCTGTTATGAATATGCTACTATGAATATTCATATGGGGTTTTGTGGGAACATAGTTTTAATTATCCTGGTTATGTGCCTACCACTGAGATTTCTGGGTCATATTTATATCTTTCTGTGCTTCATTTTATTTTGGGACTTTGAAGCAGGGTCTCTTGCAGCTCAGCCTGGCTCTGAATTTACTGTGCAGATAAACCTACCACTTCTGTTCTGCTAACTGGACATGTCAAAATATTTTTGTTTATACTCATAGATTGGTGCTCTCCCTCAATTCATTTTGGTTTTTTTTTAGAGACAAGTTCTCTCTCTCTCTCTCTCTCTCTCTCTCTCTCTCTCTCTCTCTCTCTCTCTCTCTCTCTCTCTCTCTCTCCATTTTGTTTTTTTTTTTGAGACAAGGTTTCCCTGTTTAGCCCTGACTACCCTGGAACTAGCTCTGTAGAACAGGCTGGCCTTGAACTCAGAGATCTACTTCCCTCTGTCTCCAGAGTGCTAGGATTAAAGGTATGTGCCACCACCACCCAGCAGTTAGTGCTACTCTCAATTGCAGCCAGAGAAGCCTCTTTCTCACAGGGTAGCAGAGCCTCATCTTCTAGTTCAAGTGCTGAGAATAAGGGACTACTGAGTACTCATTTCCTAAATGACACGTTTATATCAGTCCTTTCTAGGCTTGGGGAGACATTGCCGAAGAAAGGATAGAAGAAAAAGAAAACAATCAATAAACCACAAGAGAAGGAGGCTGAGGAGAACTGTGAAACTCGTCTTCTGAACATGAGTGACAGTTGTCCTCACAGACTCACTGCAGCTACGGTTACCTTCACCAGACCTGCACAGGGTCAAGTTAGCAGGATGGGTCAACATTCTAGCAGGCAGCACTAACTGGTCTCTTGGAAGGTGAGGGAGAAGACATGAGAATGGGGGCAATCCAGGAGGAGCTGGAGATGTTGGGGCTGGGTATGGTTAAGACACATTGTAGAGATGTATGAAATCAAAGAATAAGTGAAAGATAACCTTTTTTTAAAAAAAAAAAAAAAGAGGATCCTTCAAAATTTCTGAATGCAGAAGACGAATAAAGAAATGAGCCTAGTGTGGCACTGCACACCTTTAACCCCAGTACTCGGTAAGCAGAGGCAGGAGGATTGCCATAAAGCCAGCCTGGTCTAACTGGCAAGTTCTGAGTCACCTAGAACCCTGTATCAAAAAGAAACCAAAAAAGTAAACAAGTAAATAAATAAATAAATAAGTGGGAAAACATAAACCACACACTGGTTTTAAAAAATGTATATTATATTTTTAACCATGGAAACACTTGACCTGATTATATATCAAGCAGTTGGAAGTAAAAGGTAAACAATGCTTACCATTTTAGCATTAGGTCATTTTAAGAAAAGAATCCAGTATTCTTTGGGATAAAGTTTTCTCCCACCCCCCCCCCAGACTCACACTGTTTGTAGACATGCATGGCTACCATCTGAAGAACAGAATTCATCCTTTGCCATGTGCTACACTGATAAATTATGCCATGAAGATACAAGCGGAATAAATTTTTCCCTTCAGTTTGACTGTTGTAACTTGTGTTTCTCGCTTTCCCTGAGTGTCACCATAGCTTTCACTTGGTAGGTTTTCCAATTCTCTCTCCCCAAGCCTTCCTTGTTTATTCGTTCTTGACCCCATGCTTCCTGAATCACCATTTCACCATTTGTGATTGTTTTCAAACTAATGCATTTCACACATACGTTTCAGGACTTCATCCATCAGAAGCAATACACGAGAGGCAGTAAGAATCGTCTCTCTCATTTGTTGATGCTTGTCTGAAAAAGATAGAAAGTGCCAGATGAGCACAAAAATAACTTGAAACAGAAGGCTGAGGAGCAGGGAGGGGAGAAAACACACATAATAACTAGCTTGGTGACTCTTTCCCTCATAAAGCTGCCCACATGTTGCTGCCTGTGATGGCCCTACTGGTACCCACATTCAACACCCATCAGAGGGGCTTCAACTCCCACGATTCCTGCCTGTCTGGGCTCATGCCTGTCATACCTCCAGCATGTTCCTTTCCCGGCAACTGTGCCAGAAATCTCATAACTTTTTTTTTTCCTAATCACAAGTTTTCTTGGGAAAATATCTTGGATCCTGTCTAAATGACTCTATTCTAATTTTTCAAACAAGTTTGCTGGAGCCCAGGGGGCCCACAATTGTGATTTTCATTTGTGGACCTGGGTCTGAATGCTGAGTTTCCAAAGAGACAGAAACGGTTGACTGCATATAGCGTGAAGGACACCAAGGCTGTGTAGCATTTGGGCTGCATGGAGAACACTGTACATGCTGCTCAGCAGAGTTAAGAATAGTGACACAGTCTATAGTTTTCTCAGTGCAATTTAGCAGCTATTACTAGAATAGCACCATTCTGGATTTGGAGGAGGCACAAGAAAAACTCGCCTTGAGGAGCAGAGATAAGTTTTGAAGAAATGGGCCCACGACAAAGTTCGGGATACGTGGACTCATACTGCGGTGTGTGAACTGTACACCCGAAAGACTAGAAAAGGAGAAAATCACTGTGGTAAAGAAACGAGGCAGCACTTCACCATGAGGTCAACACTAAGTAGGTCATGGGGTGCCCACAGCCTAGCAAAGTCCAGACACCTTTGAGCTGCGGAGGAAAGATGGCAAAAGGATAGAAAGTTAAAAGCACTGGGGGTGGGAGGGTGGGGGTGGAACTTGTCATTCATGTGACTCATTCTGGCTAACCAGTCAGTGGAGGTCACTGGGCACTTGGTGCAGAGTGTCACTCTCGTGGCCAGCTGTGACTTTCCTCAGCCCTCATTGCATCGAAATTTTTCTCTGAAAGTGCAGCCATCTCCAATTCGAGGGAAAGATAGGAGGCAATTAAAGTGCTGTTCCTTACACCTCTGGGTCCTCTTCTTCTTTTATTTGGAGTATGCCTATTGATTTCTAACTGGTAGTATTGGGTCTACCGTGTGGACTCTTCATTATTTGTTCCTACGAAATACAGTGCACAGATTTACATCACATTAGATATTATAAGTAATCTAGAGGCAATTTAAAGAACACTTGAGTATATGCTTAAGCAATATGCAAATTCTATACTATCTTAGACAAGGGGTGTGAGCACCCCCAGATTTGGGCCCTGGAACTAGTTCTTCACAGATGCCTAGGGATGGCTGTATTTGGTAAGACATATTTTTTTAAATAAAAATTCACACGATTGTAGAATTGTTTCATAAGAAAGTGATTTATAGCTTGAAAATTTATTCTCTTGAAGAAAAATACCTAAATAACTATTTCATAATTTGTAGCTAAAAGTGCATTTCTTGGTCTTCAGGCACAGTTGGCACTTTAAGCATCACTATCTCAGATCCTTATGCCAAGCTCTCTGCATGGCCACAGATTTAGATCCAGCTGAGCTTTCAAGGGACATATACATTTATAGAGCCATTTACCTTCTTTAACCTCTCTTCCAACCCTATAGTATAATCAATCTTTGCTAGTGTTCTTTTTTTTATATTTACGAGATGGTTGTACCCACTCCAGAAATCTAAGCTTTCAGGGTGCCTCCTGTATGCTATGAAATAAAGATGGTTAAAAATCCATCATTCCCAACCCATCAAGAATTGCTTTTCTGCCAACTTTAGCAACAACCCTTGGAGTAATTGGGAAAGAATAAATATAGCAAATCTTTTCCTTTCTAAGCAGGGTCTTTGTGTATCCCAGTTTGGCCTTGAACTCACAGTTAGCCTGCATTACAGCACCAAATGCAGCTAAAATATCTTGTTTTGAAGGATGGTAAGACAGCGTCTAAGCTAATGAATCCTATCACTGCTTGGTCCTCCAAAACTTCTTGGGGCTTCTCAAAAACAAGCAAGATGTCTGAGAGGCATCCTCAGAAACCCGGACCTTCTGACTAGAGAGATAGCTCAGCAGTTAAGGGCACTGGCTTCTCTTCCACAGGACTGGATTAGATTCCAGCTTGCCTTCTGACCCGAAGGAACTGAAGCCTAAAATCAGAGCAGTAGCCATGGGGCCATCTAGGCTGTAAGACACACTGTCCATTTGGAAGAAACAACACTGTTGCATTTTAAACAATCGGCTCTCTGACATAACTGGTAAGAGGCACAGGTTGCCTGTGTCTTAGGGAGGCTAATAGGAAGGAAGGAAAGTCATGGGTAAAGTTTCTGCTGAAACTGAAAAGAAGCAAGCAAACAAACAAATCAACGGACTAATCCCAAAACGAGTTAAGTATAGATTGATGCAGCCAATACATAACCAAAAGCATTGGATCAATTTGCTGATTTGGTCAACAGTATTGAGTTAGAGCCTCCTGAGCTAGGCTCTGACAGCATAGACACTGACCCCTTGTGATCTCTGTCTCTCTCCTCCCACTTCCCTCCCACTGGCCTACCCTCCTCCTCCTCCTCCTCCTCCTCCTTCTCCTCCTCCCCCTCCTCCTCCTCCTCCCTTTCCCTTTCCCTCTCCCCCTCCCTTTCCCTCTCCCTCTCCCTTTCCTTCTCCCTCCTACCCCCCTCTCCTCTCTCTCCCTCTCTCTGTGTGTTTTCCCTTTCCTTATAGTGACCATGCCTTCTACAGGGCTCAGAGGGGAAGACAAAACAAGGTGAGCAGCGCTCTGTGCCAGTGTAGAGATGACGACTGTCCATTCTAGACAAGCCACCAGGTGATCTTTAGTTTTTCAAGTAAGGGTTCTGAATTTTAAAAGATATATTATTTTGCGACAATGATATAGTTTTAGAGACAGGCTCACATCACAGATAGTGTTCAACTGAGCAATAGCTGAAGTCTAGACAACAAAAACTGTGCTCTGTGAAGACATGCCATACAAAATAGGGTAAACGTAAGGCTCTTCTCCACTAAAAATTATTATAAATTGCATAGTAGTGCTATTTTCCCATATAATTAAGGAGTAGTGAAAATAATGTATAAGGTGGGGAAAGAGTGATAAATGTAGAATCCAACATGGAGAAATTCCATATTTTATACTTAATTTCTATCAAAAATATTGTTTGTAATAATATGAAAGTATCATAAGGAAACCTATTATTATGTACATTTGCTAAAAAAACTATTTTAAAATAATTCTGCTGTATTTTTATGAAATTCACATTCTCATCTGGTTTCTCGCCCTAATAAAAATTCCTTTTATTAACAAACCCACTTTCCTGGTCATACTCCTAAACAGTGTAACCACCCACTAACCCTCCTGAAGGTAAAGTGTCCCTCTGTCATTATGCTGTAAGTGCCACCTGCAGTCAGAAATACCTGTGACTGGGTCAATTACTTCTCTTTTGTGAACAACCCCCACTGTTCAGGGTAATAAACCAGAAGGGTAAACGTAAATCCAAAGAGAAATTGTGCTTAAACTACAGTTAGTAAAAGTAAGGCAAGAGGTTCAGAAGTGAAAGACCATTATGAAATAACTTCAGCTACACTAAACACATAGGCAGAAACAAATACAAGTGAGTCCACATATCTTTACCTACGATAGTCTAGACAGCAAATTGCTTGACGGTTCTTCTCAACTTCTGAACACAAACCTTGCACAAGACGGGGCATTCTTGTCAGTCTGCAACTTTTCTCTGGCTGATTTATGCCCACTGGGTTTCTTTCTCTTTTTTAAGGTATGTTAATTTTACTTGTTGGTGGGGGAGGGTAATTTGTGTGTGTCCTAGAGCACATGTGGAGGTCAGAGGCCAACTTTCAGGAGTTGTTCTTTCCTTCCACAATGTGAGTTTGGGGGATCAAGGTCCCGTCTTTCAGACTTAGTGGTAGACACACTTACCTATTGAATCATCTCAGGGTCCATGTATTAGGTTTGTTATAAAGAGCAAAGTAAATGAACCTATGGAGAATCTCTGATCTCTGAGCATCACATGAGCATAAAGTAGTGCAATTACTATCCGACATTGGACTTTTTAAAATTGGCTTGGTTTAGTTTTGGAGAGAAGCTCTCCCTGTGTAGCCCAGGCTGGCTCTATGTAGGTTTCTATGTAATGATATTCTCAGAGTCAACTTCTGAGATGCTCACACAATGGAAATGTAGATGTCTCCTCCCAGAAAACATCATAATTGGTCAATATATGAAATTTTCATTTTCCCACTGTTAAGCTGAATGAGTAAAAATTTCCCTCCATGGTACAGGTTATAATCTGCTCTTAATTCCTAGAGTCCCTTTGTTGGCTTTGTTTCCTTGTTTCACCCTGTTCCTTTGTCTCTGTGAATCTCTATTGTTTCAAACAAATATCCTCCCAGCCACAGAAATGATGGGAATAATAATATCATTGCCATTGTTTCATATCTGAAAGGAACTGAACCCTGATTTCTTTCAGTCATCCCTTCATGTTCAAATTGTTACAGTCCAGGCATGAAAGTTATAGACCGTCATGCATATGAAGCTAAGAGACCCTTAATAGCGAGTGACTGAAAGCAGGCTCTTGGCATAAAGAACATTCAGCATTGATACTCAAGGGTACGGAGTATATAAATGTACACTCTACACAACCCACAGTGACATCATTGTCAGGTGTATGTCAGGGGAATCTGGTAGCATTTGTTTTGGCTGAGCACATTAATTGTTGTGGTTATGCATCTGATTATACATTTGGTTATGCATGGTCAGGGTCATGGAACATCTCAAATGTGTTGCCAAGGTGGAAGTTACTGTTTAGGGGATTAGGGACTTGGAAAAGTACCCAGATAGACACAAATCCAGGAGTCAGGATAAAAATCAGGACAAGATGTTTTTACCTTGGTCACTTTGCAAACGAAGATCCTGACACAACATCCAACCATGAGGTCTATAAAGGAAATAAAATCACCATCTCAAAGAGATGTCTTAAGTCCCACATTATTTTTGTATGTTTTATAGTAGCTAAAATATGAAACAAATGTAATTGTCCACCTATGGATAAATATGTAAAGAAAATGTGATATATGTGTGAATATATTGGCTGCTAAAAGAACAATATCTTGATACTTATGACAACATAGGTGACCCTAGAAGACATTATAGTAAATGAAATAAACGAGGCACAGAAAGACAAGCACATGAACTTACTCATATGTAGAATCTAAAATATCTATCTCACACAAGTGTCAGTTGGGTACCAAAGGGGAGATAGTTGAGGACAAGTGATAAATGGGGAAATGTATACAAAAGTTGCAAAATTTCAGGGCCAGAGTGATGCCTAATTGGATACTAGAACCAACCACCAAGCTAATGAATGACATGAATTTAATACCAGAAATCCACATGGTAGAATGAAAAAACTAACTCCTGCAAGTTCTCCTATGACCTCCACATGAGGGCCATGGTATGAATGTGTACACACACACACTTATCCATACATACCATATACACATATCCTTATACTCATCCCCCCCCACACACCACATACATAGACCCATATACTCATATACACTACCAGTATACCCCCCCACACCACACATATACCCATATACCTATACACACATACACAAACACACTCATCCATACACACCACATACACATATCCTTATACACACACACACACACACACACACACACACACACACACACACACAAACCCATATACTTGTATACACGTACCAATATACCCAAACACACCACACATATACCCATATACCTATACACACAAACACACACTATAGATAGGTAGGTAGATGGATACATACATACATACATACATACATACATACATACATACAAAAAATTAACATTTTTCAAAGAGTACAAAATTACAGTTAAATAAGAGGAGTAGGTTCCAGAAGTCTATCACACAGCTTGGTAGCTGCAATTAATTACAATAAGCACAAACAAACACAGGTTCAGTGTCCACCAGAAGCATAGTAAAGGAGAAGACAAAGCTCAGATTCTTAATTCCTTTAGGCTGTTTTCTCTGGAGTGTTTGACCTGAGAGAAAAGAATGATAAGATTTAGGGAAGACAAGTACATTAATACAAATGAAAATAATATGAATTATTTAGAAAGATCCTGTAGTGAGAGGCACATGAATAAAGTCTCTACACCAACTCTGAAACATATACATTGTTTTGTATGAATAACATAATGGAGGCCACATATTATGTATTCATTTGGCTAAAAGCCAAATACAATTAATCTTCTATGTCCAGGGGTTCCACATTGATGGGTTTATCTGACTGCAAATGGAAATTCCATCTGTACTGAACTCATACAGACATTTTTCTTATTATTATTCTTTTCAAAAAATATAGCAACTCTTTACAAAGCTTCATACTGTGTCAGGCATTGCATCCAACAGAAAGATCATTCAAAGTATATCAAAGAAGCTGAACACTGCCAGCACTCTGAAGGCTGAGACAGGAGGATGGCAAGCTCCTGGCCAGCCTGGGCTATCTCTCAAGACCCTGTCTTAAAACAACAATGACAATACATGAAAGTATGTGTATGAGTTACACCAAACACTCCATCATTTTACAGAAAGACTTGAGTATCTTCAGATCTTAGTATCCTTGGGAAATCTTGGAACAAATCCCTCATGAATACCAAGAGAGTAACTGTATTTTGACATTTTCCCCATGTTGTATCATTTAAGTGTTTCACTAAATAACTTGGAAAATTCCTTTATACTCACCAATCGATTACTAATTTCAGGTATTAAAATGTTCAATTATAAAGAACTACCTTGATTCTCTTAGGTAGTTCTTTGCCAAAATTTTCCATCTTGTCTTTTAATTCTTTAAGACTATTCAGTCAAATATTTCAAAAATAATTGTCTGTCTGGTGCATTATTCAGATTCATGGAGGTCTGTCCTCAGGGAATGTCATTCATTTTGGGTTTGGGCTTTCCTGTCTGATTTCTGGTTTTGATTGAATGCTGGACATTATATATGAAGAACTTTAGAACTAATTTTAAACTTTTGAATGGCATTCTCTTTCTCTAAATCTGATGTTCTCTTGTTTCTAACATACAGTAGCTAGACTTGTGGTTCTATCCCTCCAAAAATCCCAGAAAGCCAATGACAGATGTGGTGTGCAAAGCTGGAGTTCAGTCTCTCTAAAGACCTTCGTACGAATGGAAATGATAGTCATCTCAGGCTTGACTCATTGTCTTCCTTCTGATCTCTGTCCCACAGTAACTTACCACATTGACATTGTTCCAGAGTAGAACCAAGATACTTTTGAAAATCTTCCAAATGCCCATGATTTTGTATGTAGTCATGCATTACTCAATGATGAGGATATATTCTGAGAAAGGCATAATTAGGTGATTTTTATCACTGTGTGTGCACTAGAGAATGTGTCATCAGGAGATTTCATCATTTAAGTATACTTTCACAAGCCGAGGCAGCTGTGACTCTACTATATAATCTCATGGGACCATTGCCATGCATGTGGCCTGTCACTGACTTTAGCATCATTATATAACCCATGACTACACTTAAATATTAGTACCATATGCCTAAGTATACACGACCTCTTACTTGGAGAGATTTAAGGTGGTTTTTCTGAACATCATGAGCCATTGAGCCATGCAGCCAAAAGGCTCATTTTTCAAAGGTCATAGTTTTCCTCTCCGCCCCCAATAGTTTTCAACAATATTATGTCTAAGACTTTGTGAGGTAACCTTGTTCAGAGGAGACCTCCTAAGCTCTGTTCACTTGCTAGCCTGACTCTGTCTCCACTGTCCTCCATGCCCTTCACCTCTCTTGGCTAACTCTTAGCATAGAGAAGCTAGACAAGACAATTCCCCGAGTCTTTGAGGCTGCAATTACCATGTCCTTATATGGATTTCCTATTGAAACAGGAAAAGAATTCATTCTAAAATGTAACAGCATTTGTGCTTCACTGCAGGCTTCCTAGGGAAAGTCAGAGAGCAAATCCTGAAGTGAAAATCAGAGACAGAAAAGATGCTCCTGGTCTCAGGAAAATAACACAGAAGTAACAATTAACAGCATTGCACACATTGGCAGCACAAGACAGGCCTCCTGGTTTTCTTTGTAGAAAGTCTAAGGAGATAGTTTTTGGTTCTTTGTTTTTAAGAGAAACAACCAGGAAGTTGATTGAATATGCACATCTCTCTTTTTACAATATTTTTTCTCTTATTGTCAGTTACTCTGGGAACTGTGACTGTCTGGGGTTTTTTTGTTTGTTTGTCTGTTTTGTTTTGTTTTTGCATGAACAGAAACAGTGCATACTTTCATTTTATGGCTTGCTAGACAGTATCTACATGAGGCCAAAAGGCAGGAAACTCAGCAATATAGGAAGAACACATATTTCCTTGATTTTACCTCTTGATTGTAGTTTGTAATATGGCTATTACAAAGTGGCCCCAAAAGCTGGGCGTTGGTGGTGCACGCCTTTAATCGGGAGGCAGAGGCAGGTGGATCTCTGTGAGTTCGAGGCCAGCCTGGTCTCCAGATTGAGAATGCCAGGATAGGCTCCAAAGCCACAGAGAAACCTTGTCTTGAAAAAACAAACAAAAAAAGTGGCCCCAAAGATCATTTTAAAGAATAATTGTTGTCTGTGTTTATTTTTCATTCATATATTTCCTTATAACAGTGTGGATACTCTATTATTCTTTGCCCTTTTCCTCATCTTTCCTCTCCATCCTTGCTTTTGTAATCTAGATAGCAAATTATAAGGCTCCTCATTAGTCGAAACCATTATAAGAAAGGAAATTTTCCTCAACACATTCCCTTCATTCTGGAATATGCAGTGATGATGTTGTGTTATTACAGCTGACAAATACCATGCATGTGTCTATAGAGAAAGCAAAGCCAATGGGCAATAACATATATAAAGTCCCACAAGGCAGAAGATCCCCAATGTTCACACCACCCACTACCGTGTAGAATGTAGAGGGGACTCAGTGTCTGACATGTCTCATCAGTAAATGCCAGTTGTACTGTGGGTTCAGAAGCCATTTCATTCATAGCTAAAACGTGAAGGGTGACTCATGTGTGCCATTTCTACTGATGTAAATACAACAGTGTGGGCGGACAGTATACTTTGAGAGAGACAGAAGAGGTGCTAAGAGGGCTAAATGGGAGTTATTCTGTCAGCCTCCTCCTTCCCTACTGTAGGGGTTCTTCATAAACAGTACAAGGATGTGGACTTACTTCACAGACTGCAAATACCCAAGACTACAGCATGGGCCGACCTCAACAAGCTTAAGTGGCTAAACGAAGCTCACAATTGCACAGTGACCTGGTCCTTTCTTCGGGTGTTTATGTAACCCTGGGAAAGGACACATTTCCATTACAGAATCAAGAATCTATATAAACTCAGATAGAGTACGTAAAATCCTGTATCCCTTTGCAATGGTTTCATGATTTGGAGTCAGCATACAATGCTGGCTAGCAGCAGACATTAAAGCCTTAAATGTTAACACGTGGGGTCTTTAATTTCATTAAACACATTGTAAATGTTGCCACATTGACCCTTTTTAGACTCGGTATTATATAATGTTTGATTAAAGAGAAAGAGGAAGATATGGAGCAGGAATATTTAGTCTAGCTGCCATCTGTTTTACATATAGTAAATCATACAGGTATTATGCGATGATTATTTCTGTTTTATCTGGCTTGGATGCTGAGGATGGATTACTTTTTATTTGTTATTTATAATTTGGGTTTCTAGGGAATTGCCTCTCTTTCAGGCTCATGTTACAACTAGCAAATATCACTCCAGCAACAGAACAATAAAAGATATTTCAAAGGCAAGATTCTTATTGGAGGTTGGATGAAGCCTCCTTGCAAAGACATATTGGTTGGATGCTTATCCTAGGGGGATTCTGAGGAAAGTTAGTGTCCAGGAGGGTTAGGTGGACCGGAGCAGGATGCAGACACACTGTCAAAGAGTACCAATGGCTAGATGGAACAATGAATCGCTGGGCTCTCAAAACTTTCCCAAGCAAAAGATTAGGCATAGTTTTCACAGGCTGTTGTAGCCACACCTGTGTTGCTTTTTTTAAAATCAAGCTATCACTGGCATGTCCTTTTGAGCAATGTGGAACTTACTGTCAAGGGCCACATGTTTAGTCATAAGGCTAGCCCTCTCTGAATGTGCATCTCAGGGGTGTGTCTGCAGGAGGTTTGCTCCTGAGTCACTGAGGTCCCCACACTGAGCAATCAGCATGGGTCTACTGGGAAGATGACAGCATCCTTCCTTCTTTGTGGTGGTACTCAGGGATGAGTAAACATTGAGATCTTGTTTTAGTTACAAGTAAAAAGAAATGATCTCCATTTCTTCTTCTTGAAGATGTGTGTAAAAGGAGATTAAATCCTTGTCCCCACCCTGGTAAACACACACACACACACACACACACACACACACACACACACACACACACACACGAAGGCTCGATGGAGCTTTCCTCTTCAGATCTAAGAAGGAAAATCTAGCAGTTGCTAGACAACGTTCATTGCCAAGGAAACTTAAAAGTGAAGTGTGTGAAAATCTGCCTTTGCTAATGATTTTCTACGACTCTCAGTTTGCTCACTCCAATCAAAGGATGGCCATTAGCCTTGTGACCTCTTCAATGATTTTGTGTAATTTTCTATGATACTGAAATGACAATGACATGCACAAAAAAAATAGATTTTCAGAACCTGTGTGGGATTCCTGCTACATATATGGTCTTTTACCCCCTCCCATGTAATCCTGTCACTCATCACTATGTCTGCCAGCATGAGCATGTGGATATTAATTTTTACTTATAATCCAATGGAGTATGGTTTGTTTTCTTTCTTGGTTTGACTCAGTTCCTGCTATTGACAGCATTTTCATTTCACTCCTGGGTCCCTTTGACATCTTCACATCAGAGTCAGGGCATTGCTTTTTGGTTTGGCAGTTGCTGTGAGTATCTCTACATCCTATAAGATGCTATAGAATCATCCTATGTGTTTCTTGCCTCAGTCCTAAAATTGACCATTTCCTGTTACTGGACAATGATATCAGAAATCAAGGAAACACATCTAAGAATTGCATCCACTTACGCACTAACGTTGGCACATGTGTTCATGTCTACTTTAAACCAGCCATGACTTTATAATGCTGACTCCAACTCTAACCTAGTACCACTAGTATCCATCTTACATTTGCCTTTTTATTGTCTATAACTTACTTTCCACTCCAGTAGTGAAAAACCTGTTTCTAAACATCCCCCGCCTATTTAATTATGTATTCAGTTCTGATAGGCATGTACAATGACCTCAAAATCAAGCCGCACTCCTGAGGGATATCTATTTACATCAACGGTGCAGCACTTCTTTGTCCTTTTAATCTTTTATTTTACTTACATATCCGTGGTTATTGGGTTATTGACTTCCCCTTCCCCCCTTTCCATAAAGTTTTGTAATGCATTTAGAACATATTTAATAGCCTAGGTACCATCCAGAGATGCCCAAATTATTTTAGTGATTAAAAAAAATCTGTGTATATTAAGGTTTACAAAAAAATTGTGTGGTGTGTGTGCATACGTGGGCTCTGTGAAGTTCTACATTCTGCTCAAGGATCTCTAGGGAAACTCCTTTCAGAATGCACAGCACGTAGGGACTTCCTTGCAAAGAGTACAGCATGAAGGGGGCAGAGAGAAGAGTAACTTTATAGTAGAGAAACCAGGCAAACCTTTAGAGGCATCAGTGATGTTTGTCTTGATATAGATGCAAACAAATACATACAGGCAAACTTTGCCTCATCTAGGAGACTAAGTGTCAGCAACCCAGCCAGGTCATACTGATTACAAGGAACTTGCTATGGTGACAACTCTGTACCCTGCCCCCTGTCTCGAAAACCCATAACCAGAAAAAACGCACTCAAGAAATACCCTCCCCTGAGGGACTGTCTCCAAAATACCTGACTGGTTATTTTTTTCTTTTTAATGTCAAAGTTGTCAAAAAACCAACCAACAAAGAACAAAAGATGCTATCAAAATCTGAGAAATGATCCCAGTCTAAGGGAGACAAAGGAGACAAGATCGCCAAATGTAAAGAAAGTGGCATCCTGAATAAGACCCTGAGATAGAAAAGGGACGTTAAGGCAAAATCCAAGTGCACCGGATGCAGGCTAGACTTGTGTTAACACTGTGATCGGTGTAACATGCTAGGAGCAAGAGACAACACTGGGCAGGTGATTCACAGGGGCTTCTATTTTTCTTATTTCTCTGTAGGTTTAAAGGTTCTCTAGAATAGTTTATTAAGAAATAAAACTGAAAAATTAGATTTGATGTTTGGAAGGGGGAAAACTGGCTAACTTAAGAAAAAGAAATTGGGGTTTTGCTTTGTTTGAATTATAAGATGTATATTTCTTATTAGGATATCTTGTAGGAACTTGGACATTTTTTTTTAATTTAAAAGTAGGGCACTTCCTATGAATCTAGCAAGTAGAAAGGGCCCAGAGGAACTGTCTCTGACTCTGTGTGTAGACTGGCTTTTTACAGCGAGGATGGGATGATGACCCAAATACCTTATTTTAAAGGTTTGTGAGCATTCATGCAGCTGGAAACTGTTCCATCTGAAATACAGTCTGGGTGTCCTGACCAGTAATTGGAATAGAAGCTCACACCTATTTGTCTGGTTTTAGTTGTTGTTTGCTTGCTTGCTTGCTTTTTCTCTCTTTGGAATGTGTTAGCCATAGCTAAAGGGGAAAATCCTTGAAATGTGCTCAAAACCTCCACACACAATTTCTTTATTATGATTTGTACCATGTATAATATACATACATAAAACATGTTTGTACATATTGCATAAAATTGATGATCGGAACCATTTGCAGTGATGTTAAGTACATTTACAGTAAACAACCATCCATATAGAAAGCACAGCCATTCACCTCTTGTATGTGCACTGACAGATGGAGGTATTGTTTCTACTTTTTGACTACCCTATGTATTCGGTTTCCTAGGTATGATTATTTTTTTAAGAAGAGAAAAATACATTGAACTTCCCTGGAGTTCATAATTCACATGCTTCAGAGTACAGGGGGTCATATCCCCAACCCTCAGTCCTAATGTCCACATCCAAATAGCCCTTGGTTCTATGCTGGTTTCTCCCCTCAATCATTCCTCTCAAATATGGGCTATTCCACCACCATGCACATCCTTTAGCCTACAGGACCCAGAGTAGCCATGTGTTGAGTATATGGGGATAGCTTAGATAGGTTGACTAAGAATTTCCACATGCAAATATGCAAGATTCCAAATGATGGCATAGAGTTACAAGTGGCAAGAGGAGTGGGTGAAGTACGGGACTAGAACCATGGTGATTGTAATTTTCAGACATGAGACTCCCTTGCTTGAGAAAAAGTAAGTTATAAATGTGAATCTGACCTTCTAGGATTTCAAGAAGCTATGTCCCAGTGTGCCAGCGCAGAGATGCAGCTCAGCTGTGAAGGGTTTACCAAGCACTCACTATGCCAAGCTTGATCCTCAGTACCATCAGAAGGTATTTTCCTCAGGATGAGATAGTCAAACCTGTTTACTTTTTAGGTTGTTAATATGATGTATAGATTTTGTTTGTTTTTTGTTGTGAGACAGGCTCTCACTGTGTAGCCCTGGCTGACCTGGAACTCACTGTGTAGACCCAGTGAGCCTTGAACTCACAGAGATTGAGATAAAGGGCATTCACCACCACATCCAGCTTATAGCTTTTACATACAGTCACCCCTCAGTACTGTGGGATGGTGGTCCCATGACCTTCTTCAGATATGAAGATCTGGAGCTTCTCAAGGCCCTTGTACAAAGGGGTATGATGTTCACATATGACTTACGTATATTCTCTGTGGTACATTAAATCATCTCTAGGTTACTTATGGACTGCTACGTGAATGCTACACAAATGATTGTCATATTGTTTAGGAACACATGTTCATGTTGAACAGAATAAAATTACTGTTCTTGCCATTTGTAGTTGGCTGCGTCCTAAGACATAGAAGCTGTTGAAGTGGAAAGCTTACCCTGTTTCAGCATATAGTATGTGAGTCTCAGTTGCCTCTGGTCTACACACTAGGAGAAGGCTTCATGGGTCCGGAGGAAATTGTGATGTACAGCACTATTTTCCATGGTTGCATAACTATTCTTAACTTTTTAGATTATTAAGATCTAGACATAATCACTTTTAGTATCAAAAAAATGTAACTAATGTTACAACTGAAATATAGTCATTTTGTTAACATATAATATGATTTGACTGAAGTTGCTAACACAACAAAAATTTTCCTTTGCCTAAGCAATCTTGATTTAAATTTTCATTGTATTTCAGTTACATTTTGCAGTTGCCTTTATTTGATAGACTATTTTAAGTAAGGACAAAAGGTGCATTCTAAAGTGTAGAAAAAATTACCTCTCTTGGTTGTTTATATTTTTATCAAAGATAATATTTTATATTTAAGAACTAACACTTTGATTATAATTAGACTTTCTTCTAGAATAATCAAAAACTGAGATGATGGAAATAGAGAATGCAATGGTAGAATGGAAGAGACTTGAAAGGAAGAGAAATAGAGATCCCCTCAGAGCCCCCCCTAAATTTAAAATAAACTATAAGTGCTCAAATTAAGCAGGCCTTTATCAAGCATGCCCCACACAAAATTTTCTAATTAAATGTTACAAATTCTTAAACCAATGGGGAATTAAATATTGACCACAAAGTTAAATTACTGATAGAAATGTTCCCTTCCAATCTGCCCGTTGGGCTAGTCCAGGTGAAATCTGTGTTACTCATTCTCTAACAAAGTGAAGACTTAGTTACAACTGAGAACCATAAGACTTTGAAACCTTTCCTATAACACTTACTTCCTCTCACATCCTGCTTTTCTTTTTCTCCAACTAGAAAGGGCAATCTGGCCCCTGAGCCTGGAAGGGGCCACAGTGACTGGCCACCCTATGAAATTAAGTTCTGGTGCCAGGTGGATGTGAAGGCCGTACCAGCCAAATTCATGTGCTTAATTGCACCCAGCACAAAAGACTCTCCAATGGCATGGTTTGCAATATGGGCAGGGCAGCCTCCCTTTTCAGGGAGGCCAACATATCAATGCCTTTTACCACTCTGCAGAAGGGTTTCCAACTAGGCATTTCCTAGGCATTTCCAGGGACACATTCTCGAAATGCTAATTCCGAGAATTAGCATTCTTGGGCAGAGACATGTTCTAAGCATCACGAATACAGTATTTCAAAGACAGTACAAAAAAGATGAAGGAACCCAGCCTCGTAATTTTATACCAGTACATTTAAACTGAAGCTATTTGGGATATATTAGTGTAACTGAAGTGAAAAGTTAATTTTACCTGTTTCCCTTTATTCATTTATCTTTCTTTCATTTTATTTATTACTATTGTCATCATCATTATTTTGTCTTTTGGAGACAGAGTCACTATGTAATCTGATCTCAAATTTGAAATCCTTCTGCCTCAGATGTTTGAGTGCTAGGATTACAAGTCAACACCATGTTTTTGCCCTTTTGATGAAGCTACTAGTAAACTTAAAATTCCACCCATGGTTTGTGTTCTATTTCTGTTGGTCAGAAACAGCACATTGTGGAATGTAAGAACACCCCCTGACCTGGCACCTCGTGATTGCTCAGTTTTCATCTCAATGTCACCTCACCCAGACCCTTTAGAGACCCCTTCCCTAACCATGGTTAACCCGGATTGTCAAACTGACATGATTTAGAATCACCATGGAAATGAACTTCTGGTTATGTCTATAAGGAATGTTCCAGATTGCATAAACTAAGGCAAGAAGAATCATCTTAGATGTGAATGGCACCATCCCATGGGCTGGAATCCCAGGCTGAATAAAAAGGAGAAAGTGAGCAGAAAATGAGAATTCATCACACTTTGCTCCTTGATTGCCAATGCCACATGACAATGCTGGCTTTCCACTCATGCTTCCATGCCCTCCTGTCATGACAAATGTATGCCATTGAACTATAAGGCAAAATAAACCCTCCCTCCCTCTCTCCCTCCCTCCCATTGCCTCTTGTTAGGAGTTTGTCACCTACCCTGTCAACTACCAGCAGCAACAGTCTGAGTTTTCTATTATCTTCTCAACCCCTGAAATGACCGACGTTAACCCTTATTCAGCTTCTATATGTCAACCATCAATTGCAAAGGAGGATTCTGGGTAGATCCAGAGATGCCCATTGCTTGGCAATGCCAGGTGCTCCTCCTTCCCATTCCTGTAATTTCCTGTGCACCCCTGGAATTTGAATCCCAGCTCAGTTTAACAGGCACATGCTATCTACCTCTCTTCTGACGTGTGGAGACCTTGAAGGCCTATGATTCTTATGAATGTGGCAGCACATGGCCCATTGACCCTTCATAAATGCTTTGTGGATGAGTGGATGCTTTCAGGATGAGGCAGACACAACTTCTACCATGAGGCCAAGTAAGATGATGCCTGACTGAGCCATGGAGATGGAAGTCGGGCCCTCAGCAAGAAGAACCAATGGGACATGATGGTCCTTAGGATTTGAGAGTGGAACGGAAGTCTCAAGGATGCTCCAGATCCTAGTGAGTCAACATGTTTTCAATATATGGCTTGTTCTCTTCATGCCCTTTCTTCCATTAGAGCACATAGTTCTCATAGCTAAATAATTCTTACTCCAAGCTATTGCACTGCTCAAAAACAATCTTTGTTTCATCTCTAGAGTTTCACTGCTTCTTGTAACACTGTCTTTGCCAGCATCTGCCAGAACCAGCTAGCTTTGCACTTTGGCTGTTATTGGACAGACTGCAGGGAGCCTCGCTTCCTGAGGTGGAGTGAATATCCAGCAGGTGCCTCCTGCGCCTCAGTTAACATCTCACAACAGCATCTGCCAAGGCAATCACTCTGCCTTATTTGGAGACAGGAAAATGATGAGTCACCCTAAGTCAAAGAAAATCCATAGGAAAGAAGATATTCATTGCCAAGTTCTCTGACTTCATAGTCTATAGTCCTTCCATCGTTTGATGTTCACCTCTAGGGACTAAACAGGAGAAAGCTGAACAAACAGATTGGCTTCTCCTATTTTTTTTCCTGAGTTTTCTGCTTTTGTCTATCATTTTTATGACCTAAAGATGATTAAAAAGAATAGACGCAGTAAACAATGTGAGTAAGAGAGAGAATAACAGCAGGGTAGAGGGTATATTCATCAAATGACTGCTGGAGAGGAGACTTGGGGCAGGTTGACATTAATGTGGTGGTGATGAAATCACCCAAGATGACTAAACCATTTTGATCTCTCCCATCATGTCACCTTTGCCTGTTTTCTTTTCCTCATATTTATGCCTCTTCATAGCGTCATCTGAGACTATTCTGGTGGTCCATCAAGTATTGCTATCGAGTCATGACATCATCTAGTCCCTGCATTAGCTCATCAACTCCTCAGAAGCCAGGACCTTGTAGAGAAAGGCCAGAAACATACTGGTGGGTAGTAACCACTAGGTATTCGATGAACTAATAATGCCATTTTAAAAGCCAGACAAACATCCAGAGGAACATAACCTTTACGCCAAATAGTATAGATTAAAAAAAATAATTGAATTCATTAACTTTGACTCTGGATGTGTATGACTAATACTCCAAGGATAATTTTGCCATTTACTTTTATTTTTTACTGATAATGCCAAGGCTCCTAAAGCCATGGAAGGAAACCTTGATGACCCCTGAAACACATGCAACTAATTTTAAGGGGGGAAAGAAGGATTATTGCATCTAAGACACCAATTAATAAGGAACCACAGAAAGCCCCATTCTTCTTTACTATCAGAACAATGGGAAATGAGTTATCTGGAGAATTTTTAAAAGATAAAAAGAATATCCTAACCATTGGGGCCAGCAAGATGGCTCAGTGGGCAAAGGAGCTTGCCACCAAGACTGACAACCTGAATTCCTGATGTCCTGAGTTCAACCCCTAGAACCAACATGGTAGAAGGAAAGAACAGAATCCCATACATTGTTGTCTGTTCTCTACACACATGTGCCTGTACACACACACACACACACACACACACACACACACACACACACACACACTTAATTAATTAATTAAAATATTAGCCATTAATGCATTTTTACCCCAAATTTAAGATCCTGTTAGTCAAATGGCAAACAATATTATCTTTGTTTAAGGACAGGGAGAACCCCTCACTGACTCTCCAGTCTTTTATATTTTTACATATTTATTATCATGGAATTCTTACCAATTTATACACATCTCATCTGCCTCCCTCACCCCAGACTTTAAATTTGTTGTCCCTCTACACTGAATTGGATGCATCTTGGAATTAGAAAAGGACAGAATTTTGCCTTTCACATGTTAGACTTTGTTAAATGAAAGGGCGAATGATGTGAATGAATAAATAGACTCTGGTTTACAAAGGGGCTTGTTATAGTGTCACACAGTATGAATTGGGAACTGTCTGCACTCAAGTTGAATTCACAGTGTCTAATAAACAGTGTCTCTCAGCACACTTCAGCTGTCTGCCTGGCCATCAGTGTGTCTTGTCTGTTTCCTAGGAATTCCTTCACAGACATATATATTCACAAACTCATTTTCTGGAGTCTCCAAACAAACAGCTACTTTCTATAATAATTATCAATGTTTTTTATTTTTCTTAAGTTCTACTTTGTAGCTTAATAAAAATGGCTATTCCCTTCCATGAAAATTGTCTTCTGAGACTATTTCCTGGGGAGGGGGTGTATTAAATGACAACTACCAACCCTTCACAACTTGGTATGTACATTTAGCCTCACCTTTCACTTGTACAATACAGTCTGAAGAACTGTTTTTTTTCTTTTTTATCATTTTTTTATTTGAATTACAAACAAGATTGAATCACATGACAATCCCAGTTCCCTTCTCCCTCCTGTCCTCCCCTACCACCCCCCCCCCAACTAAAATCCTACCTATCACATATCCTTTCTTCTAATCTACACCTGACTCAACCTTTCTGCTCCCTCATGACCTCTGCATCCTTCCTCTTCTTCCCTTCTCATTCTCATAGCTCCCTCCCCCCTCTTCCCATGCTCTCAATTTGCTCAGGGGATGGTGACCCTTTCCCCTTCTCCAGGGGACAAAGTTTGTCTCTTTTAGGGTCCCAGTCAGAAGAACTGTTACTGCAGGAACTGAGTAGGCAAGCCAGCCTTGTTTCTTTTCCATCTCCCCCTCACCAGCATCATCCCTATGGGATATTCCCCAGTCTCAGCAGTAAACTTCAATCACTTTTTCTCAGGTCCCTCTTCCCGTGCCTTCCCAACACCAGAACTAATGGTGCCATCACAAAACACTAAACTCACTCCATCTTAGTTCCCTGACTTTGACTCTTGGACAAACAGGGCAGCTGCTTCATCGAGTGACTCACCTCACAGAATAGGTGCTAGACCATAAGTGTCATAATCTAATTTATAGACCATGGAACATTCTGTCCATCTGCTCAGAGATATGACTAATTTCTTGGATTTTTTTCCCTATAAAAGCAAACATTGTGTCTCATTCATTCTGGAATGGAATGTGAAGCCTCAGTTGCTGAGAACTTTCACCACTGCGGTGGAGTGAGTATGCATCCAGTAAGAAATTGAGGTCATGATGAAGAAGTGTTTAGCCATGGTTACTTGTGTTTCTGTGTTGTGTTTACAACATTTTGGAGGCTGAATCGTCTCGGGATGGAACTGTATTGAATTCCAAGCATAATTGAGAAAGGAATTCAAATTTATAGATAAAGATCTGGTTTTTCTTCAACAAATAATAACAATGAGGAGTAGAATAGGGAGGTAGAAGGTAAGGACAAATATATATGTGTATATATATATATATATATATATATATACATATATATATACGTTTTCCCTTTAAAAATTACTCTCTGTTTATATTGACATTATAGGATAAATTTATTAGCCATTGTTGTAACAAACAAAATCAGAGCACTTAAAAACATGTGAGTTTAATGCTGTTTTAAATTTTCTATTTGATTTTTTTATTTTTATTATATATATATATATAATATATATATATATATATAGAGAGAGAGAGAGAGAGAGAGAGAGAGAGAGAGAGAGTGCATGGGTTGTGCAATGCCCACAGAGGCCAGAAGAGGGCGTTGGATCTCCAGGAACTGGGGCTATAGATGACTGTGAGCTACCTGACATGGGTGCTGGGAACTGAACTTAGGTCCACCACAAGAGAAGTATGTGTTCTTAACCATCTTTCCAGCACTAGCAGTTCCAATATTTTAATAAAGAGCAAAGTTATATTACTGCCTAATTCTAGCTAATCAGCTAATCAGGTTGAATCCTTGGATCTCTTTTCATCGTTATAATATGGGAGAAATACATATCTGCATTATATTGTGTTCTCCTTCTCTGGGCCCTTCTATTTTGGGGACACCATTGTTGTAATAATAATAATAATTTTTAAAAAGCGGCTCCAGAAAGATGTCCAAGCATAGGGGATTTTTATTAAGGGAAGAGGATCCTAAAAAGGGGGAAGGGGAGGGGCAAGACCAGCCTCAGGGGACAGGAGCACCAGAAGAGAGGAAGGTTGGGGAGAGAGGGATGCCAGGTGGGCAGGGACCTTTTAAAAGGGAATATAATGAATAGGTACAGGTGGTGCTATTAGTGGCAGCAGCTGAGGGCATATCTTGTCAGAACCCAAAGGCAGGTCAGTACAAATGCCTAAATACTAACAATCAGAGCTTGAAATCATAGAAAGGGTTTGGGTGTGCCATCATCACAAGATACCTGTCAATCATCTCTCCTCCTCCACTGACCAAACACCATGTGAGGTACGCTGAGGGCCGCAAGAACCCCTGCCCATCAGGACCTGCAACTGCAATGTCAGAGCAGAACAAATGCATGAAAAAACTATCAACAAGTGCATCCCCAGACGCACCCACACTAAAATGACCAGTGATATAAGTAGTAAGAAGGCAAAAACCCCACATACCACACCATCCTTAGATCCAAGTTATTTGCTGATTCCAAGGGATGTTCACAATCTTACTAATGGGAGCCAAGTTTTGAGTTCAAAAGGGGTGCAGGTATCTTCTTGAGAAGTAAGTTGTTTCCTTCTGACACTTCTGGCGTTTTGTCCTACTGTGACCTAAACAAAATGGTCCAGAAAATGGGAGGCTTGAAGCCCAGTGGAAACTCACCAGAAGAAGCCAGTGACAGGCAGGTCACAAGAGCAGCTGTCACGTCATAGCCCTGCTATACAAAGCACCATCTGAGTGCAACAAAAATGCAGGGCGAACCTTCTCAATCTAAAATGTGCCGGAAGCTAGAAGGTTGTGATCACTGATATGACTCTACAAGAAGAAAATTCCACACACACACACACACACATGACTTCACGTGAGAGGTTGCACTCTAAACACAGGTGCGCTGAAAGCAGTATTTAATATAACCCTCAGGCTATGTGTAGAAGGTATATATGAAACACAGGTGAATCTCATGTTTAGAGGTGGGTCCTATTGTCAAGATATTTCATATGCATTTGCAAATAACTATGAAACATTTCTTGTCCCAATGATTTTGGATAAAGACTATTCAACTTAAATCACTACTGAAATTACCACCAACCCTGGGAGGGACACATTATACCTGTTTCATGGATAGGGAACATGTTATACCTAGTTCATGTCTAGGAGAACAAAGGACTAGAAGTGTTAAACCATGGCTAGGAAGGATTTGAATCAAAGCCTGTTCAACTAAAAGGCCCATCACTTTTCATTTCATAACTGTAAATGAGCTAATTATCCATCTCCCAGCGAAAAAGAGAGTTGGCTTCGGCTTTATACTTTCCATAAGCAGAAGAGGAATGGGAAGGGGAGAAGGGGAAAGTCTGTGAAGATTAGGAAAGATTTTCCAGGACCAAGTCACTAATGCATTCATTTGTCAAGCATGATCTTATACCGAGTGCCAAAAATTGATGCTCCCTTGGTACACAAGACACACAATGAAAAGGATGAACCATGCTGCTGCCAGGAGCTCCTGTCTCACAGAAAAGACAGTCCAGTGTGACAAATAAGGAAGGAAACGGGGAGACAAGACGGGCAAGAATGGGGAGGAAGCAGGTTATACAGGGCACAGAGGGCAGAGAACAGGGAGCCGGGCGGGCAGAGTAGACTGATGGAGGAAGATAACCAGACGCCTTGCTGGCCATGGGCTGATGGCATTACTCATCAGCTAAACCAGAGGCAGCAGGTTAGCAAGCATCTCTAGACCTTCTACAAGGACAGCACTCTACCAACTGTCCTTATCCAAAGCCTGGCACAGAGCCCTGGAGCTTCAAGGGCCCATCATAGCCATGGAATGCAGTCCCATGTCACTGATGTTTTCTAATTGGGGAAAAGGACCTGGTGCCACTTTGAGGTGCTGCATCCCCACATTAGGAATCAATCTCTCTCTCTCCATAGTCATTGCTCTTCCTCCTTCTGTAAAACTGAATATTTTTGAAATGCCTTTGTTTTTACCTTGAGAGGTAGCCAACATCTCTACGTGCTCATTCAGTCATGCGCACACAAGACTTTGCAGTACGGCCCTGCTGAGATTAGACTTCTGTCTACTTAGGGGCTGTGACCTGGGGTGAGTTGCTAACTACTCTATGTCTTAGTTTAATCACTTGTCTGATGTTTTCCACTCTTGGTTTGCTAAAGAAATTCAGTCCATGGCAGGGTGAGGGAAGAGAGAGGGGGAGAGGGAGGGAGAGAGAATTGATTTAGAAAACTGATAGTATCTAGCAACTTAAAAATGTTCATTATTAGCTGGATGTAGTAACATGCCTATAACTCCCAGCACTCAGGAGGCATGGGGATCTCAAGTTTAAGGGCAGCCTAGGCTGCACATTGAAATCTTGCACCAAAAGAACACCAACAAAAAACATCCATTATTGCTATTTGTTATTGTTTATACTTTCTTACCCTAGGCAGGGGCATATTAAAGACAAATCAATATGTATGGAACTGAAGAAGTAGACAGAGGCAAGGACCCTAGATAGTGAGAACAAAACTATATACCCAGGAAAAAAATCAAACGCAAGTCTCTAACTATAGGAGAGATGTTGTACTGCTCTCCAGTCACTCCAAATCATTGCCACAAATGCATAGTAAAGGAGTATGAGATGCAATGGAAACCTGGAAGAAGGGGCTGCACTAACTTCTGCAGAAGTTAAAGGAGGGGAGACAGAGGCTGAGAATGCCTGTGTGCCCTGCGTGAGGTAGGAGGGTGGAGGGGGCAGAGAAGGAAGCATGGTCACAGTGGAAGGAAAGGTGCAAGAAGTGGTATCTGGGATCCTACATCAGGGTCATCCCTGGCCATCAGGGCATCACCAAAGTGAAGAGAGCTACAGCTCTCTGAGTGGGAGAAACGGGAGTGCCTCTGTGGCTGGAGCAGGTGTCTGTAGTGATGGGCCTCAGACAGTGGCTACTGAACACGACCTCAATTCAGCTCTTTCAGCTGGGGCTGGCCTGGGGAGGGCTCCACTGTGTACAGCACTGTTTCTACTAGAAAAAAAATATTACTTTAATTTCAAAAAGGCTTCAGGCAAGCAAACTTTTGAGAAATTTGTTGACTTGTTGATAAAATGAGGTTTTCATACAGTGCATAAGGCTGTGAACTTGTGGATTCTGATGGGGAAAAAAAATGACAACTGAAATCCAAACTCTACTCTCTAGAGGATTGAGAAGATCAGTCAGAAAACTTGCCTCCAGATCTTCCCTGTTGGGTTCATTTCTGCACATCATTCTCAAGTGGTGAAATTGGCATCCATCCATTCAGTACAGGCTACCTGTGCTCCTTCGCCAAGCACCACAGAAGTTCCTTATGTATGGAATGTGGTCTTGACAGCCCTTCCAAGAAGGTATCGCCACCCTCATTCAGGTGAGGACATTGAAGGGCAGGAGGTGGGGGATCGCCGAATCTATCTGTGACACACAGCTGGCCATAGCAGAATCAGAACCATTTCCCTGGATGCAAAGGCTCAATGAACACTTAAGCCACTTTAGATTCAGCCTTTAAAAACACATCTCTTAATGGAACAGCTGGTTCAGGTAGCAGGTGCACTTAATCTAGGCTGTTTGTCCACACCGTTCCTTTGCCCTGAATGCTAGTCTTGCTCAAGGGCCGGAACATGGCAGTATTTTCTGCACGCTTTTCAACTGTCTCATTTTACACGGCTGAAATCTCACAACACCAACACATCCAAAAGTCAATATTTACACTCATTAGTTATAGGTTGATAAAGGGAGCTGGAAACAGGATTAATGGCAAGCTTCGGCATGGAGCAGAGGTGGGAGGCACCTCAGTAAAACAGCAACAAGGGCCCATAAAAGTTTCACAGAGCCATGAGTCAACAGGAAGACATCTCCTACATGCTGGGGGCAACCAGGATATACTGAGACCTCAGGAGGCTTGCCTGACTTCAGCTCTTCCCTTCCTAGTTTTGCCACATGAATCACAAACAAATAACTAGTTCTATTTATGAGTCTTCGTCCTTTCCTGGGACTCCTTTGGAAGCTAACAACAGAATCATGAACAATGTGTTTTCTAAGTCAGAACACTACCCAGTTAGCCTAAGCTAAATTCCAGTCAGAATTCCATCCCTTCTGACTCAGGACTTTGCCTTGGTGACACCAAAGCAAATAGAGACCCTGGAGAGAGCATGACAACCCTGGCCAGGGAGCAGATTGTATACTTAGATGTTTTTCTGAATCCCTATCCTAAGGTGCAACCTTAGCAGTCAGCCCCTGAGAAGGTCTCATGAGGTGGAGTAATTGGCTTACAATCGAACACCATTTATCGACCATTACCCTAAGTGCTATAAACATGTTAAACCTCAGAACTACATACTAGGATGCATGGTGTCCTTGGTCCTATTTTACACATGAGACAAAGGAGGCTAAGGTGAGTTGCCCAAGGGCAGGCAGGAAATAACAAGCAGGGCTTGAGTCTGACTCATTCTAGTGGTAGTAGTTTCTATGGAAAACACTGTTAAAATCTCCGAGGCAGGGGAAGGATGATCTATGGTTTCAGCTGCATTTATTGCCCGAGTTAGACCACTTCTCAGTCCTACACAACTGCTTATCCACAGACAGTCTCTTAGAGACACACTTGTACCCCTATGGTCTTCAGTATTTCTATTGTCCGAATTCTACCATTCCAATCCTTGTTCTATCTCAATTCTTCCCTTTTTACCTAAGACTGAATGTTAGGTAATACAAGAGACTGAGTATTACATAACTGATATCAAGTAAGAGCTAATGAAAGATCATGTGAGGGAAAAAATATATTTTCCAACTGTTTATACCAAGACTAAATGGCAATGCCCAGAGGAAAGCTGACACCTTAGGGGCAATAGGCATTTTCTTCGTTTGTTTCCACTTCTGCAGCTGGTTCTGTCCTCTCTCTTCTTCAGAAAATTCCCCAGGCATTCAGAATTCCTAACTTTTCCATCCTTCCCTTCTTCTAGAGTCTGCATGGCCATAAGGTTCATAGACCTTGAAAGAAGCCAATTTTGCTATGGTCTTTGGTGTCCCACAATATTGATTACCATAGAAACTTTTCACAGTGTAGAGTCAGAATAAAAGATAAAGAGGGGAGAAAAATAGGCAAGAGAGAACATTTTAAGCTCACTTTTATGTTCCCTTCTAATGGCAGGTAATTCTCTTAGAAAGGTTTGGATGCCAGCCCCAGCTCCCTCCTTACCAATGGGTCCTAAATCTCCTCTTCCTGGATCTGTGTTTTCAAGATGAAAACAATCCCTAGTTCTCCAGGTTTCCTTAATGAGATGCCACCCAAGTGCACCATATAGGCCATTTCTAAAAGAACCAACTTCTCAAACAAAATGAAAAGATCACTCGAAGAAGAAGCCTCACCAAAGAGGCAGTGCAATAAGCCAAGGTTGTGTCCTTCCTGCACAGTACAAAAGTAGACAGCATCCCTCCCTGGGTCTCATGGACTCAGGAGCATCACAGACTTTCTACATCCTATCTCTGGACTTTGAGTAGAGAATGGCTGGCTTGAAGGACATTCCATGGATGGATCTGTCTGGTGAAGGATCATCTGCTTCCCTCTTGAGATTAGAAGAGGACACCTGCCACTGAGTCACATGGGACCCTCTACCCCAGAACACAGCCTTAATCCAACTCAAACAGTGACTGAACCACTGGTTCAGTTGAGATTCGGTTGTGGCCTAGGAACCACCCCCAAGCACAAGACTTTGTGAAATGAAAGCTGAAAATGAAGGCTGGGTAGAAATGAGGTCATGGAGGGCTGCACCCATCTCCTCTGCCTAGCCAACAGCAGCCTAGCCAGGCAGCACGCCACGTGAAGCTAAAAGCTGTGCAGGCAGCAGAACAGAAAACACAAACCTTAGAGAGAGGGGAGGGAGCAGGTGCCAGCAGGTGCAGGGAGATTAAAGGCACGGCAGAGCTCACATTATGAACACAAAATGATCATGTAGGCGTCTGCTTTATCTCTGCTGTGGAACATTGTGATAAATTATTAATAAAAGGGCTCGTGCAAAGGCTGATGAAAAAGAGATCACCCCACCCCCCAAAGGCTTCAGCAAATTCGAGGCTGGGTTGTTTTTTTTTTTTTTCTTTCACTCTGAATTTTGAAAATAGATTAAAAGCAAACATGTAAACCGTATCTGCGTTCTGTATAAGTTATAAGTACAAAGGAAGAAAGAGTGGAGTTTGAATCTGATGAAGCATCTCTGAGAAAAGTTAGCTTGTGGAGAGCAGAGTTTGTGATCTCTAGCCATTTGTCCTCAATCCTGGGAGTTGAAGCTTGCATTTTAGCACTAAAGACAGTTTCATACATTCGGCATCATATTGAGTGACGGGTCTCCGTGCTTAGATCTATAATTCTTTTTTTTTTAATTTAATTTTCAAGACAGGGTTTCTTTCTATAGCCCTGCCATCCTGGAACTCACTTTATAGACCAGGATGAGATCGTTGGTTCTTAAGAATAAGATATATTTTATTTAGTGTTTTTTAAACTTGGTTTAATTGCAATTCTAATGCACCTTACCTAATGCACAGAGTTCTTGTTTTCAATGTGTCTCTGTGAAATGAGGAGCTAGGGATATAGCTCAGTTGGTATAGTGCTTGCTTAGTGCACATGAAACCTGGGTTTGATCCCCAGCAAAACATAAACTGAGTATGGTGGCACATACTGGTAATCCCACTATTCAAGAGGTGAAATCTGGAGGACTTGAAGGTCTACATCATTCTCAGACACACAGTAAGTTTGAGGACAGCCTGAGCCACATGAGATCCTGTCTCCAAAAAAAAGATTAAGATGATGATGACCATGATGATGAAGGAGACACACACTCACACAGAGGGAGAGAGGGAGGGAGGGAGGGAGGAGGAGAGAGGAGGGAGGGAGGGAAGGAGGGAAGGAAAGAGGGAGGGAAAGAGGGAGGGAGAAGACAAGAGGGCAGAGAAAGCTATAAATTTCAAATTCTTGCTTTTTAAAATAAAATCTGAAGATTGGAACATTTTTGGCCCACATTGCTAAATAGCAATGAAGCAACTGTCCTTTAAGGTAGGCTGCCCTACAAATATCTAAGAGCTTCCCCAGTGCCCTGAACCTCCTCCAAGCCTGTGATCCTGAGTCCTGCTCTCTGTCCTCCTACCCCTCTTCTCTGCCTGCCTCCAGAGGCATCTGAATCCATTCTAGATCCCTCTCCTTCCCCCACTGAGAGGGGTTAGGGGGCCTATCTTTTCCAGTTTGTCTCCACTTGGTGAGTTTTAACTGTGGCACTGAAGTCACAGGCAGATGAAAGACACTCTGATCAATAGCATGTGACAGGACTTCTGCAAAAGAGCTTTTTTTTTTTTTTGAAAGTGTGTGCATCATGTTTAGCATATTCAATGTTTAAAATGTTCAATGCCGCCCCCAAACCACCAAATGCTATCTAATAAAAAATGGCCAACTTACAAGATTGTTCTCCTTCAACTCTATATCTCTTCACTTCAGAGGAAATATATATATATATTTCCACCTAAGACTGAAATTTAACAAGCAACATGCAACATCATCTTGGGGATATAAGTTATGTCATATGTTTCATACATCTTGTTTGTACTGTAGCGGCTAAGGCCTGCCTATGAGCTGGACACATAAAGGCCTTTGCTAAATTACAATTGACTGTTGCTGATGGCCAAGGTAGGCATACCCAGACTGACCAGTAGAGATGGGAGAATAATCTACTATAAAGAAATGAGATGGCCTGCATGCTAAGTCCATCTAATATTTCTTGCAGAGTCTGGGGAATATAAATGCCCTCCCTTCATGGCTATGCTAGCAAATGCTAAGCATAGGAAAGAAAGCCTTTTTTCAAGCAAGCTCAGCATCTCACACCTCCTTCGCGCTTTGTAAGCTTCTTGCAAGCACAAGTATGATTTTCTCTACGTTGATGGATGAACAGGGTGAACAGAAGCCACACAACGTGCTTCCAAGCCCTTCAGGGAGATCCTCCCCCCTTTGGTCTAAAGGGGGAGATCCACCACCCATTGCTGTTCAGTCAATTTGTCAACAGAGTGGAGACTGGTTAAATTCTCATAGCCTACAAGAGGAGAATAATAATTTTGTAGGACAACAGATAGGGAGGTCTGTACTGCACTGGTCACCTTCTCTGGGCTCCAACACAGAGTTGTCTGAACTATGCTCTGGGAAAGCAATTAATATGAAAAGTGAGCATCACTGTCACATGACTTCCTAAGCATTGTAGCCATGGAGAAACAAGTGAAAGAGGGAAAAGAGAGAGACCCTAATTTCACCACACACACACACACATACACACACACACACACACACACACACACACACACTTTGTAAACAATGCCTCCATTGAAGTCTCTTCCAGTTTACCCAATAGGAATGGGAGCTCTCCTACCAGGCTCCAGTGACACCTGTGTGCAGTCAGGAGGAGGCTCAGTCAGTAATGATGCCGTTCCCTCCACTATTACCATGGGCGATTCTTCCCAATGCTGAATTTTAGAAATCCTTTGTCCCTGTTTGAAAGAGGAATTATCCTACAAAAATGTAATTCTGCATCTGTGTTTACAAATTGTTTTGGGTATGGAAGGCACGTACAAATTCAAATAACCACTTCATAAAAACAACTTTTATTGGGCCAGCTATGACCTCATACACTGAAACAGAATTTGGGGAATTCAGAGGCCCTGAGACCATGAATCAGCTTTGTCTTCTGGTGGAGGTATGCATGCTGAGTTTCTGGAAGGAAATACATATGAATAGTTAGCTAGTGAGTGGGTTAGTTAGGGTTTCTATTGTTGTGAAGA
Source organism: Cricetulus griseus (assembly GCF_003668045.3). Lineage (NCBI taxonomy): Eukaryota > Metazoa > Chordata > Mammalia > Rodentia > Cricetidae > Cricetulus > Cricetulus griseus. Next base: position 268,039,880 of record NC_048595.1, on the reverse strand, counting down.
AACACCATGTCTAAGGCAACACTTATAAAGGAAAATATTTAATTGGAGCTGGTTTACAGTTTAGAGCTTTAGTCCATTATTGACATGTCAGAAAGCATGACAGCATGGCAAACATGGTACTAGAGAAGGAGTTGAGAGTTCTACATCTTGATCACTTCCGCAAGAGGAAGTGAACTGTCCTCCACACTGGGTGTAGCTTGAGCATAGGAGAACTGAAAGCCCATCCCCACAGTGATACAATTCCTCCAACAAGACCACACCTACTCCAACAAAGCCATACCTCCTAATAGTGTCACTCCCTGTGGGAGACATTTTCTTTCAAACCACCACAATGGGCTTGCTGTGATGGCCAAAGTTAACCTGGACATGTTAGAAATGCATATTTGGCATGGAAATGGAGCTCAGCTTGCTTGCCTAACATCCTTAAGATAATAGGATGCATGCAAGAACAGCAGAGGCAGAAAAGAGGGAAAAGACATGGTAATCCTTCAGACTCCCTCACCCTCCACCCTCATGGCAGCACTGAAGGTCAAAAACTTGGCAGGGAAGGGGACTGGCTATGGGGTCACAACACTCTGTTTTCACAGGCATTACAGGGGACTTTGCTATAAGCTGAAGTTTTGGGTCTCTGGAACTGAGTGGTCACTACATGCAAGGACAAAACAACCTTTGAGAATCTAATCAAGCATCCAGCATCACAAGGAGTAAAAGGCAGTGAGGAACTGGATAACAGCTGGGATGAGAAGAGAAGTTTTCTTGGAAGACTGCGTCATTGGGAAATTCGACCTGTTTTCAGCTAAGACTACAAGTTTGGTCCTTGTGAGGTATGATGAGATCACACACAATTGTAACAGCATGCCAGTATCACAAAAGATGAATACTAAGGGCATGCGCCAAGAAATGCATGATACTTATGAGGATAGGTACCCTGGTTGGTCTGGAGTAGCCACCAGTCCAGTCATCACATCTGGAACTCGGCACCTGAGGTTGGGGACAAGACAAGCATTCTGAGTGATACAGAGTTTTTGGTGTGTGTGTCTGATTGGAGCTTTTTCAGACTATTGTGCTTCAAATTAGTTCTGGCCTCAAGAGCCGCCACGCAGTTGTTTCTTCTAGTGGCAACTACAAGTGTTGGCTGTGGGGAAGGGTGGCTATGACCACTGTCCCTTTACAGTAGCAACTGTCTGTCCCACTGGCTTCTTGATTCAGCTGATTATTTTCAGAGCAGCTTATGTTTGTGGATCTGTAGTTCCCCACCTTTGGTGCACAGCAGGGTAGTTTAATGAGATGCTACACAGTGCTATCTTCTTGCTTTGTCACAGAAGTTGGCCTCTCTTGGTACAGGTCTGCCTCGGAGACTTTTGGGAAGTCTGATCACAGAAGCTTCTGGAAGAGTATAGTCCACTAACATCTTGGAGAACTGAAGGTTATTGAAGAACAGAGAGAAAGTGAGAGAGAGCATAGGATGTTGTCAGAGAATCTATAGGCCACAAAAAGGGGAAAGGAGGAAAAGCCCCAGGCTGAAAATATGGCATGGTCAAGGGAACAATAGCAGAGCTACCCCAGGGGTAAGTTATGGAGAGGAAGCCCTGAGGCACTCCTGATGATCATTATATCATGGAACAGACCTTGAAAGAGCCCTGCTCCCAACTATGGCCAAGTCTGTCCCTAAACAAGGACACTTCATTTTGCAATGACTATCTGTGATAGTTCACAGCCTCCTTATGGACATTGTAGTTAAATGTCCGGAAGCCCTGAAGAGGCACAAGTGCCCATCCCATAATGTTTCCTAAGCATGTGGTTTCCAGGATTGCTGAGAAAGACTCGGAAAGGTAAAATGGAACCTACAGTATTCCATTTTCTCTTGTAGGAGCTTTTTCCTTGCAAGTAAACAAGACAGAACTGTCTTCCTACAAACTAACCCCAATCTTTTGCATCTTTGGTCCCAGCTACTCATCTCTCTAGGAGCAGAGCTAAGAGACTTCTGTCACTCCTAGAACCCATAATTTCCTCTCTGTATGCATTATTATGGCAAAAAGCTTGCTGCTTATGAAAGGAAGCCCATCAATTTTATAGTCCGTACAAACCACCCATCACTGACATAGCATCTTGATGAATGATGCTGTGACTCCATCTGTATTATTAATTTTTCCTCACTCCAAGTGAGTTTTTATGCTGTATTCTAAGAATGACAACTATTCAGCAGGGACAGTATTTGGGAGAGTCATTAAGAGCACACTGCTGTGCTGACTCAATATGAACCTACAGCTCAATGTCACCATGGAACCACCTAGCTTATCATCCTCACCATCTTGACATAATGATATCTACACATTAAAGGAGGCTATATCTTAACCCCTGGGTGACTTCTGTGGGATTCTCATGACCCCTTGGTCCATAGCCCACAACAGGAGAAATATGGACAACCTATGAAAGGGGCTGAAAAGCTGGAGCCAGAGGGCTAGATCTGCCCTGCTCCATATATGGCCTGTGAGCTAAGAAAGGTTTCCATAGTTTTTCAGTGTTGAGAAAAATGTCAAAACATATATACCACAAACATTCAAATGACAGGAAATCAAAATGTCATTGTTTATAAAGTGTGATTGACACATATTCGCCCTGTTGGGTTGCAAGCTCCTGTGCATGACTCACCACCACCAGTGCACAGATGGGAAAATATCTCAGAAGATATCCCAGAAGCCACCTGCCCCCCAAAGACAAAACTTTAACTCTCACTGTCTCCAAAACAAAACAAAACAAAACTTTCCTATCTTGGTCTATGCCCTTGGAATTTTCATCCCCTAAACTCTCTGTGTGAGTAGAAATTGTTGCAATGCGAAGTTTAGTGACAACACTTGGAGAGTTTGGTATTTCATTTTCTATGAAGCATAGCAAAGTTTGTATACAGGAGGCCAAGATGCCAGATCGATGCGAAAGGAAAGATTCCTCCCCTTCTGAGGGTCAATAGATGGTGGATATTCTTCAACTTTACTTCTACCTGCTTCTACATAGTTTTTGTAGTTTATATTATAAATGAAGAAAAGTCATGTAGATATTCTATGTGGTCATGTGTTCATCATTTATTCATTTTATAGTTGGAATGTTTTTCATGTCAGTAAATTTATTTGAAAATATATGCTAAAATACTGTAAGATATAAAGGAGCATTCTGTGTTCTCTTTGAAGTAAGAGACTTTCCATAAGAGACCAATCAGGAAAATGACCTTCCCTGGAGTTGGACCATAGATCTGAACCTATAGGTTAGGCAGGACGAAAAGACCAAAAGAATCAAAAGTCTAGACTCCTCACTTGATTAAAATATATGCCCTTCTCATGGTGTGTTTTCTTACTTTATAGAGAGGTATAAAACCTCTGTGTTTCTCAATTAAAAGAAAATCATTAACCCCATGCACAATTTTTTAAAAAGGCAACTATGAGGACAACAGAGTGATGAGGACTGTGAGATATTGGATGGACTTCTGATCTAAAACTATAGCTTACCTATGAGAAAGCTCAGTACCCCTACACTATGTGTTGTTATCAGGAAGAATTTGATCCCTTTAGTCCCTGTAAAATCTTCTTGTTTGTAAATGCTGGCAACCAATTTCCTAAGAAGCAGACAGTATTCTTTCTGATTCCATAAACTGAAAGTTTACAACCTTGTGTGACACTTGGAAGCACCAAGTCGCAAGCCACAGGCCATCAAAGAAAACACCAGTTAGGGACCAGTTAGGATGAGTGCCTAGCCAGTTTCCCAGGACTGGTTTAGTGCTGGAAGCCTCCCTGTATAGGAAGTGTCTTCAGTCTTGGGCAATAGAAGAAGTTTAGTAAGCCACAATCACCAGACTCTAACTTATTCTTTTAAAAATTCAGCCCCCCTCCCCATACACACACAAAGGCAGGGGAAGAGAGAGATAGAAACAGGGAGAGACGAGAGAAGACAGAGGAGAGTGAAGGACAGAGGCAAGACACACACACACACACACACACACACACACACACACACACACACACACACACGGAGAAACAAACATAGACAGGAGACAGAGGGAAGAGAAAGGGGGAGAGAAGAGAGAGAAAAGAGGAGACAAAGGAGAGAAAGGGAGCGAGTGGCTTTTGTTTATAAATTTATAAGAAATAATTGGCTTCTTGGCTTTTCTACCATTTAAAACAATTTCCTCCTCTCTGAGTCATCTTGGTTTTTTTTTATCAGCTAATCAGAGGATTGACACGTGGATCTGTCACAGATGTCACATTCCATTTGTTTCCATGTCCTCAGTGACACCTGCAAGTCACATTGACTGGCAAATGGCAAAATCAGGAATGAATTTCAGTGTATCAGGAAAACAGACAGCATTTGTTCTGTATGCCACCTATGCCAGCTGTTAGGGAAAAAAAAACAGGCATGTAGGAGCAAAAGAGTTGCTTAATATCTTCAGCGGCTCCACTGAAGTACAGTATAATCAGCTAAAAAGGCCAGCTCCATGACAGTGGACCCAGGGAGCGTGTTGAGGATTCAGTAGAATCTTGTCTATGGGGGTGGGGGTGCAGATGTATATAATGTAATGTGTATATGTGTAAACACATGTGGAGGGCACACATTTGTGTGAGCACTTCTGCATGCACATGCATGCACAGGGCCTAAAACTCTCCCCCATATTTTGGGGGGCAGGGTCCCTCTTGAACCTGGAGCTCGATGCTAGTCCAGCTAACCAGCTAGATCTGAGGATGTTTGCTTCTGCCTTCCGAGTATGGCAATTACAGGCTGCTCACCATGCCCATTTAGCAGGTCTGTGGGGACTAGGGATCTAAACAGCAGTACTGCCCATACTTTCATGGTGAGTGTTTTACCTACCGTGCCCTCTTTCTAGCTCTGAGAATCTGGTCTTTAAGGAGAATCCTGAGTTCAGTGATGATCCTGGTCCTTACTGGTCACTCTTGGGACAGGTCTTATGGATTACTTCCAGATCCTTCTAGCTGTGCTGAGGCTAGTCTTGTGTATGATGAAATTCTGTACGTGACTTGGGCCCATCCGGGGACAAGCACTCTAGAAGACTTAATTCAGACCTGAGTGTCACTGGGAGAAAGGCTGGATGCAGGCAGAAGCAGGATGCAGAAATGGAAGTCTGCACTTGGCATATGAGGCTGCCCAGTTTCTTGCTTCTGTAGCTTTCTGATGCACAAAGAAGTGACTGCCACTCTCAAAGACCGGTGCTCCAGTGCAGTTTGATTTCCTTCTTGGCAACTCAGCCTAGATTTTTTTTTCTCAGTTTTCCCAACAGTCTCTGAATTATCTGTATACCCCAGAAAATTCCTTTCTGTTTATGCTACACAGTGAATTTTATTATCAAAATAAGAATGCTGATTATTAAAATATTGAATGGCTAGCTGGGTGTGGTGGCACATACTTTTAATGCCAGCACTCAGGAGGCAGAGGCAAGAGGATCTCTGAGTTTGAGGCCAGCCTGGTCTACAGAGCAAGTTCCAGGTCAGGCAGGGCTACAAAGAGAAACCCTGTCTCAAAACAAACAAGCAAACAAAAAATAATGGTTGACTCACATTGTTGGTTGTTTTGATGGGGAGGAGCATTGTTTTGTGAGGCAGTGTCTTGACTTGTAGCCCTGGTTGGCTTGGAATTCTTGCTATGTAGATTAAGCTGTCTCCAAACATGAAGCAGTCCTCCTGTCTCTGCTTCTGGAGTGCTGGGGTTATAGGTATGTGCTATCACTTAAAAATAATTTTGTTAGTATAAACATGGGTACCATACATTTCTGTGGACATTTCTCCACAGCCCACAAAAAGGGAAACAGGACAAGGACAAAGACACAATAAGAGAAACACTTAAGGCTTGATTTGCTCCATCTCCAAAGGCTTTACCTATCTTCTAGATTTTCTGCCTAAGTATTTTGGTTTAATGTCTGTCTTCCCTTCTGGGATATAAAAACCATAAATACAGGTGCATGTTTGTCATTTGGTTAGCCAGTGCCCTATATGTAATAGCTAACACATTTCTGGCTCACCGTGGATACACAATAAACAATTTGTGACTCTCTAAAGCCATGGAGGTAAAATGCAAACATCTCCACATTGGACATATATCTATCCAGTGATGTCAATGGTTGCACAGAGAAGCTACTGAAAATCATCACATATATATTATCTTGCTCTTCTGTAGAGTAATGTTATCACCTTTGTCTCACAAATGAGAAACTATCCTCACAGAGAGCATTCAACAGCAATCTCTGGTGTGGGAAATTTTTATCCAATTAGAAGGGTGCTTTTTTGTTTATTTTTAAGGAAAGGGTCTTGCTGTGTTGCCCTGGCTGTCCTGGAGCTCACTCTGTAGACAAACCTGGCCTCAAACTCACAGAGATCTTCCTAACTCTGCCATCTGTATGCTGGCATTAAAAGCATGTGGCCCCATGACTGATCTAACTATAAGGACACTTATTTCAAAGCCTATGTTGAACTTTCTATTACACCCCACATATTCATTTCTATGGATTAAGTGTCTCATTGGAGAAGTGTGAATCTCCTCAGTGTTCCAAACATCCAAGAAATCCATGGCTTCTACAATACCTTCCTTCCTCTCTCCATAAGCCATCCTTCCAATAGGATTCCTGGAATTGAGCTGAATGTATGTAAGGAAATGCACCTTCCTCTGGGTGCCTCTCCTTTCTGCTCATAGCATCACCTGGAAGCAGAAGAGAAAAGCTCCCAGGTGCCCTACTGGAGACTCAGAGGCATGCAGTCTGGTCCCTCACAATGCATCAACATCTCTGGCAATCGAATTTTAAGCAAATCCACAGGCATTCTCTGAAGGAAATATTTCAGAGAAAATATTTTTACTCAGGGGCCGTTTCTATTCTAAAGTCATAGTCACCTTGGAGGATGTCCAGACTCAGCTTTAAAGCCCCTTTAAAAGCCTCTGTGGATTATTCATCCTGTCTGCTTCCTGGTGGAAGACCCAATGTGACCAGTGCTTATACTGCCACATCTTCTGGTGGGTTATATCCCTCAGACTGTAAGCCAAAATAAACCCACCCTTCCTGTTTTAAAAACAAAAAAACAAAAAACAAAAAAAAAAAAACAACCTATCTATCTATCTATCCATCTATTCATCATCTATCATCTATCTATCTACCTAAGCCACTGAGGTCTGGCCTGGTGACACATGCCAGCATTTGGACAGAGGATTCAGGGGGACAAGGAGTTAAAGATCATCCTTAGCTAAGTAACATCATCAGGTCTGCTTGGGCTACAGGAGACCCTGTCTGCAAAAACAAACAAATGAAAAACAATAAAGCCACTGTGATTTGCAATGAATTTGACAGGTTCTCTTTTCTCCAAGTAGAAATGGTATCTCCAGCTAGGCATCAGTAATGATGCCTTTGATCAGTTATCATCAGCTCACAGACTCTACCACATATACGATACTGTACTAGGAGTTTCATTTAAATGCAATAATTTTAGCCCTCCAGTCAGTTAGAGTTTGGGTAAAAGCATTTGAGTGCTTACAGCTTTGGAGCCCTGAGTCCTTATTGGATGAAGTTTATTTCTTGTGGAAACATTTGGATTAAGCTTAGTCATAGAAATACATATACCTCTAATTTGGCTATGACTCAGCAGGATCCTAACTGGTATGCAGTGTCCCTTGCTACACATGAAGTCACACTAGTTAAAAAAAAAATGCCAGCAGTTTCTGACATAGATCTAATATTTCACGAATCATAAATTCATGTTGTTTTCTTACAATTCTTAAATCCTGACTCAAATCCATTACTAAATGTTATTTCCATCTTGCTCTGCTCATCAGAGTGCAGGGAAGAAAAGAAAATGCTCACTTCCCACGGATTTTAAGAGAGATATCTCTGCTGGGGTCACTTTTAAACAAAGACCAATTTTCCCTGATCTTCTGCTCAGCATCCTTTTGAAATGGACTCAGACTCCAGTTGATGATTCATTATCAATTCAAGTCCAAGAACTGAATAAACCCAAGTGAAGGCTCCAACCTCATTATAGTTACACCTGCAAGGAAAAGTCACTGAGGCTCAAGGGCCTTACAAAAGGTTGTGCTCACCCGTGATGTTTTAGCTTTGGGCTGACACCCAGCATCTGAGTTTCCAGGGTGTGTGTACTTCAAGATCAGAAAGCTCCATTATGGACTTCTATGTTAAATGGCTGTTAAGTGGCAGAGGATTGGATATTGATGACTTAAAAATTCTTGCCAAAAGCCTAAGAGGCATTTAATGTTTAAAAATAAAGTGAAAACAGAGTGTGGCAGTTAAGAGTCAAGCAAGAATCCGAGACCTGAATTCAATCCAGTCTCTCACCCATATTCCCCCACCACTTCCCTTAATGTGGGAGACATCACATAATTGTTCTATGCTCTGGCTTCTTTCAACAAATAACAAAGATCTTTATTTCATACCAGAAAGTGCTGGGGGCCTATTGAGTGTCTCTACTTCTCTTTGAGCTCAAATCATGCACTCTTCCAACAAAATCTATTCTTCCATCTCTGGTCCTCCATGGTAATGGAGCATTAGCCCAGCCAACCTGAGAGGAAGACAATGCCCCCATATGCCATGTGTTTCCATGTGGCTAAAGCCAAAGGGAATTTTCCCCTTTACTAATTCCCAGCAGAGAGAAGTTTGTACTTCAAAAAAGTAAAGGATTTAGATTTACGGACCTTGAAACTGATCTCACTACCCTATATGAGGGCTGTCTTCTCCTTTGGGAAATAGGAGTTGCTATTGGGAAGGGTGAATGGAGGAAGGCTATTGGAAAAGGGTGTGAAATGCCCATGGCATGGCAGAGAGAGTAGCTTCAACAGTGGCCACCCAGGGACTGAGAACCCACAAATCAGCCTCATGTGTCCCCACCATGTGGAGAAGACAAACCCAACCAGAATGGCCGAGTCTGTGCAAGTTGGGGGTTTTGTCTCACACTCACGAAGAGAAGCAGAAGACTTGCTGTGGGCTGGAAAAATAAACTCCGACATTGCTTGGGGATGATACCGTGGGAGAAAACGGGCTATTTTTATATCCCCTGGATATAATGGCAACTTTTCCCAGCCACTAGCATGGCTTTCCTTTTCCTAAATAATTAGTTTCCATAATGACTTATAATATGTATTTGCCTGTCTAATGGAAATACAATGTGCAGTTCTGTATTTCTTATTAGCACTCTGAGGAGCAATAATAGTCAAAGCTTGCAAAGCTTATTAAGACTAATACCCAAATGTGGTTAAATGCATTAAAAAGCCTTAGTAAAGAATATGCACTATTGATCCCACTCACAGTCTCAGCTTTTACAGTGGGCCCATTAAGTTACAGCGTGTTATCAATGTAAATTAGTCCCCAGCGGGTGACTTTCCTCCACTCAAAATGAGCAGACCTGAAGCTCAAATCCACTGGAAATTGCTGAATAACTGGAGCCCTTCATTCTTCCTTCCATATTTCATATGATTTACTTAGAGTAATAAATACTTAATATCTCACGTGCAAACCAAGTTTTCCAAATCGGCTAATAAGGATATAATATGTAATATTTTTCATGTATCTTTAAAAATTATTTTATCCCCTTTGGGCCCTCAGTGCAGAAGAGGAATAGATCCTAGATGACATGACCTACAAATAAAATTTGTCACTGAATTCTCCTGGTTGAATACTTTGTCAAGGAAAACAAAATGTCACATAGACAGTTCATCTATTCGAGAGCCATCCTTTTCCCTCCAAGCATTATGGTGAAAACATGTGTGAGTTAAAATGAATATTCAAGTGGTAGAGTTAAAATGATGAGATCAGAAACAGTAGGCATGAGAAACAAAAGGGCTTTGCAGCTAGTGATGAAGTAGCCAAGCTTAAGAGGATGGCTAGAGCTCCGAGAAAAACGACAAAGCCACTCTTGGTATGTTTTGACTCGTTCCTATGACACCTCCACTGAAGAACAGGTACAAAGCACTGTTGTCCTTCCGCATAATCTCGCACCCAATGCATCTAATTGCAACAGACTAAAATTTAAGTAAGGACAGCTTCTAAACAAGCCTCAGCCTCTTCCAGGAAGGAGACCACCCCAGACCACTGCAAGCAAGGTGCTGGACAGGAGTAACCAAGAACATATGTGTCTGCATTTTGTTAACTGTCTCTGCAGATGCTTACATGCTCCCTGGAGTATACGCTCTTGAAACTGAAATTAGGTTGTCCTTGCTAAGTTAGAAACTAAGGCACCAGGACATTCACCACTCACATTCTCTAATTAAGGATATGAGGCCGGGCGTTGGTGGCACACGCCTTTAATCCCAGCACTCGGGAGACAGACGCAGGCGGATCTCTGTGAGTTTGAGGCCAGCCTGGTCTCCAGAACGAGTGCCAGGATAGGCTCCAAAGCCTCACAGAGAAGCCCTGTCTTGAAAAACATATATATATATATATATATATATATATATATATATATATGACTATTCAAATGACCTGATGTGGATATGAATACTTAAATGACCTGATGTCATCATAATATCATTTGCCTGTGGTTTTGACAACGCTCCCCTTTTGTCCAGGTCATGGAAGAAAATACCCCAATAGAGCGATTCAGGCTACAGTGGCTTGGGACAGAAATTACCTCACCTTACCCCATGACTAAGCCACTCACCTCAGAAGTTTCATTAAAACCACTTTCAATTCCACAGTGCAAAACCTAGCATGCAGCTCCCGCCTCGAGGCAACCCACTCCAGTCTCTCTCTGGAGTGCTTGCTGCGCTTAGCTTTATTAAACTTTGGCTTCTTCGATAAATAGACTTCTGCTGCTTTCCTAAATAAACCTCTGCTCAAATCATCTGTGCTTCTTGACTGAATTTGTTCCTTGGAGAAGACAAAAGCCAAGAGCCCCTCCACAGTGTCTGCAGCACAAGCAAGCGCTCTGCTTCCACTCGATGAGTAGGAGCCAGACAGAAACATTTTCAAGTATTTTCTGCTAAAGACCTCCATTAAGGTTTGTCCCTTCCTTACTAGTGTTTTTCAGTCAGGGTGGTATTCTTAGAGCAACAAAGTTGCTGTTATAAAGTATACAATTCACTAGTACTTGGTACAGTCAATGGCATGTCACCAGCACCAGCATTTTCATCACCTCTAAAGATGTGCCTCCACTCATTAACCTATCACCGCAAACTGCCTCTATCCCAGACTCAAGTGTCTGATTGCTTAAAGCTGCTTACAACATTTTTTTTTGAATGAAAGTTGTCTGTTTGTCCCATTAGATTGAGTGACTGACCCATGGTGGGAATAAAATCTAGGACCTCACATGTGCTAGGCAAGTGCATTACCATTTAACTGTATCTCTATCCCCTTTCTACTTTATTTCTTTTCTATATTTATATATCGAATATATATCCTACATTCTATATTTCTATCCTTTATTTTTATTGAGTGACTACATCGCACTACATTGCCCAGGGTGGCCTTGAACTCTCAGTCCTCCTACCTAGTCCTCCAGAGTGACTGAGATTACAGGCCTGCACCATCCTAACAGTCTACTTACAAAGCCTGATTGAGAATTTTCCATCCTGTAACCCTGGGAACCATAGCAGTGAACTAGATTAACTAATAAATATGGAGATTTTCAGGTCTCTGGAGTTCTGGGGGCCATTTTCCCAGAAGCCTCAACAGCCTACAGAGCTTCCTCTTGTCCTAGTGAACAGCTTCACTTTGATAGATTGGTTGAGATATGAAGAGATGGCCCTTGGAGGTACTTCCTCTGGCAAGAGGTGGCAAGACAGAAGGAGTCCAGCCAGGTTATGGGAGGGCTTGGACAATGTTCTATGCCAGGGCAAAGCGAGTTCTGATGGAGTGGAAGGAAGGAAGATGGGAGAAAGGGGAGGGGAGGGGAGAGAAGGGGAGGGGGAGTAGCCTCTGTGCACCTGTGATCATCTTCTGACAGCTGGCCAGCTGGCTGTTCATGTTCTACTGGGAGGTGGTGGTGGGGGCTGGGGAGGAGTGCAGATGCAAACACACCATGTCGGTGGGTTGGAAGGTAAGGTGCTTCTTGGCTGCTGCCTGCAGCTTTTCTCTAGCGGGTAAGTCGTGACTCCGTGACTCTGTGCTGAGAGTGGGAGTGGGTGAGTGGGTATGGGTGCGGTGCCTTACAAGAAAGTGACAACGCAACGAGGCACTGCAGACGATGAACTTTCTAGAGGAGCTGAGCATGTTTGCAGGGCCTGATGAGGTGCAGCTGAGGGGAGGTGGTCACTGTGAGTGTGAAAGTGTTCGAGTTCAGTCAGGTGTGCACTTTCTCTGCAGGTTCAGCAGACTCACTTCCTCAGCACAGTCTGCACAGCAGTTGGGGGGTCCCATTCTGTGGGGTTGTGCCATGAAGAAACAGGAGCAAGTACAGGTAAAATTTATAAGATAAAAGATTTCAGAGCAGGACCACAGAGACTTGAGGAGCAATTTTCTACGTGGAGAAGAGTGATGGGAAGTTGTGAAGTCTTTTCCCCATTTTCACCTGTAGCTCTTTTGCTCTCAGCAATCACAAAGACTCTGCCTTTCAGGGAGGGTTAAAAGTTAATGGCCTTGAGAACACTTAAAGTATACTATCTCACAACTTTTAAAGTATAGCATATTGTTATCAACCATATTTATCATGCTCTCAGTAGACCTCAAGACATCACAGAGTCCATGCCTCTTGTCCAACTGCAGTTTTATATCCTTAAACCAATTATTTCCCCCATTGTTAACAGACCCACATTGAAGCCAAATAGCCACAACAATTCTGCTCTCTGCTCCCATAAGTTCATCATTTCTAGGTTACACATAAAATTGAAATTGTGTGACATTTTGTGATATATAACATGTTAATTGGTTTAATTTAGCCATGCCATTGTGAACATACTGTATTATGTATCATAATTGTGCATGACTTTATTTATGAGCTAAATAAATGAATGGAAAAAAAAAGTTAATGGCCTTGAAAAAAATGCACTTGTGAGCCAGGCATTGGTGGCGCACGCCTTTAATCCCAGCACCTGGGAGGCAGAGGCAGGCAGATCTCTGAGTTCGAGGCCAACCTGGTCTCCAGAGCAAGTGCCAGGATAGGCTCCAAAGCTACACAGAGAAACCCTGTCTCGAAAATCCAAAAAAAAATAAAAAAAAGAGAGAGAAGAAGAAAAAAGAAAAAAATGCACTTGTGGAAAGAGAGAGCATGTGTGACCTAAGACAACTAGATAACAGGAAATGGAAGCTCCAACAAACATGAGAGCTCAGTAGCAAAGAAATTAAGATTAATTTTGGAAATACTACTATTGCTGTTTTGTTTTTTCTTATAAAGGGATTCAGTGGCTTTATCTACATCTTCCTTTTCTCCATCTTCCTTTTCCAGAACTGAATTCCTCTCTCTACACATAGAGGAGCCGGCAGGCCTGAATTTGCCATGATATCTCCATTCTTAGCACTCTTGGAGTCCCAATGACTTCTGATCATTTATTAGCTATTTGACAAAATGCATAATTTGAAATGAGTGGTATCAGAGAGTTAGCTGAGCCTGGTAGCACATGCTGTAATTCCAACACTGTAATTCTAGGTGGCTCAGGAGTGCCAAGTCATCTTTGCACAGAACAAGTTCGATGCCAGACAAGGCTACATAAGAACCTGCCACAAAAAAAAAAAAAAAAAAAAAACAAAGTAAGAATTGGGTATGTTTCTTTAGTGGTTAATAAGAGAATAAGCAATAGTTGGAGTCAAGTGAGAACTGGAGGAGAAGTCTTTGAAAAGGTTACTTTAGTGGCTATTACAGAATACTTGTCAGGAAGCGGCTAAGGAAGAAGGGATTCACTTTTGTTCATGTGTTGAAGGTATGTACATTCCACCACGGTGAGGAAGGCCCTTTGCTCAAATGTGATAGCAGAGAAAAATGAGATCAAGTCCTAGGGTGTCTTTCTCCTTTTTTCAGTTTTCACTGCGTCTGGACCTGAGCCCATGGGCATCTGGACCTGAGCCCATGAGATAGGCTTGTTCAGGGCGGGTCTTCCATTCTCGTCAAACCACTCTAGAATCAGCTTCACAGACTCATCGGTGTTTCTTAATGGAATCAAGCTGGCTGTTAAAAACAACCACGATGTCTCCTGCTCTCCACAAGCAAAGAAAACCTATCTTAGTGCTCTGAGACAGGTACTTAAGTTGTTTCAATGTTTGTGAGTGAAGCTCTGAGGTAGAAAAAGGAGAGACAAAGGGGAGGTTGGTCTTGCAGGACTTTAGCAATGTGCTCATGAGCTCATTAACATCTGAAACAGTAGCATAACTTCACAACAGTTTGTTCAAATCCCTACAACATCCATGCAGAAATTTCTTCCATCAGAGTTGTAGCAAGGGCTTATACATTTTGGGAATCCAGATGCCTGGTGATAAGTACTTTTGTTTGGTTTTACTGATGTGATACAGGGCCACTGTCACATTGTTTCTCCTGGTTTGGGAATGGTTTCCAGGAGTGTTCTTACTGCCTACCAGACCGAGTCAAGATATTGTCAATATGACAACAAACCCACAGGACTGAGTTATTCTCATTGAATTAGTATCACTCAACTCATCCTGGCAAACGCATTTGAAAGGGGGAGATGAACAGGATCATGGGAGATGATGAGTAAGAAGTGGAGAACTAGGAAATGGAGTGACAGCAGCAAAGACTGGCAGGGACAGAAAACAGCAGCTGTAAAAAGCCGGTGAAGAACTGGGAAGGGACCCTAGTCAGCCTGCTCAGGGCCTGTGCCTTAAGAGAGGGTTATCTGGGTTTCATGTGCACCTAGAAGGAGCCACTTAATCATGCTGCATCATCTAGAAAACCTCCAGAGGCTGAAACAGGGGCTGCCATCATGCTGTTTGACCCAGGAGTTTTAATTATCCCAGACTCTCACTTCTCATGAGAGTGAATTTACACTAGCAAATAAAGAGAAGTGTTGGAAGTGGGAAAGAAGGGAAGGAGCTGAATAGACCCCTAAGGGGAAGGAGAAGAAAGAGAATAAAACAGGTGAGATATTCAAAGAGCCAGCCTTGTCAGGGCTGCCAACAAAGCCAGCTGACATCAGGACTTCCTAGAGCCTTCTCTACTGCTATGAGAAAGTCCTGTCTTTGTTTGCACTTTACAAGTTCACTTACTGTTGACACAATTCCTCTTTGTTGCCATCTTGTTACTGGTCCCCTGGGTTCAGAGGGAAGAGAAAGGACAGGTGGAGGTGGCCTCCTAAGCCTCAGCCATAGTCTGGCCACTCCCTAAAACATTTCTAGAGTCACATATGGAGACTGAGAAGAGACCATCCCTAGTCACACTGTTTGCTGATTTGGCATCAGCTTTTGGGACCAATGGTTTATTTCATGATCATATATGAAATTTGACTCAAGGGTAAAATTAATTTTTACCAACAAGTATACGAAATAACATTTAAACTTTAATTTCCCTCAAGATGACACACAATAAGTCTTATGTGACCTTTGCAATTTTATTCTGACCCTACTCTGAGAAAAGTTAATGTGAAAAAAAGGAGATTATTCTAAGATCATAATTCATTCTGGTATTTGAATGAGTCATCTTGGTGTTTGTGCAATTAATTTAATTTGCCCCAAAGAAACTGCCTGTATTTACTTGTTGCCATGACGTCAGGCTAAATCACGAATCATAGCATTATAGTCTCGAAGATACATGGACAGGTTCCCTTTCTATTTTTGGCTCTTTAGGGTTAAGCATTGTGGCAATTGTGAAAGATTTGTGTCTTTTCCTTGGATGGGCACTGTAGTCCAACCAAGGCTGTCTCTTTCCTCTCTCTACTAACCAAGCCACAAATGGCCAGACCTGGCCCCTCTGTGCCAATGGGAAAACAGACAGCTCCACTGTCTTCTAATGAAGAGCTAACCTTTCTGTCCCCCAGTGATGCTTCACTGATGTTTTGGGAAGATGGTATTAGTCAGGGCCTCACCAAGATACCATTGCCACACTCAAAATTAGGCAACCAAGACGCTTTAATAAAGGAAACTGTTTACAAGAGCACAGAGGTACAAGGACAAAGGAGTCAGGATAATGTTGGACCATAGCATGAGTAGCAGGAGAACTGTCACCATGCCTGTATCTACAGGGACAAGAGCCCAAGACAGAGTCACACAGAGATGGTCACCTTGAGAGAAGCAGTGACCTTCAACGAGGAAAGTGTTCAACATAATGGGAGGTCCCAGGGCAGAAGTCAGGTGATTAAGTACCCCAGCTTCCTGTCCTTCTCTGTGTTCGAAGGCAAAGGAGAGAAGGCCAGCGGGTGGATCTGATAATAAATGAATGGCAATCAGCAGACAGCCTCAAGTCCATGAGGAGAGCCAACCCAGGCACAGATCTGGTGCTGTGGAGTGAGAGCAGGGACCTAGTGGCTAGAGAACTGATGGCAAACAAGACTCCATTCTGCCCTGCCTTGGAATTCCTGCTAAGTGAGATGTTTCCATGTTAGTGAAACCAGCTTGACTCAGAGGAACTGCAGCCCAAAACAAAACCCACCGTAACTTTTAAATGCCTTTTAAACAGCTTGTGGTAACCCATCCATGAGTTGTAAAATCATTTTAGTAGAATAAAACCAGCAATACTTTTTAAATGGAAAAGAACAGTGAGACTAGAATGAAGCATATATCACCCAATAAGAGAATAAATAGCTTTGCCTGGAATTTTGTTTCTATTTTGTGTTTTGTATAAGAAACGGCAGACTCTCAGTAGTAACAAAATATCTCTTATATATTTTTAGTGTCCCCTCTGTTTTTAGAGTTATGTCTCTTTCTGTGCAAACAAATGTTCCTGAATCCATGAAGATATCCAAGGATTTGACATCCAACCTTGGCTAGCAGGAACCGACTTCTTTCATCTTTAATCTAGAGTTTTCTCTTCAGAGACTGATGAGTGTTTGCATTACTGGGCCCATTCACAAGTCACTTTTACAGAACAACCCATGCCAGGCAAGCTTGCTATGATTGGATGCTTCAGGAGGCATGATCTGACAGTGTTAGCAAATACTGCAGTAGCCTATATCTACTAGTATAGTGGTTTTCAACCTTCCTAATGCAATCACCCTTTAGTACAGTTCCTCATGGAGTGATGACACACACACAACATAAAATTATTGTCATTGCTACTTTATAATTGTAATTTTGCTACTGTTACAAATTGTAATGTAAATGCCTCTGATTGTCTTAGGAGACACCAAAGGTTGTCCAATCCCCCAAATGGGTTGGAACTGACATGTTGAGAACCACTACTGGTAAAACAATGAAAGACTGTTGCAGAAATTTCTTGTTTCCCGAAACATTGTTGTGAAATAATAGTCTTATTATTTGATGACATACAGCATTTCAAATATTAAGGGATCTAAAGAAGGCCTCCAGCTACAAGATAATAAAGACATTTGATTATCTCAACCAATGACTGGTGTGGAACTGGAGGGTTCAGATTGTTAGGTTGTATGAGGCTGAGGCCACAGCTCAATGACACCAAGAGATTCGTATTCTTTTTAAACATTCTGATTACATCTGTTTATTATATAAGTGCTGGAGGGGCATGTCATGGCACATCTGTAAGGTCAGAGGACAACTTGCAGGAGTCAGTTCTTTCTACCATGTGGGTCCCAGGGATTGGACTCAGTAGATCCTCAGGCTTGGCAGCAAGAGTTATCTCTCCAGCCTGCATATTCTTTTTAGACAGTCATCTTTTCACCTCATAGTGAGATCAACGTGGTCACCTCAAGTTATTCTTACTTTTAAGGTAAGTGGAAAGGTTTGGGGACCCGTGGGCCTCTCTAAAGTGTCTACATTTTTAATTAAGCAAGAACAGCATCTTTCCTAGATGTCTTCCCCAGAGCCCTGGGCTTGTGGTGGGAACGAACGAGTTTGCCGAAGCTGGTTGAGATCTGTGGGATCCATTCCCTGGATTTTCTGCAAGGAACAAGCCGCCTAAGAATTTGGGGGCCTGAGTAAAAGCAGGATTTTCTCTCCTTGTAGAGGAGGGAGAGGTGATGACAGCCAACATTGTCTTTTATAAAACCTTTCTCTGTTCATTCTGCCAGCAAAACTGGACTGCCTTGACAGTGCAGGCTCCAAGACTTCCAGGATTCCAGCTGTCAGAAGGTTCTGGAGCCAGGCAATGTTAGCACATGCCTTTAATCCCAGCACTGAGGAGGCAAAGCCAGGCAGACCTCTGAGGTCGAGGCCATCCTAGTCTACAGAGAGAGTTCCAGGATAGCCACGACTACACAGAGAAACTCTGTCTCAGAAAAACAGACAAAGGTGGAGAGTGTGGTTTTGGTTCTGGGAGAAGCAGGTCACCTGTGTGCTTTGTCCACACTGGATAACAAAACAAAACCAAAACAAAAACCACTGGACTTTTTCAAATTAGAAAATGCTTGAACTAAAGATTTTGTTATGCCCAAAGCCTCCTAGAGCAGAACTAAAGATATGCAAACCTAACTGGGCGTTGGTGGCGCACACCTTTAATCCCAGCACTCGGGAGGAAGAGACAGGAGAATCTCTGTGAGTTCGAGGCCAGCCTGGTCTCCAGAGCGAGTGCCAGGATAGGCTCCAAAGCTACACAGAGAAACCCTGTCTCGGGAAAAAAAAAGTACATATATATATATATATATATCTGGAATCAGCAATCAATTAAAGTAAATGCCCCAGGACACTTAAGAATTAGTTTTAGTTTTCTGTAAATCCATACTCTATGGAGTCTCAGGAACAATTACAAGTGGGCCTACAATGTGCCTAAGTAGGCATCAATGCCAAAACACACATAAAGTGAGACTTCATTGGCTATCCAAGTGATTGATACTCATCTGAATGTACCTCACCCTAGATCACTTCGTTATTTCCAATGAAATGAGATAAGTTCCTGGAACTATTCGAAATGTTCCTTTAAAGAGTGAAAATATTGCTGAGACAGTCCTATGAATGCTAGCTCTTTTGTCCTTAGCCAAATCAAAGCTGTTTCATTAAAACCAAATACGAACTTTATCAGTGTTCCATTGAAATATCCAAATTATCAGATCAGTTTTCTAGTCTAAATAGAAACATCTAGTAAGTATTCCTGTGTGGTCAAAAATTCAGAAAAAGTAGCTCTATTGCAAAATGTTAGCATGTCTCAATGTGTGAACTTGCCTTAGACTAAGACGTTCACACTGATAGACATGTAGAATGGGCCAATAGATGTGTGTTAGCTACTCCAGAGGAGAGTGCACTGGGCATTTGGGGGCATGTTGTCTTTTAATTGTCACAAGTCTGAGAAACAGGTATTGCTTTAAAAATTTTTAGATATTATTTAACTTCAGGAAGATTAACTAAATGCTCCACCATTATTTTTATCTTAAATAGGAAATAGTAGACTTTGGGCAGGGAAGATGGTTCCCTCAGTAAGGCACATGCTACACAAGCATGAGGACCTGTGTGAAAACTGGAGCTGGTGGCAGACACATGGAACCCTCATGCTGGGTCGGAGGCTCAGAGATGGGTGGATCCCATCTCAGGAGCTCAATGGCCTCGGCAATCATGAGCTCTGAGTTCAGTGAGAGACCCTGTCTCAAAAAATAAGGTGGAAAGCAATCTGATAAGACACTCAATAACAGCCTTATGCCCACAGAAAATCACACTACACACAAGTTAAAAAACAGTTAGCACTCAGGAGGCAGAGGCAGATGGGATCACTCTGAGATCCAAACCAGCCAGCTCTACATTGTGAGTCCCAGGCCAGCCAGAGCTACATAGTGAAACCCTGTCTCAACAATAATAATATTAATAATGATAATAATAATAGAAAACTTTAAAAGTGAAATATTACAGAATCATAATAGATTGAAGCAGACACCTTACACCTGCGGAGTCCATGTCTATCAGAAATATGATCCACTCAGTTTGTTTACATCCCAGTTTCTTCAACTGTGGGCCATGACACTGCATGAGATCATGGAATGGAATGAGAGGGTCATGAAAATTGTGGCAACAGTAAAATGGGTATGAACACAAAACAACCAAGAATTCATTTATAAATCAAACACAATGAATTTGACGTCATTGTGGCAGTTCTTGCCTGTGTTGTACATCATCACTGTAGCCTTAGTTCTGAACATAAACCATGCATGCCATCACCCCACATAGCACCAACAAACACTGCCTGAGACAACTTGGCTCACATTTGAGACTATTTTATGTTATGAATTGTAGTGATATTACTGTTTACATAGAGTATTCTATTCTTACAGAAACATAATGGCTTAATTATAAGAAACCAAGCCTTTCAGCATTTTCCTACAGTCATTTCTCAGCATGTAAGTATCAAATTACTGTATCTTTGGATTATAGTGTGTTAGAATGTTTGATTTTTAAAATTATTGTTTCGGCTGCTGGCTTGAATTTCATAAAATTTCATTAAGTGAATTTTGACTTGGGATTAGGACAGAATTGCCAACAGTCCTAAATAATATTTTTACTATATAGATATGTAACACAGCATTCTCAGTATTGATGATAAAAAATCAAAATGTCAATCAACTTAGAAAAATGTTAAAGACATTCCAAGTCCCTCAATTTCAAATAGTCACTCAAGATTTAATTCTTTATTTGAAAATAGATAAGCACATCATCTTAGTATGCAAATTTGGTTTTTGTCTTTAAAAATGGCAAATTTTTACATATGCCAGAGAATTGTTTTAAAATAAAATTTTAAAGTGAACTTTGAGTTTATTAAGAGCAAGATTTTAAGCACAAATATGAGGAGAGGGAGAGAGAGAGAGAGAGAGAGAGAGAGAGAGAGAGAGAGAGAGGGTGGTTAAGAAGGCACACATCCAAAACATGGGTGCAAGCTTCTCAAGAGAAAGCGGCCAAAAGCATCCTTACCCATTGAGCCACCTTGCTAGCCCATAAAAAAAATTACAATTTATTATCCATAGATGTTTTGTGTACATAGGTGTTTGTGTATATATATACATACATACATACATACATATATACATACATACATACATACATATATGTGCCTATGTGTGTGTGAACTCACAGGTCCACCTCCACTGCTATTCCTCTAGTGTCATCCACCTTGGATTTTTGGTGTTATTCACTTGGTTGGTTGGTTGGTTGATTGACTGGTTGATTTTTACGACAGGTTCTGACTGTGTAACGATGGCTGACCTGGAACTCACAGAGATCAACCTGCCTCTGCCTCCTTGAGATAAAAGGGGTGTGCCACCACACTTGGCTTCACTTTGTTTTTTGAAACAGAGTCTCTCATTGACTGGGGACATGCTGATCAGGCTAGGCCAGCTAGCCAGCAAGCCTCAAAGATCTGCCTGTCTCTGCCTCTCAAGAGCTGGGATTATAAATATGCCACCACCATCTTGTGATCACCATCCTGGAGACCAAAGTCCCATCCTCTGCTTGCATGGCAAATAATTTACTGACTGGGTCATCCCTCCCCACCCCCCCCCCACCCCCACCCCATTTTGTAGACTTATATAATCAGGGTCATGTAAAAAGTTCTTAGGCAAAAATGGAGTGGGCTGTGAGTCAAAAAATGTTTAGGACTCCCTGGTTTCATATATATTAGTTCTTACAAACCAGAGAAGATTCTAGATAATATAAATTAAGTGTATCAGAGAGGTAGGAGCTAGTGCACAAAGCTAAAGGTGCACAGCTGGGCCAATACAAGAATAAGAAGCAGAATTGCTCCTCATGTATAGTTTTGGGGAATGAATGGACCAGTTTCTTCAGAAAAACCACCTCAAGAATCGTAGGCTGCAGCTGCTTCCCATTCAAGTGACTCACAATTCCAATCTGTGAAACTGAATCTCCCTGTTTTAGCTTGGATTACATGCCTTCCTGTTTCAGTGGAAGACAGGCATCTTGGTTGCTGGCACAACACAAATACAAGGTAGATCCCTTAGGGAAGAGGAAGACATTGTTTACAGAAAATGGAAAACGGGTGCTGGGCCAGGAAAATCACCAGAATTCCACATAGCACAAACAGCTGAGATTCAGACCTAAGCCATCCTAACATTCTTTAGTCTTGATGATCTTTCTACTTTCCCCTTCGGTCACTCTTAAGTCACAGTAGAACACAATGGGACAAGTACATGAGAACACCCACTGCAGGATTGGTGTTGTCATGTCTAAATTCAATGAGGAAACCAAAAATCCCAGCAAGTCTTTGAGAGAGATCTATGGAAGGTTTGGCTGCTGGAAACCATTAACAGCTTTTCTGCTGGTGATCACTGTGCCATGGCCAGTTTGTGGGCAGTCTCTTAGCACCCAGACTGGTAAAAATCCACCCATCTGGGACCATTGAGTTGCCTTAGTTCTCAGTGCAATTGCAGAAGTGTGTTCTTCCTGTTTCTAGCAGGCTGACGTCAGAATATCAACATTTATGCTACTCTCAGTTTTGCCTAGTGATTTCATTAGTGGTTTGCTGTCTCAATATTAGCCCTGGGAAATAGAACACTTACGTTTGAAAACTTCTGAGTTCCTTATTAAAGATTTATTTTTTTCCTGTGGTTTCAATGGATGTGTAGAGAGACAACTTAGGTTGTAACATTTTGTTTTTTGAGTTCAGATGTTAAAAATATTTACTGCTCTACCAGAGGGCTGGAGTTTAATTTCCAGAACCCACCTGGGGTGACTCACATCTGCCTTTAAGTCCAGCCCCAGGAGGGGCCCCACCTCAGTCCTCTGCAGGCACTTGCAGTTATATACATGTAGTATATAAATGCCTGTCTCTGTTTCCACAGTGCTCAGGATTGGTGACATGCACCACCACACCCAGCTTCACAGTTTAAAAGAGAAGTTATTTTTAAAAATTGAAAATGTGCTTTAAACTGCAAAGTAGATACCTGAAAATCTTCTTGATATATTCTCATGACTTCATTTCTTCATCCTCGGAAGCCCTAATGAGTCTCAAAGGCGTCATTTGGAAACAGGAAACCAAGATTTCATTTTTCCCCTTAAAAGACTGTATACAATTAATTAATTGTGTAGATAAAGTAAAGCAATACTTTTCTAGAAAAGGAAGGATGGAAAGGAAAGATGGAAGGAAACGGAGAGAGGAAGGGAAAGGAAGGAGCAAGAAGGAGGGAGGGGAGAATGGTTGAAGAATTATCCCTTCATCATTTATTCCTCAATAGATAGAAAGGTATTATCTCCATGTACAATCTTAGTTGATGGAACAGACAGTTACTGCTAGAAATCAATAAAGGGAATTGGAGGATGAAGGTGAAAAGAGCTGTGTCATTGTTTTAATGGCACAAACACTGGAATGATGCATTGAGGAATTTAATGGGCACCTAGCTGTGATTTTAAAACAGGTCCCTAAAGGTTCAGTTATACTTAATGAGTTCAGGAGTAAAGTACATTGTTCTGCATCTTGATTGCAGACATTCAAATCCCAGCTCTGCTCTTTGACAGCTATCACCAAAATGAAAAACACCACATTACTTCTGTGGGCTTGAGTCTTCTCCTATGTAAAGCCACCTCCTACTGCTCTACAGTATGTATGAGGTGAGGAGTACTCCTAAGGTATTCAGAACAGCACCTTACTTTATATTACTACAGCTCAACATAGTATTCTATGGGAACATGAAGATTATGTTGTAGGAATAATATCTGTCAGCATAGAGAAATATCAATTGTAAAATAATATAAAGAACATTGGTTTAATTTTTAAAGTCATATGTCTAAAATCTAGGAGTATTGTTCATTGGTAGATGGCTTACTGGTTCTGGGTTCAATCCTAAGCGAGCGAGCGAGAGAGAGAGAGGGGGGGGAGGGAGGGGGAGGGAGGAAGGAAGGGAGGGATGGAGGCAGGGAGGAAGGAGGAAGGAAGGAAGAAAGGAAGAAAGAAAGGAAGGAAGGAAGGAAAGAAGGAAGGAAGGGAATAATCCATATCCACATTTTGTCTTTATATATTATCAGGTGATACATGGGTAAATTAATAATAAAGGTAATATCTCAGAGCAGCAGAGTTACGCACAGGTCTGATCATGAATGATGTTGACTTCACTGTGTTCTTTCATATTTTCCAATAAATCAAATGAACCTGGTCTCATACAACAAAACACACTACAAATCCAGCCAGAATTTCTAGAAATGGTTCTAACTAAGAAATCTGAAATAAAGTAGATCCAAGACCAAAGAAAACAACCTGATTTGTAGAGGAACAAATATCTCTCAGTCCATGTGTCTGCAAGGGGAAAAAAAAATCGGGATTATACTCAGACTCAGTGGATTTGTAAATTTTTGTCTCTATGATCCAAATACTTGACAACAATGTAAGAAAGGAACAATTTATTTTAGCTTAAGGTTTCAGAGGGTTTGGGCCATCATGGAAGAGAGACTCAACTCATAGTGTCTGGAATGTGTCAGAGATGACTGTTCATGTCATCACAGAGCAGGAAGCAGAGAGAGAAACAGGAATCAGGGGCTGGGTATGACCTTTAAAAGCCCACTCCTAGGGATCTACTTCTGCCCCTAAGGTCCCTACCTCCCAAAGGCTTTACAGCTTCCCAAAACAGCACTAACAGCTGGGAATGAGCCTGTTTCAGATTCAAACTACATGTATAACCCTTACTTAAAGCAACTCAGTATAAGTGACCTCTGCCTTGTTCCTAAACTCAGGCTGCTTGCCACTAAGAAAAAAAAAAATGAAGTCATGACATTTGCTGGAAAATGAATACAACTGGAAGTCATAAAATTTAGGCAAAATAAACCAGATTCAGAACGACAAATATTCCGTTTCCTTTAACAGGTGAAGCCTAAAGTTAAAGTTATGCATATTAATATATATGTATATTTTAAGTATGTCGTTAACATGAATATGTGAGTGTGTCATGGCACTAGAAAAGGAGCATGAGAAGGGGAAGAAGAGATCTTATGGAGGACAAGCAGAGAAGGCGATGACTATCTGCAGAAGGAGGACTAACTCGGAGAAGACCTGAGTCAGCTGGAAGAGGGCATGGGACAGAAGGGAGGGCTGAGAGGAAAATGACTGAAAACCAAGGCATAAGGACACACATGGATGGAGATGCCATGATGCAACCCAACCCTTGCATGCTAAACTAAAAAAGTAGTGCTAGTGTGAAACGTACAATGAAGTAAATTGAGGCTGCCTGATTTGAGGGATGGCTGAAGAACACAGAAGCAAACAGTAAGCATTCAGTAATTATACCTCTGTCTCAAAAAAGAATTCATCAACTTCCTATGTCATTATCTAAAAAAAAAAATAAAATCTTATGTGGCTTGCTGCTATAAAGTAGAAATTAAGTGCACTCATGAATGCGATGGTTAACTTGATAATCACCACTTTAATTAGTTTGTGAGTTCAAAGGGCAAGAGCAAATTCCATTTCTTTGAAAAACTAGTTCTAACTGATTCATATAGCTACTATACATATGATTACAACATTTGTGCATGGATGTGTGTTTGTTATATGTGCACATGTTTGTGCAGATACATGCAATAACACGGGCCAAAGGAGTGTAGCACTATATTCCTCTCCATCTTCCACACGACACAGGGTCTTCTACTGAACCTGTAGCTACTGTCTCCTTTCCCCGAAGCATGGGAGTTATAGTAGGCACATGGGCGGCCAAACCCAGCTTTTTTACGTGGATGCTGGGGATTTGAACTCAGGTCCTCACACTTGTCCAGCAAGTACAATTAACCCACTGAGTCATCTCTCCAACTCGGATCTAAAAGTTTTGATTAAAGAAAAACCAAGTCTCAGTTTATTTAGAAAAACATTCATTTAGTCTAGAAAATCAAATAACAGTAATTGGATGGTTTATGATGGGCCACATTCGTTTCCTTTCCTGTTGCTGTGGTAGAATACACTGGAGAAAGCGACCTAAGGGAGAAAGAGATTATTCTTCCTTGAAGGTCAAGGAACAGTCCATTAGGGCAGGAAAGTCAATGAGGAAGGAGGCTAAGGCAGCAAATCTTACCACTTCTGCAATCAGAAAACAAAGAGGGATGGATGCTTGCATTGCTGGCTATCTCCGTTTTATACAGTCTAGGATCCCCTCCCCAGGGAATGATCCCTCCTACAAAGAAGCTAGGTTCTCCAACATCAAAGTAATTAAGATAATCTCCCACAAGCCTACCCACTGACCATCTCCTAGGAGATTCTAACTTTGTCAAGTTAACAACTAACATTAACATTATACTTGTCAAGAATTATTTCCACTACTACCTAGCCTCCTATCTATGTGGTCTCATTTATGTAAAAAAAAAAAAAATAGGAAGAAATGGCTTTTGTGTTTTCTGGCCGCAACTTCACTCTTGGCAGAAGCCATACTTCTCAAAGTTCATTGCATCTATGGTGTGTGGTCTTCAGCCACCTGGAGCAAGCTCTGAGTCTCTAGCTTTTGTTGTGCTCTGCAATGGAACCCAGGGCCTTGAACTCTACATCACTGCGCTTCATCCCCAGCTCCTGCAGTTCTGTATTTCCCTTTTTTCTTTTTATTACTATTTTATAAATGGGCTCCCATGTATTTCAAGCTTTTTTCAACCTCACTATGTAACTGAGGATAAGCCTGAATTTCTGATGTCTCTGTCTGAACCTCCTCAGTGCCAAGATTATAGATGATATTGCTATGCACCATGTATGCAGTGCTCACCTATTGAGCCAGAGCTTCATTGTAGATGATAACCAGGCATCCATCACCTGAGCCACACCCCCAGAACCCAGATTCTCTATTTCTAACAAGTGATGATGATGTTGGCAGTTCATGGGCCATTCTTTTTTTTTATATTACTTATTTACTTTGGGTCTCTCTGTGTGTACATGTGCACAAGTGCCACAGTACCCATGAGGAGATCAGAGGACAACTTGCAAGAGAGAATCAGTTCTGTCTTTCCACTCTGTGTGTTTCAGAGATCAAACTCAGGTCATCAGGCTTGGCAGCAAGGTCATTTTACCCACTGGCCCACCTCACCAGCTTTGGACCATTCTTTGAGTGGCTTTAAGGAATATGCATCTTGTCTAAAAGTTCCAGTATTACAAGACACACCTATTGAGAAGAGATGTTTCTGAAGCATTTTCTTCTTCTCCCCTAGCTCCACAGTACTGTTTTGAATGCTTCTAAGCTGTGCTCATTGTGTTCTTGCTGACTTCTAAGGGTTTTCCTTCATCTGCTAAGCTGCTACTTACCCTTTAAGTTCATCTCAAAGCCATGTCTTCTTGAAAAAGACTTGTCTAATGTCTAACTGCGGCCAGGTCCCTTGCAAATCTCTGTACTCTGACAGTGTATGTTCTCCTCCCATTGACTCCTCTTTTCATCCTCCCTTGCTCAGCCTTCATCAAAAAACCCTGCAGAGATTCTTGATTTTACAAGGTGACCTTTGGGGCTCATCTCTTCTAGATATGTATTTCCCCCATACTGTAGCTACCCAGTGAGAAGGGTCAGTAGGTTTAATGTCTGTTTAATGTTTTTAGTTCACTGGGTGCAAGGTATGTGTAAAAAGACAAAGTGAAATGCAGATATTCAAATAACACAGTAATATGTTTCAGACTCGTTTTCTTTAAAGTAACAACAGCAGAAATACTTGTATGCCATCGAATGAACCTCATCTCCATGTACCAAGTGCAAATGTAAAAGCACAGATGGAGCAGCAATGTCACATGGGTGAAGATGGTCAGTTGGGGACAGTGTCCCTATCAGTTCCTGACCCGTCTAAACAGGGCAGTAGCCAGGCATCCTCCCTTGTGAGAATGCATCCCTGGGCCACCAGATCTCCTGGATGCCAGAAATCCAGATTTTTATACACAATCTCCCTCATCAACAAACCCAATTTTTGGTAGTTGTTGTTCAAACACTGTTAGAGCCAAACTAAACAAATCTACGGGCCAGATGCAGCTGGCTAGGGAAGGACAGAGTCAAATGTGATCTTTTTTTCAATTGAGGAGTTGGAGAGATGGCTCAGCGGGTAAGAACACTGGCTGCTCTTCCAGAGGACCCAGGTTCGATTCCACATGATGGCTCCAGTGCCAGGAAATCAACACCCTCTTCTGAACAACCTAGGCACCAGGCACGCACATGGCACATATGCATACATGCAGGCCAACTGCTCTTTCACATTAAATAAAATAAAAACATTAAAGATCATTTAATCAATCATGGAATTAGAATATAATAAATAGGCTGGGCAATGGTGGCACACATCTTTAATCCCAGCACTCGGGAGGCAAAGGCAGGCTGATCTCTGTGAATCCAGCCTGGTTTATAGGTCCACTAGGGCTACACAGAGAGACCCTGTCTTGAAAAAAGCAAAACAAAACGACATATATATATATATATATATATATATATATATATATATATGCCTGCTGTTGAGTTACAGTTTAGTTCTGACTTGAAAAATCAATTAGAGGTGTCTAGCTCACCAGTGTCTCGTACAGCTTCACTGTTAATCTGAGAGAGGAGTCAGTTCTCAGACTCTGGGTACTTTTAGTCCCTGTTTATATAATCTACTTACATAACAGAAACATGTAGAAAGCATAGTTCTGTGTCCTGTGTCCACATCACCTATCTATCTTTTCAGAAAATAGCTGCCTTGTGACACAGGGCTACGTCAGTCCACCTGTCTCTGGTCTGCATGGGCAGCATCTAGTATCCATGGTGATGACCCAGCATCTTCTCAAGTGTGGAACAGGATGAAAAAGATTGTAGACTGTGCAGCTTGCATAGCATCTTCTGATACTATAGAGGTAGTCCTGTGAGAGGGAGCATCAGGTCAGCTCTAGCTCAAGTCCTCTAAGGCCTGTGTCCAAAGTATATGGTGTCTTCAGAAACAGGGTTTTACCTTCCAGTTCTGGGAGACAACCAAGGCCAATGGCAACAGTCCATGCTGTTTTGGGAGTCTCTTGCTACCCCCTCCCCCTAACTAACAACTCAATTTAAGGTTTCCTTTGTCTGGCACCGGGTTTCTTATTAGAGAGTTTATGGCAGTGGTTCTCGAGGGAACTGAGTGGCCTTTTCACAGAAGTCTCCTAAACCATCAGAAAACACAGATTATTTACATTACAATTCATAGTAGTAGCAAAATTACAGTTGTGAAGTAACAACGATAATTTTATGGTTGGGAGGTCACCACAACATGAGAAACTGTATTAAAAGGTCAAACCATTAGGAAGGTTGAGAATTACTCTATGGCTCTTGAGGAAGCAAAGTCACCCCGTGTGGTATAATTCCATTTAAACTATTATGTGTTAATATACACATATACATATACAGGATTTTTAAATAATCTGATAAAATAGTGTTTTCTCATAGCTTTTTCAAATGCCCATGTTTATCTCTCCTTTCCCTCTCTTCCTTTGTGTCATCCTTCCTCTCTTCTCCCCAGATGGGTCCCCCTAGACACATTTCATTTCCCCCATCATAGCACCAATTTTCTATTATCTCCCTCTCTAAAGTTCTTTCTTCCCTACCTCTCATGGTCCCTTTCTGGCTTCTGCAGATGCTCCAAGTTGTATTCTCCCATCTAAAGGTTGGGAATTAGGATCCACAAATGAAAGGGAACATGTGGAACTCTTTGGGCCTGTGTTAGCTCACTCAGCATAATATTTCTTGGTTTCATCCATTTACCTGTAAATTTCATTTCATTTTCCTGTACAGCTAACTAGAATTCCATTGTGCAAATGTGCCATATTTTCATTATCCAGTAACCCACTGAAGGATGACTGGATTGTTTCCATTACCTAACTATTGTGATTAGAACAGCAATGAACATGGCTGAGCAAATATGTCTCAATAAATTTTAAGTTCAGAAAAAGAGAATTCTGCTGGGCATGGTGGCACATACCTCTAATCTCAGGGGGCACATACAGATGGTTCTCTGTGAATTAGATGCCAGCTTCATCTATAGAATGAGCTCCAGACCAGCTAAAGTTACATGATGAGAACCCACCTCAGAGAGAGAGAGAAGGAGAGAGAAGAGAGAGGAGAGAGAGAGAGAGAGAGAGAGAGAGAGAGAGAGAGAGAGAATCCATCCTCATATCATAGCACAATATGTGTGGTGGGAGAATCTCTCTTCTCAAAGTTACTAGAGTTCTCTCTGTTCTGTCAACAGCACATGTGGGAAAAGGTCCAGGATGGTGTTGGAGGGAGGGGAGAGGATTGGAGACCAAACATAGAAGGAATACACATCCATAGCTACAGTTACATGATTATACTACTATGGTCTCACTACATAGATACTCAAGATGAAGAGAAAATCCATGCTGTGGTGGAGCATTGTCATCTCTGGCAGTTAACTAAGGCTGCTCTAGGGAAGCAATAAGCAACAATGGATGAGTCTGCCACTAAGGCTTCAATGGGATACTCAGCTGACAGCCAAGGGACTATGGAATGATGGGCCTTCCTTTCAGCTCACTGTCTGAAGCCATCAAGCTCATGACAGGGAAGTTGTGTCCTCCCTCACAAGGCCCTTTCCTACTTTGTTTCAGTCCCTGGAGCACACTGTAGAGGAGCCCATATGAAGAGGGGCTCCTATTCCCTCAGATAAGATCTGTTTCACACACCCTCAGGCTAAACACTGGAGTCTTGAGAAAGTCACTGTTATTAAAGAAGGAGATGGTGTCCTGATGGGGGATGTCCTTCTGGATGTATATTTTTCTAATTGGTTGATGAATAAAAGACTGTTCAGCCAATAGAGGCAGGAAGATAGGCAGAACTAGGAGAATTCTGGGAAAGGTAAGCAGAGAGAGACCTTGAAGAGTCACCATGTAGCCACCAAAGGAGAAATAGGTCCTGGCATTCTTCAGTAAGATAACACCACGTGGAAATACTTAGATTAATAGAAATGAGTTAATAATTTAGACAGAGCTAGTCAATAAGAAGCCCTAGCCATTGGCCAACAGTTTAATAATTAATATAGTGTCTCTGTGTGCTTATTTGGTGCTGAAGTGGTGGCAGGACGTAGCAGGACAAGTAAACTACAGCTACAGTGTCTTAGATACAGCTGTGGCTCCTGGACTCCACCTTCATTGATACTGAGAGTGATCAATACTACTGCTAATTTTAAAGGAGAAATTGATAGAGTTGCTCCATTATCACATCTACTTCAAAACCAAACAACCACACATGAGTGTGAACACACCCATGTGTGTTTGATAGATTTTGTTGGCTTCAAACAGAACTTTTCTACAGGTCACATCTTATGAGTGGGTTCTGAATCAATTTAGTGAATGGCAGCCTTCATTTCTGTTATATGACATAGGCCTCACTCTATCACCCAAGCTGACCTGGAACTTACTATGTTGCCCAGGCTGGCCTTGAACTTGTGATCTTCCTGACCCTTAACCCCAAATGCTGGTATTACAGGTGTGTGCCACCATACCCTGTGATAGCTAACACTTTTTTTTTTTACATAAAACGTGTTTTTTATTCACTGCAAGAGAAAATGATTTTATTTAGGAAAACTTGCTCAGAGCCATAGCACATGAGTTACAATGAAAACCATGTGCATCTTTTTGTAGATACAGGCAAAGAAAGTTGAGAAACATTAGCTTATAAAGTTTAAGCATAGATATGCTGCTTCTAAATGCTGATCTTATAGTGGCTTTTCCAGATACTTCTTAAGCAACAATTAATCTGGGCATGGCCTCAATTGTTTACTTCATGTCTGCATGTGTTAACAGCAAGGCTGTTTTTGAAGACAAACACTTGGAAATAGTCACCTGCTTATTCACACAGAAAATATGTTTCTAGCATATCCAGTACATAACTAAAAACTACATTTATTGGAAAAACCACTCCAAAGTTTAAAACGCAAAGGAAAAAGAAAAGCAAAATCAAATCCAACAGAAAACCACTGAAAACGCACTCAGCTGCAGGATGATAAACAGGGGATCATGAACCCGTGGACAAGGAGAATCCATCCGTGGATTCTATTTCCTCTTCTGTGTGCAGTGACCTAGACCGCTGACATAAATTAGAGGGCCTGACCTGCCATTTCTGTCCCTGTGTAATAATTTTCAAATAACATTCCAATGACAGTTAACTGAGCTTTAGAGAAACAAAACAAGAACAGATTGTGTAAAACCTTTTGCTGTCCCACTCACTTGTGCCTTATTTAAGTGTCTGTTAAACATGAATGTGTGTGTGTGTGTGTGTGTGTGTGTGTGCACGCACGCGCGCGCGCACACACACACACGCCTATAGGTCTGCATGCATAATTAAAGAACAACAATCAGATATTTGATAATTCTGTCCTCTCCCAGATCGAATTTGCATAGTTCGTCCAGGTCACAGCAGTTACTAAAGATTTTGTCTGTTTGTTTATCTATTTCCTCAGTAATTAGAAAAAAAAATCTACCCATGTGGTTAACCAAGCTGTCATCCGAGGACACTTCTCACTGTATTACACCGCATTGTCACTACCACCCTAGCAGTCTAAAAACCTGGGTATGATGGTCTGGTGTGTTCCTTTTGCACAGGCAATGCTGGATGAGCCTGCTATATTTTGCTAAGGTGTTAGAATCACTATTATATATGGTAGAGTTTGGGGGTTGGAAGAAACCGAAAGCATCCTTCAGTTTGGATATTTCATGCTGCTGAAAAGAAATATGTGGTAAAGGGGCTCACACTGCTGCACAAGCAATCGCAAAGACAGGGAGGCAGGTGGACCAAGCAGATGGTCCCCTGAAAGACTCCATTTCCTGTGCCCATTCAAGGTCAGTCTGATTTACTCCTGTATTTTGAAGCTAAGTTGCCTTTGCATAGTGTGTGCTCATGTTCTTGTACTCATGTACTCATGACACATTTATGATCTCCTGAAAATATGTGTGCCTGACATGATGCCAGACCGTCTAGGAAAAAGAACAGTAGTGAAGGACAGGGAGGAATGTTAGGAGATGAACTGTGATGGTTTAAATGGAGTGTAATAATCCACAATTTAAAAAGTATGGATTGAGGCTAGAGAGATGGTCCAGCACTTAAGAGCACTTGCTGCTCTCACAGAGGACCAAGGTTCAATTCTGAGCATCCATATAGTGACTCACAATGCCCTGGAACTCCAGGTCCAGAGGGTTCAACACTCTTCCTGGCATTAGGTATACAGACAGTGCATATATACACACACAGGCACTCAGATACACACACAAAAAAATCAAATGACTCTTTAAAATATAGAAATAAATATAAGTTCAGTATTGTGTCTCACCCCTATAATCCCAGCATGTTTAAAGCATAAATAAGTGTTTTTTCTTTCACTTCATCAAAATTCATTCAGACAGCATTCAAACAAACTGGGAACCAAATGATTATATGGGTAGAAGAAATTAAATATATTCCTGAAATTGACATTCCTGCAGGAAGACTCCATAGTGTTTACAACTAGCTTCCAGCATTCCCCAAAGCCAAACTGACTTGGAACGTAGTTGTCCAACTACAAGCAAGGTATATGTAGAAGTGAGAGTAGGTATTTAGCTTAAATTTCTATAAATTAAACAACCCCTTATACTTTTAGAGGAGTACACTTACGGTTTTTGAAATATAGGTAGAAGAAAAGGCACAAGACAATGAGAGAAGAGACTATAACTTTGTCTCAAATGAGATTTAGGTGAAAATAGCAACACCAGCACTCCCAGGTAACACTCCTGGGCTTGTTGCATATTTCAGGGCTGGTAGTCTTGACTTTCCCATTTTCTAAGTGCTTCCATGACTCAGTGCTATGCTGACCAAGTGCTGTTCTGGGAACAGCTACATTTCTTGTGTAATATTGATGAACTTGAATGTGGAGCCTCTAGTACCATATCTTTCTCTATGAGTAACAGGGTACACATAAATGATTAAAGCAAAGCAACCAGAAACCTGCCATTGCCTGTCTTCCCTGGGATCAGATTCATTCATCAGCAGCCCACGGGAGGTCACTGGCCTCGATTTCCCAGGACCTAGCTACAACCATGATTAATTGATCTCCTCTCTCATTTCACACATTGAATTTGAAACAGGGAAAGAGTAAAAACATCTGAAATAATTGGCCTGTAAATATCGGTGTTCAGCTTCCTACATCCTCTAAAACATGTAGTGACAGTAGTTGCTGTGAGCCAGGAGAGCTGAGAGTTCACGAAGAAACCAGAGCTGTTCTTACACATCTTCATGACTTCTTAGCCCAAGTTTAATCCTCTCCCTGTGTTCCCCCATATTAATCTAACCTCAGCAAGCTATTCATACATATACATGTTCACCCATATGTCAAAGATGCTTGTGGATTTGGGCATCTATCTGGATCTCTCTATACAGGGACTAATGTTTTCAATACCATATTCATCAATGCAGCAGAACACTGAGTAAAACCTGGGGGCTGCTGTGGCATGAGGGTGGGGGCACATCTGTAATACCATCCCTTGTGTGACAGAAGCAGGAAAACCATGAGTTCCAGGCCAGCTGGGACTATATGATGAGACCTTGCCTCAAAAACAAATGATAGATAGATAGATAGATAGATAGATAGATAGATGAAAGAAATGAAAGAAAAAGAAAAAAACTAGTTTAAAAACAAAAAAGCAAAACCTACAGCATTAAAGGCCACCACCTATTTGAAATTTCTTGCAAATAATATTGTATGATGATAGTGTAATGAATATATATATATATTCATTATTATATATATATATATATATATATATATGGAGAGAGAGAGAGAGAGAGAGAGAGACTATAATTGTGGCATGTGGATAAACTGGTAGTAACCAGATAACCAAAGAAGTAATCCATCCTGCCGGGCATTGGTGGCGCACACCTTTAATCCCAGCACTCGGGAGGCAGAGGCAGGCAGATCCCTGTGAGCTCGAGGCCAGCCTGGTCTACAGAGCGAGTTCCAGGACAGGCTCTAAAACAATACAGAGAAACCCTGTCTTGAAAAACCAAAAGAAAAAAAAGGAAGGAAGGAAGGAATGAAGGAAGGAAGGAAGGAAGGAAGGAAGGAAAGGAAAGGAAAGGAAAGGAAAGGAAAGGAAAGAAAAGAAAAGAAAAGAAAAGAAAAGAAAAGAAAAGAAAAGAAAAGAAAAGAATTAACATGAGCAATGCTCAAATAAACACCTAATAACAGATAGAAGTCAAGAGCCCTGGTTGTAGCATGTCTGGGGCAGATACACCTGCTATGACTGATTTAGAGTGACCACAGCACAGTTTTAGGGAGAGATGTGTGGCAATATACCATTATATAGTATTTCTTCCATGTAGAATCTTCTAGATTTCACAAACAAAAATGCAGGATAAGTTTTAACAAACACAAATGTAATCTGCCCTCCCAACAGCTATCCTGTGTCTCTGTCCTTTACCCCCTTTTAGCTAGCTTTTCCCTTATCCAAACCCCCCAGCTCAGGTACAAACCTGGGGCTGCTCTGCTGGCTTCAATTGCAGTCCTAAAAAGACAGCTCCCAACAAAAAGCGCATCTATATTAGATTTTAGATAAGCAACATTTTCCGGGGAGGCTGGAGAGTGGTGGCACACTTCTTTAATCCCAGCACTCAGGAGGCAGAGTCAGGTGGGTTCCTGTGAATTTGATGCCAGCCTGGTCTACAGAGTGAGTTCCAGAGCAGGCAGGACTGCAAGAGAAACCCTTCTCCAAAAATAAGTATGTAGATGATAGATAGATAGATAGATAGATAGATAGATAGATAGATAGATAGATAGATAGATAGATAAAATAAAACAAACCCTAAAATTTTTAGTAAAAGTTTAACACAACATTTTGAACATAATTATATTAAAATATGATTTACTATCTGAAATTCTAATTTAACTGGGCTTTCTAGATTTTATTTAGCAATCCCTGTATCAAGGCAGCAGAGATGACCAATTTCAAGAACACAGAGAGTAAAGTGTTATGGTGAAGTTTGAGAATGCATTACCTTTCTTTAAATGTAATTTAAAGTTTATTAGTATATAATTTAATTCTTAGTCAGGTTGTTAGGCAACTGGGCTACAATACTCATGGAAATTTAATAACCAGCTTTGGTAAGACAGCTTAGGCAAAGGGTGATGATATGCTTTGGCATAACAGCCCTGCACTAGGGGCTAGTCTTTGGACAGAGAGTGTTATGACAGAATTTTTATTACAAGTGTTTACTTACTTATTATTCTTATTATTATCATTTTGTGTGAATTTTTGTCTGTGTGCTTGGAGGTCAGACAACACCTTCCAGGAATGGGTTCTCTCTGGTTCTCATCTCCCTCCACCTGGGTTCTGGAGGATGAATTCAAGTCATTGATGTCTTGATGACAAGTGTTTCTATCCTTGGACCATCTCACCAGGCCCCTGAATTTTTACAGTGTAGCTCAGTGCATGAAATTAAAATGGTCTTAAGGTAGCACACAAGCATGGTTTCATTGATTTTCACATGAACTATGGTTCATGTGGAACTGACTTTCCCAACCCTTGTATCTACCTTCCACCTCACACTCAGAGGAGGTTTCTCTGTACCAAGGAAGAACACAGACTTACACATCTTGCTTTCTCTCTGCGAGGATTTCCAGGGGCGTTAGCCTTTTTAGGATTCGGTGCCTTTGATGAAAGAGCTGTAACATTACAGCTCTCCATTTTCATGTGGGTTTGGGGTGTGGGAAATTAAAGTAGCAAAGCCTTTTGTTCTTGGATTTACGTAAGTGCTTTCATCATGATGAGGAGATGATAAACCTAAAATTTTGTGTGGTGTAAACGTGGAAAATCTGTGTTGATTTACAAAGTAATGTGATTAGGAGTGTGCAGGGGGAGCTGGTCAAAACCGGTTTGGAAGAGGCTGCAGAGGAGACACAAGCAGGAGTTTGCTTAATTTTTAAAAATTCAATCAGTCAATACACACACACACACACACACACACACACACACACAAATGTTCTTGGGCCTGGGTGGGGGATGGCCTAGTGAGTAAAGTCACTTGCCACTAAGCCTGACAGTCTGAGTTTGACCCCAGGACCCATATGGTGAAGAAAAACAGCTGAGACCTCAAAGGTCTCCTCTAGACTCTACATCCATGCCATGTACACATACACATACATACATAAACACACACACAAACAAAAACATACACACATACAAATAAATAAATAAATAAATAAATAGATAGATATTTTAAAAACATATTTTAATAGTCCCCCTGTATAGGGTTTTGATGTTAGACCCTCATTTTAGTTCAGCATTTTGTGCAAAGTAATTTTCAAAATCAATTCTCTTTTTGACATTTGGGAGAGCATTCCATGGTAAAAGACTGCAGTGTGAATTAACCTATATAAATTTTGTACTAGGTTGGGTTTTATCTGAGGATTTCTTCAAGTGAATGATCCTAAGTAGAAGTTGGATTTCACATTGTATATTCATGTATGATCTTCTTTAATTCCCAGTGGACATGCATACTAAATATTAAGTCAAGTTGTCCTCAGGGGCCATAAAAACACTGCAAAAGTAACATTTTACAGTCATTATCATTTGTGGCAGAACCAGCCCTTTACAAAGATTACATAAAAACTGGAAGTATTGCATTAATACTGGTACCCAGTTCTGTAAACCACTTCCTTTTGCTAATTTCCTCATTCCTAATGTTAGAAAATTGTGTCACAAACAGGAGCAGTTACTAAACCATGTCTGCAGTTTCTCTTTCTCTTCCTTGCCCGCCCCTGTCTCTCTCTGGTCACTCCTCACAACAAAGGTTCTCTCCACAGAACCTCACAAACTCTCCATGAAATATTCCTGTCACATCTCAGGCTTATTGCTGGACTTAACTTTCCAAACTGAGTTTCAACCACACCAAAGCTGTTGTACTGTTGAAAATAATTGAGCTACACATAATTAAATCATTCTGCTATTATAATAAGGGCTTAAAAGCTTCTGGCTTCTGGATTAAACTGGCATTGAATACCTCAAAAGAGCAGCCTCAAATTATTATTAAAGATCAGATCATTCATCAAACTCTGTTACCTACAATGCTTAGTAATGTAAATGAATCCTTTTTCCAGGTCTCATTTTTGTAAAGTTAAATTGAATATATTTCTATTTTTCAGTGAAATGCAAGTGGTTTGTACAAATCAAAAAGAGAGATGGTGACTTTGTCCTTAATAGAAATACAAAATTAATCCAAAACTTTAGACAAGCTGTCTTATAGATGGTATGGGAAAACTAAAATGCTGCAAGAGGTAAGAGGGAAGAAGTTACTACATTTGGGACAGGTATATATAATACTTGGCCTTTACTACTGTTGTTGTTTGCTCCTCTCCACTTCTTTTTCTGCTTTTTGTTTTGTTTTTGGCTTTACTTTTTTGACTGGGTCTCTCTGTGCAGCCCTGGCTGGGGGCATGGATCTTCCCGGCCTGGAATTCATGAAGATCCACCTGCCTTTGCCTCCCAAATCCTGGAACTGAAAGGGTAGACCACCACATCTGGAAGTCCCAGTCCTTATTTTTCTTGCAGCTAACCAAATGCTGACCAAGGAGCCTGAACTTTGTACCTCGTATCATGCCTCAGGCAAGTGCTGGCCTCCCTGGGCCTCTGTTATATTTCCTGGGGATTTAGAGGTTGGGTCAGATGTACACCAAGTTTCCTGTCTAACTTATCCAACTTCTTAAAACCCTGTGACTATGAACTCACAGTCTGAAGCAGACCATGTCCCTTCAATGACTCAGCTGTTTGTATCAAGAATGGCGAGCGACAAGATGACAGCAGCCCTCTGTCAGCTCTGTTTTTTTTTTTTTTTTTTTTTTTTAGAGGAAAATTTCATTACATTTTAATGAAATAGGGATATCAACATATGTTCATTAGATAGGGTTGTTAGGAAAAATGTTCCATTTTAACACCATAGCCACTTTTCTGTTACCTCGTCACAAGTGGTAGAAATTAGATCTTTTGCCACTCTTTAATATTTTGATTTTAAGGTAATATAGCAACTTTAAAAAGTTTAAGGGAAGCTATAATTTTTCAAAATCATCCCCCAAAGTTAGAGTATTGTTCCAAAAGGTAAGTACTGAATTCAATGTGCTAGTCCTAATTCCATCCATAATTCTAGATATGGTAAACCCTTAACAAATTCATTAAGATAAAAGTAATATAGTTCCTGATATTTGGGAGCAAGAGAGATTTTAAAAACATAGTTTGTGGGTGAATAAATAATACATAAGATAGAAAATTAAGCAAATCAAAGTAGATTTATCTCTATATTTTTATTGCTTTTGCTTCTTTTTTAAGTTGATTTGTTAATGAACAGAAAGTAGTATAACTAGAGAAAAAATAATAAATCAAGAACTGCATAATTCTTCAGAGGATAAGAATATGAACAACACACTATTAAAAACTGGCAAGATACAATGAGGTATTTTATTACACAAGGCAAATATAATTAATTTAGATTTTTTAACCTAATTTTAAAAGATAAATGGGAGCCAGGAATTGTGGCTCACACCTGTAATCCTTGGGAGGTAGGGGAAGGAAGATCAGAAGAAGTTCAAGATCTGGAGGCTATCCTGGGCTACATAAAGCCTATCTCTGAAAATATGTTTGTTTACAAGTAGGCTACAGCTTATATGCCACCCTAGAGCCTTCATCCAGCAGCTAATGGAAGTAGAAGCAGATACCAACAGCTAAACACTGAACTGAACTGGAATCCAGTTGCAGAGAAGGAGGAGTGATGAGCAAAGTGGACAAGACCAGACTGGTGAAACCCAC
The DNA here is from genome assembly GCF_003668045.3 of Cricetulus griseus. Lineage (NCBI taxonomy): Eukaryota > Metazoa > Chordata > Mammalia > Rodentia > Cricetidae > Cricetulus > Cricetulus griseus. The sequence continues at coordinate 268,000,185 of NC_048595.1, read as the reverse complement.
AGAAACAGCTGACCTGAACAAGTGGGAGCTCTTGGCCCCAGACTGATCACTGGGAAACCAGCATGGAACTGATCCAGACTCCATGAAAGTGGGTGTCAATGAGGAAACCTCAGAAATCTGTGGGGCCTCTTGTAGTAGATGAGTACTTATCCCTAGCATAGGAATAGACTTTGGGAGCCCTTTCCACAAAGACGGATACTCCCTGAGCCTAGACACACAGGAGGAGGGCTTAGGCCCTATCCTAATGGATATGACAGACTCTGAAGATACCCCCCATGGAAGACCTCACTCTCCCTGGGGAGCAGAAATGGTATTGGATAGGTAGGGTGTTAGTGGGGGGCAGGGGAGGAGAGGAGGGAGAGGCAACTGGGATTGACATGTAAAACAATCTTGTTTCTAATTTAAATTTAAAAATTGAGAAAAAATACAACTTTCAAGTAACAGAAAAAAAAAACAAACAAGTAGGCTACAATACATAGGCATTATTCAACAAATACTTATTGATCACACACTCAGAGCTAAGTGCGAAACTAGGGACTAGCGATCCTGTAATCAATAAGCCAGGTATGTTCCAGCCTGAGGAAAATGTGTTCGATAATTTTGTATAAAAGCAAAGTGTGTGTATGTGAAAGAGAAGAGGCAGGGTGTGGTGGCTTTTTCCTACAATGCCAGGGTACAGGAGGATTGCTGTGGAACTGAGACCAGCCTGGGTGGCATAGTGAATTCCAGAGCAACCTAGGCTAGAAAGTAAGACCCTGTTTCAAAATCCTGAGGGCTGGGGACAGAGCTGTTCTGGGTTCGACAAGCATAGGGAGCAGTGTCTTTCCCCATTCCTCTGTCCTAAGGGATTCTATTCAGCAGCACAAAATCAGTGTCTTTGCAAACTTCAAACACTTTGTTACCCTGTGTTCACTGTAAAGACTAAATTCTAAAAAGCCTAAAAAAAGTAATTGCCCATAATCCTCATTTAGAACCTTCAGGGAATGATTTACAGGGTTAAGTGTCAGAAAGCTGTTGCTTTATCATCCACCAATCTGACCATCGGATGCTTTCTGTGTGCAGAGTACCCAGATCACAGAGGAGAGAAAACTAGTCATTGCCGTTTTGCTTTGCCCCTTCTGGACAGAAACTAGGGCTTCCAATCCCTCACAATGCAGTGAGTTATGCAATTATGGTTGTACCCCGTGCTATGAAGAGAAAGCACAGAATGGCGGGATTGGAGAGTAAGTAGGGTGAGGGCTTCCTCCAGGAAGTGACATTTATTCAGGTCACCAGTTCATTAGTCAGAATTTATTAGTCTAAGGGTTGTAATCCAAATTCCTTTAAGGGATCAGGTGGGCCACACAAATGTGTTCATCCAACAGGTAAGACTGCAAGAGATTTGATATCCCTAGGGCAACTGGAGGGAATCTACAGGCCTTTGGGCATGAAGTTCAGACTTAAATAATTCTGGTCTAGCCAAACAAAGGACATCTATAGCCAACTGCAGAAAGGTTGACACCAGGCTCTAGTGATTCAGACAGGAGCAAAAGTCCTTGGGCAGGAAGGAGCTGGTCTGTTTTTGAGGAGCTAAAGAGCTACTGTGGGTAGAGGTGAAGCTCACAAGAGAGAGAGAGAGAGAGAGAGAGAGAGAGAGAGAGAGAGAGAGAGAGAGAGAGAGAAAGAGAGAGAGGGCTCCACAGACAGACAAAGGCAGAAAGGCCACCTCACCTAGGGTCTCATTGGCAAGTAAGGACTTTGGTCTTTATCCCAAGTACCCTTGGATACACTGAAGGTTGTAAAGGAAGTGAATTAATTAGTGTTGGTTGGGTGCTATGGGTGAGGAGGAGGAGGAGATGGTTTCTATGTGATCCTGGCCAGCCTGGAACTTGTTATGTACAGCAGGCTGGTCTGGAATTTGCAAGGATTCTCCCACCCTTTGCCTTCCCAGTGCTGACAGTGTGGGCAAGTGTGATACTATGGCCCACTTTTAAAAGAAAAAAAAAAAAAAAAAGACCCACTACGAAGCCAAGGCTGGCCTCCTATGGTGTATCCCAGGTTAGCCTCAACCTCTAGATCTTCCTGCTTGTGGAACAGTTGGAATTACAAGCATGTCCCACTGGGCCAAACTTAAATCAGCCTCTTAAAAGGCTCCCTAGGTGATAATGTTGTGAAGGATTGGAAACCCACAGTGACAGTTCCCCACAGCTCCTCCAATTTTCACCTACATTGTTAGATTAATTGTACTTATCTCTCAGAGTGGAGGCTCTATGTTTCCTGGGTCTGAGTGCCCTGGAAAGGACTAAATCAAAGCCGTGCCCATCACCCCGGACACACAAACTCTTCCATCTGCTTCTTTGATGTGGCCTTTGGACCACTCACCAAAGCCATGAATGGTTAGACAGTCCCCGTCTCTGCTAAATCTGTGTAAATGGGAGAAGGAACATTCCTTTCATTGTCTAAGGCAATAAATCCTAAGCGGGAAGATATAAAACCCAAGGTCACGGGAGTTCTGAGAACAGGCACCTAAACTGCCAGAAATGGAACTCCTGAGGCTCCCTGAGGAAAGTTATGGTTCAGTTCAGTATCAAACAAGGAACAAAAAAAAAAAAAAAAAAAAAAAGGAAGAGCTATCCTAAAGGCTGACTATGAGTCAGCAAGTCTCCTTAAAGTCTATTTAAAGGTGAGAACCTGGGGTTAGGAAAAAAATTAAATAAGCTGACACATTTACTTCTCCTAAATGGTGGAGATGACAGACTCCTGTGACTTTCCTACACAGCTGGACATGCAAGCTGGTGATTTTGTTGCTATTGTGAAAACATCCCTGGTAAGTGCTCACCCAGTTAAAACTGACTTCTTTTTTTCCCCAAATTATTTATGCACTGTCTATTTAGGCATATAATTGATATTTTTTTCCTTCCAATCTTGCATAGAACATGCTCATTCATATGACATCAATCCCACAAATAAAATGCTGAGATTAGAAGTCCTCATTTTTATTTACGCAGGTGTGGCTTCTTTTTATCATGTTTCTGAAGCTAGATCCCAAATGTGCCAGGTTTTAACCAAGATTTCCTTTTGAAGCTGGTTTCCCCTGGGATGCTGTGGTGTTGGAAAATGACCCATCATACTGAGATCACTCCCTTGTGGTCATGACAGAAAGAGGGACTTTTATCTGTAATCTCTAGGGGATGGAACTGAGCAGGCTGGCCTCAAACTTACTATGTAGGCCAGGCTGACACAGAACTTGTCATCTGTGATCTTCCTGACTTGGCCTGCAGGTTGCCACCATGATTGCTTTAGAAGTTTCTCTAGAACAAGAATTTGTACCTATGTTTTCCTGGACTATTGCAAAGTATAGCCTTGGCAAGGTAGATCTATCTGGAAGTCAATCAAACAGGACTGATACCATAGTGGTGACTAAATCCTTTTTAGAATGTTTTTCTGATACCTCAGACATAGGCCCAGACATCTGCCAAACTTCTTTTTCTCTCTAAATGACAAAAAGAAAAAGAAAAAAAGAAGAAAACGACAATTATCACCAGCCCACTTTTCACTCTTATCTACGCAGTCCCTAGCAACGGAGTCTGTACTCTAGGATGTGTTGGAATGATTGTCATATCTTTGAAGAAACGAAATCTCTAATCTTTTGCTGAAAGATATGACAATCCTTTGATGGTAAAAAAGTATTTTCACTGCTAGGTGGGGTGGTGCACACCTGTACTTCCAGCACTTGAGGAACTTTAGCGAAAGAATTGCTTTACACTTGAGAAAAGGCTAAGATACTCAGAACCTTTCTGAACTTGTTTCAAAAATTAATTAATTAAAGGGCAGGTGAGAAAGCTCAACAGGTAAGAATCAGGCTCTGATCCCAGCAATCCATGTGGTAGAGGAAGAAAACTAACTCTCAAAAATTGCTCTCTGACTACTACACATGCACCATAGTTTGTGATGCATGCCCGAGCACACACACACACACACACACACACACACACACACACACACACACACACACACTAAATAACTTTAAAATTAAACCAAATTTATCATATTCCACTAAAAACTCCTAGAGCCAGATGCTTGGAGGTATATGCAATTAATAAGAATGGCACTAGCTAGTGAATACTGTCTAATAATGGTGGCTGACTACTGTGTGGAATGTGTTAAGCCTTCCAAATACATTGCATCATTTTGTTTAATCCCCACAACTTCAAGTGGTAATCGGAAGTGACTGTGCTTTATTTTGTAGATAAACATGCCACAATTTTCCTACAAGGACAGCTTAGCATGAGTAATGAAATATGATTCTTAGTATAGTCTCTATCATTCAGGAAATGTTCAATTTATTCATAAAACTATTCATGAGTGGATACCTGAAAGGTGTCTTTCAAATGGTCTTTTTTCCACCATATTTAGTTGCCTATAAAACAAATAGCAAATTTTGAGAAATACTGACCAAAATAAAAGTCTCCCTTCACCGCTCTTAATTTGACAGACATATTGTTCCAAAAGCAATCCGAAAGAAGCAAATGCAGTAGAGTGGGAAGACACAGAGCTTTGGATCCTACACAGACCTCCTACTCATGCGCCCTGCCCAGCAGCTGGCAGCTGGATGTAGGGGAGTGCAGGAGGAACTCCTCTTAAAGAGCCAGATGGAGTGCCAGGGCCATATTGTTGTTAATAATAGATTTATCATTACTTTCTTGTTTATTTATCCTTACCTTATTTAGTATTCCCTCGGTTAGGGCTGAGGCTGAGGGCAAGGCTCTAAGCCCCACAGAGGGTCTGAGGGTGCAAAGCTTGAGACATGTGACTCCATACAGCCTAGTGTCAGGGATTCATCAGATGTGCCAGATCTGATCCTGGGAGCACCAAGGCTACTAAGGTAGTATTTACTGTAAGCAAACTTGGTTCAATGCCCACTGACCCTGGGGTCTAAACCAAAAAAAGAAAAGAGAAGCTTCTTAAGTTGATACCAATGTACATTTGGGATCTTGCTTGATTGGTATGGTGGGCTGAATAGCAACCCCCCAAGTTCATGTCCACCCAGAACCTTATATGGAAACAGGGCCATTAATGGTCTAACTGGTCAGCTCACTTTAGATGAGAATGGGTCTTAACCCTACATGCCTGGTATCCTTTTAAGAAAAGGAGAGGGCACAGATAAGTACATACAGAAAAAGGTCATGTAAGTGAAATCAAAGGTCATGGGTACCAAGGACCACCTGGAGCCACCCAGAAGCCAGGAGGAGGCCATGGAGGATTCTTCATCAAAGTCTCAGCTGTTGTCTGGCCCTAGCCAATGCCTTGACACTGGACTTTGAGCCAACTAGATCTGAGGATAAGATGTTTCTGTTGTTTAAGCCACCCTCACCATCATACTTGGTTAGAGCAGTTTTTAGAGTTAATACAAGTGGAGAAATGCAAAACCATTAACTTGACATCAAAGGACCTCTAGGGTCTTGGACTAGGGGATCTTCTTCTCCCAGCTCTCAGCTATGTCTTCTACATGAACCCATGAATGTGTCCAGAAAGTGCTGATCCCTTTCCTGGGGCTCCAGCTTGCTCCCACTATTCCCACTGACTAACCATTCCACACACAATCCCTTCCCTCATGAGCCCAGTGCAGAAAGTAAGTCCACCACACCCACACACCTGCACACCAGACATGATCCTACTCTCTCTATTAACCTCACAGAATTTTCTTCATATTCCCTACTTGCCACTTTCTGTTTTCAATTAGTTACCTGTATCTGTGACTTAATCTCCCTTGTTAGACTAGGAGCCCTTGGGAAAGTGAGCAAGCCTCATGCATTTTTGTATTGACCGCAGTACCTGGGCTCAGTGCCTTCAATGAAGCAGTTATTCAATAAATGCCTGAGATAACTATCACTGTCGACATTGTTGTCTTGCCTGTTCTATTGAGAATGAATAAATAACAGGATGCTTGATATATGTGTGCAAGTTTAATCGGGAACAATGACAAACACAGAAAGTAGAATGTTGCTCCAGACGAGTCTGTGTGGAGATATGTTTCTGCAATGTGTGTATGTGCTTAAACTGATAGAAAATTACAGCCCTGGATATATCTGCACTTTACTGAAAGGTAATAATAAATCCATAATTAATAACAGTTTTCTGGCCATCTTAAAGAAGGGGATGGACTGGGGTGAAAAAGGTCTAAGGAGTAATTTTAGGCATGGAGGCCTGCTTCCCTCCATCTGTGCAAATGTACTCTACTATTTGCTCATAAGAATAACTGTTTCAGGAATAAGAGATGACCTAGGGGTCTGCAGCCCACTTCACCCTTCTTCCAGCGCCTATCCCCATGCCCATGGAGGACATCTTCCCTCTGCTCAGCACTCCCTTGCCAACACATGCAATGTTAGCTTTCTACTTCCAATGGAAAGAAACGGCAAAACAAAGGGCGAGGTCCCTGTAATGGTTAAATGAGAGCCACTGTGTGTTGGCCTAGCTAACCATGGATTAGCTGTCTCTACTTACCTGGTTTTTGTGATTCCAAAAAAAAAAAAAAATGTCATGCTTGGCTGTGTAGGACTGATTTTCATTCTGTCACGAAAATATTTTGATCCTTAGCCAGGTATTGGTGGCGCACACCTTTAATCCCAGTACTCGGGAGGCAGGGACAGGTGGATCTCTGTGAGTTTGAGGCCAGCCTGGTCTCCCGAGCTAGTGCCAGGATAGGCTCCAAAGCTACACAGAGAAACCCTGTCTCAAAAAACAAAAAAAAAGAAAGAAAGAAAGAAAGAAAGAAAGAAAGAAAGGAAGGAAGGAAGGAAGGAAGGAAGGAAGGAAGAAAGATATTTGATCCTTGCCTGATGTGCTGTCAAGATTCCTCAGGGCCTTTGCCCTGGATGTCCTTGAAAAGCCACATTCTGCAGGCCCTGAAGAAGAAGGTCCAGCACCGCTGCTGGATGGGGCACCAGGCAGTGGCAACTTAAGTCCCTAGAGGTGCTCACGCTATACATAGCCACCATACAACATCAGATTGGGAGGCCCTGAGACACTGGACCATGGCTAGCATGGGGTGTTGTGAAGGAAGGGTATGCAGCTCTCCACTGCTGCATACAAGGAAAACTTGGCCCATTGAATAAGGCCAGGAGTCAAACTGAAATGGAAACACAATTTGAATAAAATAACCTAAAGTGTAGGTCTAATTAAGTTAAGTAAATCAAATCCCATGCACTTTGACTCTAAAGTTCTATGCCCATTAAATCTAATGACTTTCCTCCAAGGATTTGCCTTTAAATGGATGTTAGCAATGATCACACTGAATCCCTGCCCCTTGCCACCTCTGACAGCTTCCATGGGAAAGGCACACTGATGATGAACAGAGTGAGAGCAGCCACCTGTAACAAAGCCTCCCATTCTGTGGGACAAGGTCAAGGAAGAAGCTAAAAGAGGACCCCAGTTAAATAAAAGCCTTCTGGGATTCTGAATTTCTTTATTCCTTTTGTCTTCTTGCCCCTCACTCAAGCAAGATGGTGCACATATGTCTATTTCTCAGATTTTCTAAAGGGTTGCCAAACTATTTTTATAAAATGTTTGTCTCTTGGCACCAGAACTTACCAACTCTACTCACAAAGCTCCTTAGGGAGCGGTGGATGGAGCAACAGCAGTCACTAGGCCAGAAGGGCATCCTACTGCCCTCCCCCAGGAAGACTGTGTGGGTGGTCTGGGTACTTTCTCACTAAATGAATCCAATGGAATCATTAACTGGAGTAGCAACTGTCTTCAAAGGCCAAACCAGTCTTGTCATCGTTGCCTGACCTTGCTCCCCTGAACATTATTAACCTTGCTTATTAAAGGAGATAAGCAACCATGGCCAGATGGAGTTTTCACAGCTTTGGCTACATTTGGGACATAGATTTGCTCTAGACCGGAGTCCCTAAGATCAATAAAATGGAACTGAACTGCATAAACATCCCCAATGATTTTGTTAGACATATTGGATTTTAAGATTAGATTCTATAAAACTTTGAAGTTCAAAATTGCATGACAAGTAAAGAAAATTCTATTTGCTTCTGCTTTCAAGTGGTTTAAAATGTGAGTTTGGGACTTATTGTTGTTATTTCACCAACATGGGATGGAAAAATTTTCTGTCTTTTGGGGACACTGGATCCTAGAATTCTTGTTGTGTACTTAAATTATATATACAGTGTAGTCAAATTTCCAGGAACATCTCAATTAAAAATAAGTCTAAGTCTGGGGGTGTAGCTCAATGGTACGGTATCTCCCTTGAACAACCACTATGTTGGGTTCCATATCCAGAACCGACAACAATAATAATAGCATCATAATATAATGCTAGAACAAACTAATCAACTTTATGTCAGATGGCTTTGGCATTGGGTAGCTGTGGCATTTACTATTGCTGGCTCTTGTAAACTTGGTACGGTGGCACTTACCTATAAGATCCCAGTACTCATTAAGCTAAGGAAGAAGACTCTGACTACCAGGCCAGCCATGTACCACCCAGGAAAACACTGTCTCAAAACAATAACAATAATCAAACAATTATTGGCAATGCATCTCCTCTTTAGCTATTCTTAAAGTAATCTAGGAGCTTTGAAACCATGCTACTTAGTTCATCCCCTAAGCCAGAGTTATTGACAGTTGATGTCTTCCGGAAAAAATAGGAATCGCTTTTCTTGGGGATGTGGATGCTGGTAGGTTGTCCATGGACCTGTGGATGGACTCATCCCCACAGTCATCACTAATGGACTTGGAGTTAACAACAACAACAATAATAGTAAGAAGACATAAAATTGGGAGGGAGAATGGTTGGTAGGTCCCGCAGAGGAATTAGAGGGAAGTAATAGGGGGAAGATAAGATAAATAATTAATAAAAACATTACTTTAAAAGAATCTACAGTCTAAAAAAAAAATAAAAAAAAAGAGTAGTGAGATGGCCATCACGCCTGATGACTTGAGTTCAATACCCAGGACCCAAACTGTAGAAAGAGAGAACTGGCTCCTACAAGTTGTCCTCTGATACACACACACACACACACACACACACACACACACACACTAAAAATAAAATTCTGTAGCCAGAAATGAACATTTAGGAAAGGTTATATGTTAAAAGAAACAAATCATAATTGACTGAAAGTTCCTGACCAGATTATAGAATGAGCCAGAGTATGGGTGAACCTCTAGTGTTGAAGATGTCCTCACAAGAAGCAGTTGTTTGTGAGGTAGCCAGGAGGCAAACGGGGTGCTAAGGACTCCTGAGAGACAAAGAAGGCAGATCTCCATCATGAGAAGAGGAAAAAACAGTGTCTACACAATTTCCAAAGGTCACTCTCAGGACAAGCAGGGGACCGTCCTTTATTATATCCTTCAAGAGATGGTATGAGAGGAAAAGGGCTGAGATGATGGAGTTAGAGATGCAGATGCGACAAAGAACAGGGAGAAAGAAGGCAAATCAAACAAGGCAGGAAGAGAAAGGAGAGGGTGGAGAGAGACAAAAAAACAAAATGTATTGAACTCTTGCTACCTAAACTGTTACAAATCAGGAACCTGAGATAAGACAAACAGTCAAGGAAGTTAGTTGCCCACAGTCTTGCTGAGTTGAAATTCTAATAAGGTGAACATGATGACTCCATGGGCAGCATGTTGAGCTAGTCTCTGCTTAAGAACTGAGAAGACAGCCCAGAGTAAGGAAATTTCTGTGTATTTGATTGTACCCCAGCTACCAAATCTGTAATTATACCTAGGGCACAAATAAATAGGGTAGAATTTAAAAATAGTGACAGGCTGGATTTTTAAATGTGCGGATTGGTGGGATCTGGCAGCTATTAATTTAACAAAACAAAAGAAAAGAAAACAAAAAGGCTGCTTACCACTTCCTGATAATTTAACATGAGGGAGCCAACATCAAAACAGGAATTGAGGATGCTCTGCTCACTCCAACATCACCAAGACAGTTAACACCGGCCCTGCCTCTGCCATTTGAATGTCCTTTACAAGAATTGAATGCCAACAGATCTTGTTCATTTATTTAAACCAGCTATCCACACCATTGATTTAAGAGGGTTGTTTTTGCTTTTGTTTTACTTGACTTCATAGAGATCAAACGTGACAAAGTTGGGAGAATTTTCCTGAGAGCCTCAAGCACACTATGTGACTGAGATGATCAATGCCCTTCATTGCATCCCTCAAGAGATGATCCACCTTAGCCAAACACTCCGGATGGACCCCCAGCCTCTTCTCTGAGTCATCGTGCACTCCCCAGCATACTGTTGCTTACTAGTTGAGTCATTTGGATGGATGCTGACAGTTGGCTCCATCTTAGGCAGAGATAAGAAGTGATGAGCAACTGATCAAGCACAGACTCCAACCGGGCAGAACAAAGAAGCCTTTGTGTGGTGTGCATATTTTCCCCAGAAAACTGTGCAGACTTAAGGGCAGCATTGTTCAGTAGTCAGTTTAAAGAGATTTGCACACCAAGCTAAGAGTTTGTTGTATTTTGTTTTCTATTGCTATCAATTAAACAAGACAATCAATTTTTGTTAATGACACTTTTCTTTTCTAGTTTTCTTAATTATTTGATGATTTCACACAATGTTTACCCTCAACTCCTCCCTTATCTGCTCCTACATCCCTACTTCCTCAACTTCATGTCCTTTAAAAAAAATTCAATAATCCATCAGTTTGTGTTGTCTGTATTCTTCTGGGTGCAGGGCTGTTTACCGGAGCATGGTGGAACCTACCAAGGGCTACACCCTTACAGAAAACTGATTGTCCCTTCACAGCTCCTCAGTTAGGGTTGGGGACTCATGAGCCCCTCCTACTCCAGGCTAGAAGATTGATTGGCTTGATCTTGAGCAGGTTTTGTACAGGCAGCGTGGCTGCCATGAGTCCGCGTGTGGGGAAGTCCTATCAGGTCCATACAGTTTTGCTCCAGTCACTCCTGACCTATGGATCTTACAAACTTCACACCCCCTCTCTGAGGCAGTCCCTGAGCCTTGTAAAGGGAATATTGTACAGCTGGCCCTTTTGTAACTGAGGATTTCTCTGCACTTTGACTAATTCATGTCCCCCCATCCCACTACACAAAGAAACTTCTCTGACAAGATCTGAAGGCTGCACCAATGAAGCTTCAGGACACTGGGGACATTGGCCTGGTGGCATTTTCATACGTGTGTTCAAAATCCTGTGACCATATCAATCCTCTCATCCCCCCTACCTATCCCCACTTCCCTTCCTCAGTCACCCTCCTTTTCCCTACTACTATTCCTTCCTGCATTTATGGCATTTTAAATTTTAGTGTTCGGATTGGTTTTGCTGAGTTTTTTGTTTGTTTGTTTTTGAGACAGGGCTTCTTTGTGTAGCCCTGGCTGTCCTAGAAATTGCTCTGAGACCAAGCTGGCCTCAAACTCACAGAGATCTGCCTGTCTCTGCCTCCTGAGTGCTGGGATTAAAGGTGTGCACCATCACGGCCCAGCAATTTCATTTATTCTAAATTGAGATAGGATCTCTTCATGTAATACAGATTTAGATTCTTCATCTCCTGCCGGAATTATAGACATCAGCTACATCACCAGCCTTGAATTTTGTTGCTGGTTTTTGTTTGCTATTGAAGATATATTGATTAACTGTAGGTATTATGTGTGTCTTTGTGAGTTTTTATGTGGACCGCATGCATTCAGGCACCTGCAGAGGTCAGAGGATGCCAGATCCCCTGAACATGTCTGTGAGCCACCTGGTACAGACAGGCTCAAGAGTACAGGCACGCACTACCAAGGTCAGCTGTTTCTTGACTGTCTAGCTTCCATTACGGAGAGACAAAGTCTGTACTCCAAGGCACCAAGTGTGAGGGCCTTTGCTACAGCAGCCAGAGCACTCTAGTACATGAGAGCCAGCAGCAGCTTGCAGATAACTGTCTTTGAGAATCCCATAGAAAAGGCTAGAAGCAATGGTGAGAAAAAGTTCACTAGAAAAAAAAAATCCAATTAAGCCAGGTGTGGTGGTTCATAGCTTTAATCCCAGCTCTCAGGAGGCACAGGCAAGTAGATTTCTGAATTCAAGGCCAGCCTTGTCTACAGAGTGATTTCCAGGACAGCCAAGAAGAAAAACAGAGTCCACAGAGAAACCCTATCCCAAAAAATAAAAAAGAAAGAAGAGAAGAAATCAAATTGTACAAACTCCCTTCTGATATTCCAACATTCTAAAATATTAACATATAAATTTTATTTTTATTTATTGCATGTATGTGTGTTACGTGTGTGTGTGTGTGTGTGTGTGTGTGTGTGTGTGTGTGTGTGTGTGTGTAGGTGAGAACTCTTGTCTGTACACCCAAGGTCAATCAATATCCAATATCTTCCTTTATTTCTGTCTACTTTTTTAAGACAAAATGTCTCACTGAACCTGGAGCTGTCTGTTTTGAGCCGGGCCAATGAAACCCAGTGAGGCTGTCCCCACTTGTCACCCCACCTCCATCCCACACTTGGATTCATGACACTACTGCCACACCAGGTATTCCCTTATGCTCCAGCAGCAAGCATTTTACTGGACTACTCCAAACTTCCAAACCAATGTTTAAAATGAGTATCATTGACCATATCTGATTACAATTGTTATGCTAACATTTTTAAATTTGGGTATGATCTGCTTTTTCTGAACATGTGACTGGGCGAAGTGTTCTCATGAAGTTAAAAGAGTTCAAAGGGTAAATTCTGTGTAACACAGGCATGGACTAGATGAGATCTGCATAAGAAAGTCCACATTTTTCTAGCTTAATGATGTCCCTGGTCCTTTTGTTTTTGTTATTGTTATTCAGGCCCTGTCAAATATTTTGTAGAAAGTAATGCTCCTGCCTCTACCTTCTCTCCTGCCGGAATTATAGACATCAGCTACATCACCAGCCTTGAATTTTGTTGCTGGTTTTTGTTTGCTATTGAAGATATATTGATTAACTGTAGGTATTATGTGTGTCTTTGTGAGTTTTTATGTGGACCGCATGCATTCAGGCACCTGCAGAGGTCAGAGGATGCCAGATCCCCTGAACATGTCTGTGAGCCACCTGGTACAGACAGGCTCATGGAAACAACCTGGGTCCTCTGCAAGAGCAGTAAAAATCCTTAATTGCTAAGCCAAGTCTCTACCGTGTGTGTGTGTGTGTGTGTGTGTGTGTGTGTGTGTGTGTGTGTGTGTGTGTGTAGGGGGTTGTTTCTTTGGTTTGGTTTTTTGAGGAAATGACTCATAAAGTCAAGGTGGCCTTGAACTCATTACTTAGCCAAGCATGACCCTGAATTCCTGATTCTCCTGACCTCACCTCCTAAATGCTGGAATTACAGGCATGTGCCACCATGCCAAATAGTCCTATATATTTTTAAATACGTAATTGTTAGCTGGAAATGGTGGGGCATGCCCACTCATAGTCCCAGCAATCTTACCACAGTTTCTAGTTGTATCCATAAGTTCCACAAAATGAGGCCTCTTCAGGCTCCCTCCAGCATCCCTGTATCAGAATATTATGGCTGCTGTAACAAAGCACTTCAAGCAAGGGAGGTTGAGGCAGGAAGATCTCTGAGAGTTTGACACCAGCTTGGGTCTCAAAAACAAAGCTAAACAAAACAAAGCAAAACAAAAAAACTTGAGTGACATATAAATCCATAATTCTTCACCAAAAAAAAAAAATTCAGGTGGTGGGCTAAAGAGTTGGCTCAGCAGTTTAGAACACCTGTTACTCTTGCCAAGGACTTGAGTTGGATACTCAGCACCTACATGGTGGCTCACAACCATCCCTAACTCCAGTTCCAGGCAATCAGACGCTCTTCTTGACTTCCATGGTACAAGGCACACATATGGTACACATAGGAACATTTATGTAAAATAAGCAAATCTAAAAAAATTTACATCTTTTTAAATTTCAAATGACAATAGAATACATGCCCCAGCTTTGACTCAAAACCAAGCCTAGAAAACAAGAGGTAGCAACTATGAAGTCCCGTCCCTTGGGATTCCAGGGTCTAATGGTATCTAATCACTGCCCACACTTTCAAAGACACTTCAGCCTGTCTCCTCTTAATTCCCAGGCAACAACTACAGGACCTGCTTTCAAAGTCAACCAATTTATGAAACACAAAGTGGCTCTAATTCTAGGGGTTACCCTAAGGATGACCAGAGTCAACTATGGAGAGCAGTTTTGGAGCCGGTCACTGCAGGGCTGAGGTCTTGGCAGCTGTCAAAACAAGGACATGCCCAAGGGGCATGTCAGGGCCTCTGATCTCCACAGCTGAGGCCACATCACACACATTGAGACCTACCCTGAAGCCTTTCTTTCATTCTCAAAGGATATAGAAACTGGGTCAGAATCCATCGACTATGCTTTTATCGACTTTTCTATACCAGCAGAAGTAGTTTCAGTAGTCATTTGCTGTTTATTTTCAGTGGTTATAAAATCATGTTCCATTTTTGTGTGTATGTATGAACACATTTTATCTCTAAAAATAAAAATAAGCTCAACATTTTTCTTTTGACTACTGTGTGATCATTATAGATAGATCAATAGATATTGATTTAGTCATGTAGGCAGCTGAGGGCTAGCCATGGTAGAGAATATAAAAAAGAATAAGGGGGTTGGAGAGTTGGCTCAGCAGTTAAGAGCACTTATTGCTCTTGCAGAGGGCCTGGATTAAGTTCTCAGCCCCTACATGGCAGCTCACAACTGTCTGTACTTCCTGTTCCAGGACACCCCCTCTTCTGACCTCCACAGGCACTAGGCATGCATGTAGTACACATACACACGTGCAGGCAAAACAACCATATACATAAAATAAATAATCCATTTTTTTAAAGAATATGTAATGATCTCTGACATAGAGGGAACCTTCATACTAACTGAGCAGGGAAAACCCAAGATTTTCATATTGTCATATTGTCATTTTTATATTGTCAAAACCTATGGTAAGTCCTGCCTAGAAGTATTCACCAACAGGTATAAGGAGAGCCCAAAAGAAGTTGGTTTGACTTCAACAGCCATCATGGGCATTGTCAAGGACATCAGATGTGAGCTGCTCTACAAAGCCTGGCTGAAGGGCAGAGACTGGGTAATAAGTTGTAAAGAACTCAGAACAGAGAAACAAGGACAGGGGGATAGGTAGGAAACCTGGTTGGGAAAGTTAATATGCCTGACATCTTGACAAGAGAAGGTTCCAGATCTAGAGGCACACATCTATGTAGTAAGGAGCCGAGCCCCACAAGCACTCTCATTTTGTATGTCTTTATTTCTCTTGGCTGCTTTAAATAGAGTCTCATGCAACCCAGGCGCTATGTAAATGATGATAACCTTGAACCTGATCCTCCTGCTTCTGTCTTAAATGTTGGGGTTACAGGTATGGGACACTGTGCCTGGTCACATGTTTTTTGTTTTTCTTCACTTAAAACAGTATGGAGTAAGGACTGTTATGTGAGCAGCTCTCTTGTTGGTGTTGGGGGTAGATGATAATAACTTCCAGCTGCACACTCACATTCTACTCAAGTAGACAATAGCAAATGTCTTTTGTCAGTGGCAGTGCTGTGAAGAATTATGATAAGGTGATGGAGGTAGGTCTGTTGCTAAACAGATAAAAGAGTGGAAGATGACCTCTCTGAAGGAGAGACATGCAGGGGCTGAGTCGCCATGGCTTTATGGGTCACAGCTGGGGGTATGGGGTTTGTTGAATGTGGTAGAAAAACATTAAAAGGTTTATTCATTCATACATTAAAAAATTTCTCTGGATGTTTTTGTATAGAATTTATAGCCAGGAATCATGATCCCGTCCTGTCATCCAGCACTTGGGAAACAGAAGTGAAGGTCAACAGTTTGAGGTTAGTCATGGCTATTTTGTGAGTTTGATTCCAGTCTGGGCTACTTACCATCCTCTCTCAAACACCCAAAGACAACTAAAAAGATAGAACATAGAACTTCATAGTAATTAACAAGGGATCTGTTTGCATGGTTTTGTAAAATAAAGGTATGGAGTCAGGAATCACTAAACTAGAGTGGCAGGGTGTGGGTGGGTGGAGCTGTTGATAAAATGGATGAGAAGAACGATGAGGCAAAGGCTGGAGTCATTTAAGTCCAGGGTTAAGCAAGTAGGTAAGCAATATGCTGTTTACAGGGATAGTAAAGCTCAAAATGGGATCAAACATGGTGGAACTAGGGTAGAGTTTTTGTGGGGGGGGGGTGAGGGGGTTTGCATTGCACCAGATAGATCTCCAGCAGAAAGTCAGCAAATCTGGAGCTCAGGCAAAAAGTCAAGTCAGAAGCTATATATTTCAAAATCAGAAGCATATGTCTATGGTGTCAAGCCATGAGGTATACAGGATTACATAAACAGTAAGCTTAGAAAGAAAATAGCATTGATTAAAGCTAGGTGCTGAGAAATTCCATGAAAGTACCGAAGAGTGGGGCCATTGAAATGGTTCTGTGGATTTATCCACCTGAGTTCCACCCCTGGGATCCACATGATGGAAGGAAAGGACCCTAGTAGTCCCTTAATCTCCACACAAAAGCCACAGTGTGCAATGTGTGCATACACACACACACACACACACACACACACACAAATAAATAAATAAATAATACATATTTTAGAAAAGAGTGTGGGGAATAAAGGTAAATAGATTGACCAGGAATGATGAGGGAGTCAGGAGTATGAACTTTAAGAAGTTCTAATATGAAAAATAAATTCAAGAAAGCAAGAGTCAACCATAAGGTCCATCAAGAGGGTGAATAATGAGAGCTGGGCTTGGCCAGGAGTTTGCTGGCAACTAGACAACAGCCACAGTGGAATGGTGAAGGAAAGGCCTGATTCGGGGTGCCATTAGATGATGGAGTGGCTCAAGTACACAGTAATCCCAGCACTTGGGAGGAAGGCCAAAGGATCAGGAGTTCAAGGACAACTTTGGTTTGAGTGAGACTTGCCTCAAGAAAAAATTAAAATGATGAAGCCTGGCTTGGTGTAGGGAGACAATGTAGCCCCGCCTCCTAGTAGCCAGTCAGTAGAGCATGAGACTCTTAATCTCAGGGTCGTAGGTTTGTGCCCCACGTTGGACACCAAGTGAAGAGATCCATCCGAAGTCCGTAAGGCTAAGGTTTCTTTATTCAGATAAACACCAGCCAAGCGCAAGCCAAAGCGTTCACAGAGCTTGCAAGCTAGTGTGGCCAGAGAGAGAGACCATCCACGTGTCCACCGTCCCTTAAGAATCTCTTCAGCATGGTATCCTAACACCAAAGGAAAGATGATCACAAGGAAGGCAAGAACAAAACAGACTGATAAAAGAAGAACAGGAGGTCAGTGAGAAGGAACAAAGGAAAAGGAGGCAAAGAAAGCAAGGGAAGGAATAAGCAACAGTAACTATAGCTCATTCTCGGAGAAAAATGATTTTAAATGTTTTGTGTTTTCATGAAATTAGAGACTTCTGTCATGAAGTCATGCTTTTGAGTCAGTGTCCAGCATCTAGCAGGTTCAGCAATGGGTAGGAGTAGGAGAAGTCTTTGGAGAAGGAGTGAGAAATGTCCCAAGTGTCAAGATAAGCATGCTTAGGATTGGGGGCAGGAACAAAAGAAGATCTAGAGAGGTGGAAAGGGGGACAAGTGAGATGACTCAGCAAAAAAGTCACTTGCTGCCAAGCTTCATGACCTGTGGTGATATTTTGTTTATGATCTAATAAAGCTTGCTTGAGGATCACAGTGCAGAGCTAAGTCACTACTTATCTACACACCTAGTTAAGAGCTAAGCCACCAGTTAGCCACACACCTAGGTAAGAGCCAAGCCACTAGTTTGCCACACACATATTAAGCCACTAGTTAGCCCACACCTAAACCACTAGTTAGTTAGCCATAGAGGACAGGCAGTGGTGGCCACACCTTTAATCCCAGCACTAGAGAGTCATATAAATCCGGAGGAGACTGGAGAAGTCTCAGGGAGTCTGAGATTTGGTGGAGACAGATGCAGTCGATTCAACCTGAGGATTTGTGGAGACAGGATCACCCTTTCAGTCTGAGGTAAAGTAAGAGCTAGTGGCTGGCCCCTTTGCTTCTCTAATCTTTGGCTTTAACCCCAATATCTGTTTCTGACTTTTTATTATTAAGAACAATTATTAATCATGCTACAATGACCTGATTTCGATCCCCGGGATCCACACGGTAAAAGAAGAGGACTAGAACTGACTCCTAAAAAGTTCTTTAGAAACTGTGGAAAGGGAAAGCTTATACTTTTTTAGTTAGAACTCATAAAAGCAGGCTTGATTAGCAGAGAAATCTGTAAGCAATTGCATGGTAGGAGGAACTCCTTGAGGTAGATAAATATATTATCTCATTAGGGAGATAATTATTCCTCCCATCTACTTGGCAAGTCTTCAGGTGTATTCACTTTCCTGAGGGTTGGTCTTCTGCCAGATATTGAGAGGCCCATTTGGATTAACTCCAAAGCATGGGGACAATCATTTGTGTTTGTAATCTTATGCTTTGAGTACATGCTCTAGAATGTCATGGCTCCACCCAGGGCTGTAGAGAGAAATCAGCTTCTAGTCTTTTGGCCAGAAGAAAAGCGCTTTCCCTTAAAAGGCTTCAACAAAACTCATATACCTCTACCCCATAGTTAGATTTTTTTTGTGGAACACCAGGCCCGAAATAATGACTTTGAGACTTATTACTAATTATGAACGCTTGGGCTTTAGCTAAGGCTTGTTTCTAACTAGCTCTTATAACTTAAATTAATCTGCCTCTATTAATCTACATTCTGACATGTGGCTCTTTATCTCTCTTACATTTTGTATGTCTGATTTGCTCCATGTCTCGCTGGCATCTCCTGAGCACCTAGATCCATTTCGAGATCCTCCCTCTGCCCGGAAGTCCCACTAGTCTTTCCTGCCTAGCTATTGGCCATTCAGTTCTTATTAAACCAAACAGGTGCCTTAGACAGGTGAGGCAAAACATAGACACACCTTCATGCAGTGTAAACAAATATCCTGAAGCACTATCCTCCTCCCTTTCATATAATATTTGAAATAATAAATTAAAAATATAACTGATTGTGAAGGAGCGTTCCATTAACAATTCTCTCTAAGGCTGATAGTACCTATCTAGCTATTTAATGCTCTCTCTGGAGTTTAAAGTACTCTGGAGTTAAAATCACTTAGAAGATAAGCATAGAATCAGTCTGGCTACTTCTGGCTAAAATGGGCCATAGAATCATTTAGTGTCTCCATTCTAGCTGATTCTCATGCTGTGGAGTACTATGATAAGGACCCTGAAAGATGAAATTAAATTGCCACAGGACCATCGGAAGGTGGGTCCACTGTAAAGGAGAGATTAAAAACAGTAGTTAAGCAAACACAAGGTCTAAAGATTAATAAGATCGTTACCAAGGTCATAATAGATACAACCCATCTCCACCATGAAAATCAAATGTTAAAGCTGTTCACCAAAAGGAATCGGGGCCTGGCATAGCCTCAATCCAATTTTTCAGTAAAGGAAATGGAGACAGTAGAGGAATTGTCAGGAACACACAGACAGCATTTGTTTGTCATTAGGAAAAGCATGAGGGTCCCTTAGTCTTATTATAGCTGGGGTAGCTTTGACTCCCCTATCTAGAACTCAGGTGGGAAGGCCCGGGAGGCCTTCCTTGGTGTTTGTCCCTTTTAAAAGCCTGGTCTAGTTCTTTTTGTCTGGCATGGCCCATCATTCTATTCTTTGGCTGCACTTTCCTGCTTCCCTATATAAAACTCCCTAAGTAGCCAAGCCTTAACTATTTACTATTTAACTGTCAAGATCAGTTAAATGTCCTTCAGGGTTATTTTCAGAGACTGGGGAGAAGCCTGTGTCCTTTAGTCTTTTCTCCACCAGTTGTGCCATCTGTTGAGATGGCTCGGGTCTTGCTGACCACATGGCTTCCCGTGGCAGCCTTGCTTCTCCAAGCTCTTTGTTTTCTGCTGATTCTAAATTGCTGGACATGGATCATTACTTGGCAAAAGTTAAAGTATGCCTCGAGAATAGGAGTTAGTCCTCTTTGCGTTGCCATCTTCAAATGACTTACCCATTCAACCATGTTCTACACTGCCTAGGTACCAGGCCTGAATACCTAGGAAAAACAGGGGAGCCTGAGTTTTGTTTGTTTTGTTAGGCATTTACATACACTTACGGACCCTCACAATACCCCATCAGAAACAGATACAGCTCAGGGAGTGACTTGCTCAAACTCAAATAGAAATATATGTTATTATATGACCCTTATAAGAATTCAGCAGAATGGACAGAAGTGAAAACTGAGGCAAGAGAGTGAATCACTTGCTCAAAATCACTTAGAACCTCAGATGAATTTATTGGTGAGAACTATATTTAGGGCTCTCATCTTACGTGTTCTCCTTGGAGGATCCTGGAATGGGAAGATGATCATCAATGTGTCCACCTGGACGCAAGTCTCTAAAAATTAGTAGAAGAGAAACCAGTGGGTCACACTTTGGAGTTAAATCACAGTGGGTAATGTTTTCTTCCACTCTAATGTCCTCTCATCAGATTTGACTTCACAGGGGCCCACTGTGAGCATTTTTCAGGGCCAGTTAGCATTTTTCAGGGTTTACTTGAGGATGTATGTAGTTTTATTGTGGCCTAATGCCATGTTTGCATATTACTGCATTTCTTAGAGGCATTGGTAGCATGGGCTTCGAAAGATGTATTTCTAACTCCCTATTCATTCACCTTCCTTACACTAACTTCCCTTGCTTCCTTCTACACATACTACAGGGCCACAGCATGTCCTTCCTGACCTAACACTGGAGTCACTGTGCAGTGAGGGATGGGAGAGGGTCAAGTTTTTACTAGTTATTCATTCCATTCTTTATAGAAAGTATTGGAGAACAGGTAATCATTTTCATTATCATGCAAAGAATGTACAATCCAAAATATGGAAAAGGAATGTCACAGAAATGTGAAGACACAGGCATGGTGGTACACATGAGATCTTAGCCTTCAGTGGTGGTGTTTTGCTGCAGCTGCTGTGGACAATGAAACAGGAACCACAAAACTCAACAAACCCACATGGAGTTTATTGGGAAAGGGAGCAAAGGGAGAGGTGAGTGTTGACCAAACGGGGAACAGAGATGGAATTGGGAAGGGAAGAGAAAAGAGGTAAAGAGACAGAGACAGAGAGAGAGAGGACAGGACAGAAGAGGGAGACAGGAAAAGTCCAGTCTGCCCCAGGGGAACAGCAGGAAAGAGAAGAGAGCAGAAAGAGATGAGCAGGTAGAAAAGAAGGTTAAGTGGACAGGGGTCTTTCTCTTAAAGGGATCCTTTGCATCTCCATGGAACCCTGGGCTAACCAGGGTACTGCCTGAGTCCATTCTGCCAGGTGACAGGGGCAGAACCAGCATAATGTCTGAATCCTTATACTTGGAAAGCTAAGGCAAGGAGAATAAGCAAGCTACCTACCTAGAACCTATCTCAAAAAAACAAAAAACAAGCAAAAAATCAAAACATGGATGAGATATGAACAGTCACCTGAGGAGTATGCAGTTTTAAAAAATGAAAAAGGAATGCTGAGCTCTACAGAATAGACAGTTTCTCGAATATGCTTTGTTGTAGGTCTGGCATGGCGATGCACGCCAAAATCCCAGTGCTCATGAAGCTGAGAAAGGAGGATTACAAGTTCTGGGCCAGAGTTGGCTATCTAGTGACAGGAAAGGAAAAAAAATCAATGAAACAAAAGGGTTGCTTTGTGTGTTGCTTCAGTCTGGGTAGTTTTTTGTTTTTTGTTTTTTTTTTCTGTATCTTCCAGCAGCTCTTGAGGGTGAGCTTCTTTTGCATCCATCTCATTTTATTTACTTACATCGCTTTCACCACATTTTGGTGTTTTGTTTTGTTTTGTTTTTATTGTTTTCAGGAAGAACTTCTTCAGGCTGTGTAAACCCTTCACCACACCTGCTCAAAAAACAAAACAAAACAAAACAAAAAAAAATCCTAAGTTTTGTCACCTCCTAGCCTGAGGAAACTAAGCCTCTCATTACCCAGCCCACTTAAGGGCCACCAGAGCCAGGAGGGACAGTTGAGAAGTTGATAACAGCAGTGGTAAATTCCACTAGTGCCAGGTTTTCTGGTTTTTTTCCTGGTGCCTTACCCATGCTGAACTTTCTGATGTCATGAAAAGATTGAGGAATTTTCCCAAACCTCCACCCCAGTAGTTTTCCTTTTCCCTCATGCCTCTTCATTTCCTGATTCTGGCCTGGGCTTGAAACAGAGGCACCTACCTAGGTGCAGCCAGGAAAGCTATTATTTCTACAGTTTGGGACTGATAGGGGCAGGAAATACCACTGACCTTTGATGAGCTCTTTCCTGGTGGCTGGCCAACCCTGGTGCAGAGACGTGGTGCCTTCCGTAATGACTTGAGTGATGCTCAAACATGACCCCAACATTTGAAGTCACCTTTCATTCTAATGAGACCAGGGGGTAAGTAAAATTTCCCACAACGCAACACTGAGATGGAAATTATAGTGACATATACAGGCATATCCTAATGCAAATAGCATTTCTACAAAGAGCAGTGTTCTAAAAGAGTAAGATATTCAGAAATAACAACAAAACTCAGAAGAGTTTAGCCTTATTCCTTGGGAATGTAAATTACCAAAAGTATTACTCAATCTCTGGCTCCCATGTTATGCAAAACAACAGTTCCTTTTCCCAGTGTGTTATAAGGAAGAAAAGAAGTGGGAAGTCGGAAGGAGAGAAAAGTGAATTACTTTTGTAAACTATCTGATTCATCCCAAAACCACAAGCCAATTCATCAAAAACATAAAACACATGAATTACCTCACCTATATGCATCTTTCTCTAGCTAACCAAGTTATTCTCAAATATCTCTCTTGCTGTTATAATCACCTTTCTCTCTTGTTACTCTGCCTTGGGCAATTTTGAAATCTTTATTGACATAATTGTTTTGCAGTGATGTTTACTATGCCATCAAAACAAACAACGTTAGACCTGAAATTGGCCTTGTTGTGACCTGTCTGGTGAGTCACCCTGGGCCTACCAGCCCTTAGGTTCCCAACAATGACCCAAGGCTGTTTTTCCTGCCTTCATTGGGAGATCTGTTTACACTCATTCCCAGGCAAGCCTGGGCTGAACTTTAGAACAGCTCCAGGGAACAGCACCCAGACCAGCAGGCCCTCTCTCCCAGAACTTTGAGTGACAACAGAGGGCGTGGCATCAGATTTTGAAAACTCTTTCCTCCATAGGAGGCCCTGATGTTTTCCCCATCGTTGGTTCTGAGCATAGTTCCAGGATAAATATGTATATATATATAATTTCTCAGATTTTGGGGGGTTAATGTATCAACCACTGAGCATGGCACAAAACCAGTGAACTTGCATAGTAGGGTGATGGTGACTGGAAATGTCCCACCTGCTCTAGATGTACTGCTAAGGTCTTCATGCATAAAAAGATGCCAGGTTCAATGTCTGCTGATAGGCGATTGATTGCATAAATGAACAGATCCAAAAGGAAGAAGCCAAACTTGGATAATGAGGCCCTGCCAACCTCACAGGCTCACATAGACAACAGCCAGCCAATCCTAATGGCATCTTGCTTTGAGGTAGGCTCCTTCAAACAACCCAGGTCAGAGACAAAGACGGGCATGCTGCTTCTTGCTCATGCTATTACTTAATGAAAGTAACTACCCCCTGACGATCCAATCCATTCTACTAAACTCTCTATTATCCACTCAGGGCTGCTGTGCCTCCACCCACCCATTACTGACCTTTTAGCCTACTGATTATTCCTGCCGAACTCCTCCCAAATTAAAAGGATTAGGGAGTGGTTTTCAAACGAGTTTTTCTCTTAATTAGAAACCCCAGGAAATAGGAGGTAGGGTGGGCCTCGAGGTAAAGAGCCCTGGATGAAAGCAGTTTTGATACTGCTGTAGATTGCAGGCTGTCATGGGAAACTTTCTCTCCAGAGACCAGGTTATAGAAGAGGTATGGTACCCACAGGACAGTTTCCTTTATTACTTGGCCAGGAGCACTGGAGCCATATTCCCAGCCCTGCTAAGCCTGGTGGTATGGTTGGGGAGGGGCAAAATGGAAAAGCAGCAGTAATGACTGGACCTCACCGTGTCGAAGTGAATGAGAGGCCATACACAGAAACTGTATAAGTATGAGAAATGGAACCATGTCTACAAACGCAAAGACTAAAAAGCCAAGCACAAATCCTACACTCAAGTTAACTTTCCCCTGGGTACCAGTGAGGGATTCTGAAACAGCTGTGTATATGCTAAGATTGAACAGAAAGTAGGTAGATACATTTCAGACAAGGAGCAACCAGGGTTTTCACCATCAGAGAAAGGAATTACAAATCAGAAAAGCAGATGGAGTCTGGAATGATACCCATGGATCAAAGAGACAAAGAGGCATGAAAGTATGTGTGTGTGTGTGTGTGTGTGTGTGTGTGTGTGTGTGTGTGTGTGTGTGTAGATGAGCTACTTTCATTTTTCAGGCTTATCCTGAGTCCTCAGAGGAAGGAAAGATAGATTTCTGCCCTTTTCTTTTTTTTAAGGTAGATTGTGTGGTGCATGTCTGTAATCCCGGCACTCTAGATGCTAAAACAGGAGGATTGAAGCAAATTTGAGGCCAACCTGGAACTTCCTTTCCTCTAACAGGCATAGATGACTACTGAATTTTAACTCATACTTTTTTGATCCATAGAACTTACTCAAAAACTTATCCTTTCTTAAAACCTGTAGGGAAAGAGTCAAGCTATTCTTTGGGGAGTCTTTTTCACCGCATTTGAGTTAATGAATGACTCACATATAAAACACAGCTATTCCAAAGCAGTTCTCAGAGGCTCCCCATGGAGGAAGCACACAAGTAACCAAGTTACTTTCTCCAGTGAGCTTTCCCACCTATTAGTCACATGAATGTCTTCAATGAGAGATTAGTCAAAGAAGTTCAGAGCTGGGATGACTCACTCTCCCTTCAGCCTGGGGAAAGGCTCTGAGGGGTTCGGACAAGCAGCTCACCCGTCCATCCCCACAGGAAGTTTTTATGCATGGGCTCAAAGGGGAAAGAGATAATTGGTGGCTTTTTCTCATTTAGTGGAAACATGGCTAAAAAAGGAAAAAAGACAATTTCTCATCCAGCAATGCCTAGTATCAGAGCGGCAGCAAACAAAAAGGACCATGTAGCTACAAATGCCCTCTGCAAAGAGATCACGGGACTTTTCTGATGGGAATTTCCTATTTCTCTTCCTACCATTCAGGGATTTAAGCCTACTGAGTCTCCTTGTCATGTGACTACTCTCTTACCATTACTGACAGTTCCACTGGACCACAAGGGTTAAAAATCAGACTTCGATGGATTTATTTCTTTTGCTTAACTGTGGTGAAGCTACCTTAAAGTTTGACAATAGGAGTGCAGTAGGAATTCGACAGATAGAATCATCCCTAATTACAGGGCCAAGGCCTTTGGGGAGCTAAAATGTGAATAACCCTGTTCTGGGTCTCAAAGCGATGGATGAAGAAAGAACATTACTGTTTACAAAGTTTACTCTATGCTACAAAACTAGCAGTTCAGAATTTGTGTTCTGTTTCCTTGTTTGTTTGTTTTTTGAGATAGGGTCTTGTGTATCCCACCTGACCTCCAGGTAGTCATGCATATGAAGACAACTTTAAACTTCTAATCCTTCTGCCCCCACCTCCCAAAGGCTGTGATCCATAGACAAATGCCCAGTTTATATGGGGAGAGGGACCAATAAATCTATGGCCTCATGCATGCTAGGCAGGCACTGTACCAACTGAGCTATATTCCTGGCCCAAGAATTTATTATTTATAACAGAATTTATGTCTGCAGAAGAAATTTAAGTGTATTGAATGCTGAGGAATTGTTTAACATAAAACCTAGGATTTGGGATTCATCTATCAAAAGAATTTTGGATGTTTGCTCTTGAGATAAGCCCTGCTAAGCCTCAGACTTAAGTCTCCCACCTCCAACTCGGGAGTACAAAACCATTCTGCCTGACTACGGATTGTGATGCTCTAGATTCTGTCTAGTGGAAGGGAGAATAGAAACAGACTAAAATAAAATAAAGGGCCTGGCACTCAGCAAGTTTATGCACCGGAAGAGGAAAGACAGACAAATAAGTGATGCAACAAAGTAGGTAGGAGGATGTGGAAAGCACGAAGGGGGGAGCTGCTAACCCTGTGGGTACCAGGAGTAGGGCCGGAGGAAGCCAGGGCTGAGCAGGAAAAAGAAAGACAGGTCACAAATGGCTTTTAAAGGAAGGAAAGTACAGTGTGTGAGTGAGTGAGTGAGAGTGAGAGTGAGTGAGTGAGTGAGTGAGTGAGAGAGGGAGAAGTAGCAACCCTAGAGGCCCAGAAAACAGCTCCTGGTGCAATGGAGGAATGAAATAGTATCTTGTCCTGTGACAGCTGAAGTCAGCGTTCTGTGTGAGTTCAAAAACAAGATAATAGGTGGTGAGTAGCCACCTGCAGGAGATCATGCAGGTGCACCAGGGCCACCTGTATCACACTCATGGGTCTCTCTTGATCGAGGGCAGCTGGTGCTGAGGGAGATGTTTCCAGAAAAAAATGTAAGTCAGGTGTGCATTCTGGAGAGTCGTCTTCAGGTACAATCAAAGTCTGGGAACAGGAATCTCATGGTGATTTATGTAGTCTGCTTAGAAACATTTCTCACCAAGCCAGGCATGGCAACGATCCCAGCACTAGAGACATTGAGGAAGAAGGATTTTGAGCTCTAGTCTAACCTAGTCTACAAAGAAAGACTGTCTCAAAAAAAAAAAAAGAAAGAAAGAAAGAAAGAGGGAGGAAAGAAGAGAGGGGAGGAGAAAAGATGAAGATAAAAGAAATGGAGGCCTAAGAAATGGGGGGGGAGATCCAGGTTTTGTTTTTTTTTCCTTTTGGGGTAGTTGTTTGCTTGGGACAGGATCTCCCTATGTAGCCCTTGATGTCCTAGAACTCACTGTATAGACCAGGTGAACTCAAAGGTCCAGCCTCTGCCTCCTGAGTGCTGGAATCAAAGGTATGTGTACCACAGAAGGGGGGATTCTTAGGAACATCCTTCCCATCCCTTTAATACAGTCCTTCATGTTGTGGTGACCGACCCCCCAACCATAAAATTATCTTCACTGATACTTCATGGCTGTAACTTTGCTATTGTCATGAATTGTAATGTAAATGATATAGGACCACCCCAAAGGGGTCTCAACCCATAGCTTGAGAACTGTTGCCCTACCATAGTAACAGTAATAGCCTGTCTTCTGTGGTTCTTCATACCCATGCTAACCACCAGTGTTTTATTTCTCCAGTCGGCAGCAGTAGCACAGAGAGGCAGAACGAAGGTCTTAGATTGCTGTCACCTTCCAGACCCTGACACATGTCACTTCAGCGACCCCAATAAACATTTCATCTAAGAACTTTGCTTCACTTGCTCTACAAGGAAGCCTTCGAATGCAGCTCTCAGCCCGCTTTCCATGCTTGTAGCTCTGAGACTCAATGTTTGTATATACCCTGGGTCACCAGTAAATATCAGCCAAAGGTTCTTAGACTCAAGAGGGACTCCTGGTGCCAGGGATGTGGCTCAGTGGTTTAGAGTACATACTGTTAATGCTGAGGAGGGCCTGAGTTCAGTTCCAGGGAGTCTGACTCTTGATTCTGGCCTCCATGGTTCCTACGCATGTGCACTGGTGTATAAACACACACACACACACACACACACACACACACACACACACACACACACGGAGTTAGGTCCCTGGAAACCTTCTGTAAGGCCTCATGGAAACCTCATCAGACCCCACTGGTTTTTGATGTTTGGGAGAGGCCTCTGCAGGTGTACCTATTTATCGGAAAGTCTCCATTCCAGTGCCAGGAAGGTTTGGCCACTGGCTGAACCCTCAGCAACATTCCCAAGAGACTTTCAGACAGGGAGTGTCATATAACCCTCTCCTATCTGGAGGCTGAAAGCTTAGAAGAGTCCCATAAAACTGCTGGTCGTCACCTGCAAACTCAGGATGAGTTTCCTGCAGGATTTCCAAGCAGTAGAACAGATAGCTACTCATAAAAAGTGTCCCTGGTTTTGTGCATTTGAAGTGACTTTACATATAATGAGATTTTTCATTCTCCTCTTTAGAGACTACAAATGCTTTGGGTCTGTCTCCCTTCTCTCTCACATTGTTTCTCTATGACTTCTTGCCTACCTGCTACCAGTTAGTATATTGTTATTAAGAACACAAAAGTTAAGCTGGCTGTGGTTGGCACATGCCTTCAATCCCAGCACTAGGGAGGCAGAGGCAGTTCGAGGCCAGCCTGGTCTACAGAGTGAGTTCCAGGACAGATTGAGCTGTTACACAGAGAAAAAAAAAATAAGTTAAAAAAAAAAATCGACAACCAGGCAGCAAGCTAAATATATCTCTATTGTGAAGTATTAGTTGAAGATGTGTTACATTTGTTTATGCTGTGGAGCATTTGTTTAATGATTCAAAGATGTATTGCATTCTTTTATGTTGCATTTGTTTAACTGGATGAAGCTGTTACTTAGCCTGTCTAAAACACCTGATTGTTCTAATAAAGAACTGAATGGTCAATAGCTAGGCAGGAGGCAGATGGGTGGGGCTGCCAGGCTGAGAGAGTAAACAGAAGGAGAAAAAGAGAAGAGGGTGGGTGGAAAAAAGAGGGTGCAGAGGAGGATATGTGGGTGGGGCAGGGGGCAGCCACACAGCCACACAGCCACACAGCCAGACACAGAGTAAGAAGTAAAGAAAAAATATACAGAAATAGAAAAGGGTAAAAAGCCCAGAGACAAAAGGTAGTTGGGATAATTTAAGAAAAGTTGGCTAGACCGGGCGTTGGTGGCGCACATCTTTAATCCTAGCACTCGGGAGGCAGAGGCAGGTGGATCTCTGTGAGTTTGAGACCAGCCTGGTCTACAAGAGCTAATTCCAGGATATCCTCCAAAGCCACAGAGAAACCCTATCTCAAAAAACCAAAAAAACAAAACAAAACAAACAAAAAAAGCCAAGCTAAGGCCAGGCATTTAAAAGTAAGAATAAGACTGTGTGCATTTCTTTGGAAGCTGGGTGGCAGGTCCCATAAAGAGCAAAGAGCAAAAAAGAAGAAGAAGAAGAAGAAGAAGAAGAAGAAGAAGAAGAAGAAGAAGAAGAAGAAGAAGAAGAAAAACCCAACTGCATATCTCTTCCATTTTTCTCATCCAACTTACTAGGTGGTGGTTGCTGTACACCAAAGAAGACATGGCAGTTCACTGTGAACTCAAATAAATAACAAATAATGTTTTATTATAAATAATAGCCTATGCAATATTTCAGATATGTTTGTCTGAAGCTAATCTGAAGCTCAATGTTAACTAAGAAATCTGTTTATTTGGCAGCTCTGTCAAAAAACAAAAAACAAAAACAGAATGTAATTCCTTTTCATGGTACTTTCGTTAGGGTACTGGGCTTGAAAACCAAAAATACTTCCATACAGTTTTATGAAATTAAATATAAACTGGATTTGAGACTAGCATGTCTAGTCCCAGTATTTGAGAATCTGAGATGGGAGGATTCAAGGTCAGCCTGGACTAAAGAGTTGCACTTTGTAATAAAAAGAGAGAGTAGAACTCTGCACAAGCATTTTGTTTATTTGGTGTTTAACTTCTTTGAGACAGAACCTTACACTATAATCCTGGCTGACATTAAACCCCAAGCAAACCCTGCTACCTCAACTTCTAGAGTGCTGGGGGTCACCCAAGCTAAACCTTTTTAATCTAACAGAAGGGCTATGTAAACCCAGCATGGTGGAGACAGCTGGTAGAGGGAAAAAGAAACCCAGACCTGGGTCCTCCTCTCAGACCTGGTTTGTGACTCCCTTTGAAGGGACCAGCTCCCCATTTTGGCAGCCATGACAGTAACACGTACTTGCCATAACCTTGCCTTGGTCACTTAGAAGTCAGACGCCTGCCTCGTGACAAGGAACCAATCAGAAGCTAGCTGGTGGCGCCATGCTTTACGACCCTGGGTGTACTTTACAGACAAGTGCACAGCAATGATGCACAGAGCATAGCAACCACCCTGGGAGGGCCTATGAACCATAACAACCAGTTGGCCAATCAACACAGGGCAAGCCCTCCAAGCCTGGAGGCACACCATTCATGAGCCTGTGCATACTCCTAGACACTCCCCTTATGCTGCCCTACACGATCTCTCTCTGCAGCCAGTTCAAGCTGTCTTTTCCGAGCCATCCGCCATGGCGGGTGGGTGAAAGACCCGAGCTAACATGGGGTTAGCTCATTAAAAATAAATAAATAAATAAAATAAAGCCTCATGCAGTTTGCATCAAGCTCTCAAGTCTGCCTGGAGATTGGGGTGACCGAGGTCGTGGCCTGGGACCCCAGACACCTGGGTTTTCCAGGGGTCTAACACCTTCAGTTGGGGATCCCAACATGGCACTGGTATTCAACTTCCAGACACCAACCTGAACAACAATGGGATCTTCAGGTCACCCCCATGTTCTCTAACAGGAGTATGATTGTCTCTGGAACACTGGCGGCAGGGCCCATAGTTCTAGGTGGTCTGCTGTGGGGCCCCTATAACCAACTCTAGTGTGGTTGTATCAGTGTGTCAGTCCTAGGCAAAGGCCACTTTTTGTACAAGACAGCCAGATTGTGCCTTCCAGGATATAGGGCTAGAACACCTCCTGACATGCCACTTGTGTTACCAGAAATTTGGGGGAGCCCCACCCAGGTTGACACGTGTTACCAGGGAAATCAGTGTCCCTACTTGAGAGTCCTTGTTTCATTAATAAAAGAACATAAAAACAAACTCAGAAGAAAATATTGTTTGAAAAAAAAAAAAAAAAAAACCAGCAGGCAAGCAGTAAATCTTGGCAGCTACCTAGAGGGGAAAGATGGAGAAAAGAAAGAAAAGGTCATGCCATTTGAGTGAAGCCAACATGGAGGTCAGCCACATGGCGGACAAGCATCCACATGGCAGGAAGGGATACTTTGGAAAGAGATGAAAAGATCCAAGTCTCAGTGGAAGCATAGTTAAGACCTGGCCAGAATCCAACAGAAAAAGGGAAAGTTACACTTTCCTGAGTCGGGATTCAGGAGGGCAGGCAGGCCCAACAGAACCTCACACTAGCTCGGGAACAACTGTATCAGTGGCAGGAATCCTGGGGGGGGGGAAAGAGATGATCTCATTGAAGAGAGAATCCAGCATAGCTTAAAGTGAACCCATTTTCCTGAGGGATGGTTCCTTGGCCAAGTGATAGACCTACCCAACTTAGTTCTTAAGGGAGTAGAAAATGCCACCTCTCCACCCTGGGTAGATTCAGCTCTTTACTGTATCACTCTACCTCCCTGGTGCTCAGAACTCTGGGATCCTGTTAGACTGTGTTTTCAGATTCTAGAAATCATTGAAACCTTAGACCAATCCACCTCTATTAATTTTGAGGGAAGGATGCATGCCTGGTGACATTCCAGTCTTGAGAGGTCACTTTCTCACAAACCGCCTTTAGTTCATCTCAATCTCTCTCCACCTAGTCCTCAGCAATGTCCTCCTTATAGCCCAGACTGGCCTCAACCTCCATGTGTAGATGGGGATAGGCTTGAACTCCTGATCCTCCTGCCCCTACCTCCCAAATGCTGGAATTACAGGCATGCACTACCATACTATTTTATGCAGACTGAGCCCAAGGCTTAATGCATGCTAGGCAAGCACTCTACCACCTGAACTAAATCACAACAATCATCCTGTCTGTGGCCTCTTCAGGAGAATGTCCTGTTCCTTTCCTTGAAGCTCTCCATTTTTGTCTGAACCTACAATTGCATCTTTAGAGCTGGCACAATTCCAGATGCTCTGGGTACATGTTTAAGACCTCCTGAGACTTTCAAACTATAGGACTGTAGTCAACTCAGAAATCTGTCCACAAAGCCACCTCTGACAAATGAAGAAATGCCTTGAGCCCAGCCTTAGTTTCCAAGAAACTCTGTAACTGTGTAATATTTATATATCTTTGTTTTCATTTTTTGACAATGAGTCAATAGTAACTGGCAATATTTATCTACCAATTGCATTATAATCAATTTATTATTTTATCTAAATAAATAAGATCTCACAGCTTTCTAGGTGGAAGCAGGATGATGGGGAGTTCAGGGGGATCCTCAGTAGCATATATTTGTAGTTTGCAAACTGGGTCAAACGGCTGAGGTGCCCATATCAGAGAGGACATTGGCTGCGGGTTCTCCCTTCATTCCTCAGTCTCTACCTGTTACTGGGCCCTCCTGGCTGGCATATCCTCCCTCCTCTCCTACACTTCTCCAGCCCAAAGGCTGCCTGTCCCCCTGTAGCCAGACTTTCTTTGGACTGCCAGCTCCCAAATACTGACACAGAGACTTCTCATTAAATATAAAAGCTTGGCCTTAGCTTAGATTTGTTTCCAACTAGCTGTTATAACTTAAATTAACCCATTTATGTTAGTCTACATTCTGCTGTGTGGCTAGTTACCTCTCCTTCATAGTATATGTTTGACTTGCTCCAAGACTTGCTGGTGAGAATCCCACCATTCAGATTCTTCCCCAAAGTTCCTCTCTGTCCCTGAAAGTCCACCTATCCTCTCCTGCCTAACTATTGAACATTCAGCTCTTTGTTAAACCACTCAGAAGGCAGGTGAAGTTAAACAGCGATACATCTTCAGACAGTGTGATTAAATATCCTACAACATCCCCTAAGCTGCCCTTCCCTCTATAATCCAACTATTTGGGTTACCTGAGGTTCTTTTACTCTGCTCTCTTTTGGGCCTCCTGGCTGCTTCACCTATCCCCCTCTTCCCTTTATATCTCCCCTCTCACACATGGCTCAGGGTCATGTCCACTCTGGACTCTGCCACATGTTCCTGTCTTTGTCTACACTCTCCCACATATCTATAATAAACTTTCTCTCCACCATACCTAGGAGCAGGCATGTTCCTGTTTTATTTCCTTTTTATTTCTTTTTTTATGCAAATGTGAAGTCCAGTTTGGTGATAGGAGTCCTCCATTCATATAAAACAAAATAATCAAACAATAAATAAAAGAATATCACTTTGTTGAAAATAATTAATATCACACAGTAGCAATACTCTAAAGTATTTCCTCACATGGGAAAATGCACAAATAGTAAACAATAGTGAAAGATAAGCAGTGATAGCTGACCTTTACAGAATGGAAGCTATGTAACAAATATGTTACTGCTGTTCTTTTTGCTTAAACATTCAAAAATATGCTACTATTTTTCTGGAATTTTCTTAGTATTCTATTGCTGTGAAGAGACACCATGACCAAGGCAACTCTTATCGAGGAAAGCACTTAATAAGGGGCTCCCTTGCCCTTTCAGAGGTTTAGTCCATTATTATCATGGCAGGGAACAGAGTAACACACTTGGCACTGGAGCAGTAGCTGAGAGCTACATCTTGATCCATGGACCATTGGGCCTGACTTGAACTTTTGAAGCCTCCAAGTTCACTTCCAGTGACACACTTCCTCCAATAAGGCCACAACTCCTAACCCTTGTAATCCTTTTGAACAGTTCCACTCCAGGTGACCAGACATTCAAGTACAGGAACCTATGGGGACCATTCTTGTGCAAACTACCATGGGTATAAAGATGAAAACTCGCAGCTTCTAAAGGGTTTCTGTGTCTATTAAACATTGTATATCCATGCGTGTACATAATGTATTATCACAAAACAGCACAGTGATAGCAAGAGAATAGGAAACAGTAGAAGCTATAGCACTCATCATTTTTCATAAGAATTTAGTAATTTCCCATTTTCTATGTGTTCCATAGACGTTTCTCAAAAAGTAATGCATTTAAATTTGAAAACATATCTGATTGAAAAAAATTATCATTTTAATGCCCCTAGCACCTTCCCACAGCATACATTATGAAGTGAATTTAGGGGAGTGACATCATTCCAGGTTTTACCTACCTGAAAGTTCCCTGGGCAGATATGATCTTGGCTATTTGTTCATGTATTTGCATTTGTGCATGTATATATGAGCATTTTGCATGCACATGTTCATGGAGGCCAGACATTGACATTGAGTATCTTCTTTGGTGACTCTTATTCTTTGAGATAGACTTTCTCACTCAATCTGGAGGTCCTCACTTGAGCTAGGATCCCTGGCTAATGAGCTCTGGGGATATGCCTATCTCCACTTCCTTTCTTTCCCCTCAAATGAGAGATATAGACGTGAAGCACAGTGCCTGGCATTGACCTGGATCTGGGCTGGTCCACTTGGGTTCTCCTGCTTACACAACTGGCTGTTTACTGACTGAGCCATCTCCTCAGCCCCATGGATCTGTCTTTTGAGGCTCTCTCTTAAAAATCAACCGGTTAATTAAATTCTGTGATCTCATAGGTCACTGCATATTTCAAGAAAATAAAAAAAAAATCCTTTCATACAAGATGACATAGGAAATTCATCAGCCTAGAAAACTGAATAATTAAAAGTGGGGTTCCTTGGAGCTTTGGGTA
The DNA here is from genome assembly GCF_003668045.3 of Cricetulus griseus. Taxonomy (NCBI): domain Eukaryota; kingdom Metazoa; phylum Chordata; class Mammalia; order Rodentia; family Cricetidae; genus Cricetulus; species Cricetulus griseus. Next base: position 267,965,673 of record NC_048595.1, on the reverse strand, counting down.
GCCATTTGAATTGATGGGGAAATATTGGCTTTACAGCCAGCAAGGAAAAGAACATGCCATTTAAACATGTTTCCAACTTGTCTCCTCAGTGTGTCTTGAAAAATCAATCAACCACCCTTCAGAGAATTGCAGTCTCTTCTGCACTGTGGTCACCATGCTGGTGCTTAAGGAATAGGTTTGTCCACTGCATATCAAAGAAAGGGCCTCAGAAGGGCATGGGGCAGGCTCCACAGAATGGTGAACTAATATGGCTTCATTGGCTCTTGTATCATCACTAATGAGAGTTATTTTTACAGGAGGAGGCCTCTAGCCAAGCATATGCTCCTGGGTTTTGCTGTTAAAGAATGATGCCAGCCTCTGAGCTTATCCTTTAATTGCCTTATACGTAATAGGAAAGATTGTCTGCGTAATGGGCGAGCCAGAACAGCCACTTGGAAGCCAAGAGACCCTATGAAAGTTCACTGGGAGGTGGGGCCTGAAGCTCTCAAAGAATGCAAGAGTTTGGAGAAGTGGTCTCTTCCCAACAGAGGTCTCAGGTTGACTGAAAGTCGTACTGTCTACCTACCTTCTTTTGCAAAAGAATTCTGGGCGCTTCTCAGAGAGAAGCTACAAACATGTGGCAGCCTCTAGCAGGAGTTGAGTCACCATTTGTACAACTCCATGGTGTTGGCAGCACACCCCTGCTCTAGCTCACAGTTTTTGTTTTCTTGGTATGATAATTAGTTGTTGGCACCGTGAGTGTATCTCCTGAGTAAAGAGAAAAGAAAAATATGGGCACCTGTTATTTCTAGAATGAGTAGTGTTCTGTGCATGGTATTGAGGTAACCATCTGCTCAGAGTCCAAGTGTTGGCCAGGGCTGGGCCATGAAGCACAGAGCTCCCTAGTGTTCTCCTGTCCTGCTTATACCAGTAATGGAACATGAATGGTCCATCCACCTTCCTGTCTTCTGCTGGGTTAAACAGATCTTAAGCATCCTGCAAAGGAAAAACAAAACAGCAGTTCCCTAGAACTAGCAGAAACTTGAAAGTTATTATTACTCAGTGGCTTCCAACTTGGGCTTGAGCTATCCATAGGAATCTCTCTAAGGGCTTTTAAAGAAATTACCCTGGAACAGTAGGGCCAGCAACAGTACTGGCACTGTGTCAAAGCTCCTATAAGCTACCAAGATGGACAACCACTGATCTTGCCCATCAAGACCCTTCCAGGTGATACTCAGACCCCAAGAGACTGACAGATTATTCTGGAGCCCTACAGTGCCTTAGCAATTTGATCTGCAAGTTGGCCATCTAGACCATAAATTCCAGCAACCGCCCCCCTCTATTTGTCTGTTTTGTTAGCTGGTTTTTGTTTTTGACAAACTAATGTCACTATGTTACACAGGCTAGCTTTAAATTTGGGTCCTTCTGCATTGGCATATCCAGCCAATGATATGGCACAAGAGCTCATATTGGGACCCAAAACTGTGCATCAGATATTTCTGTACCTGACCCATCACCCCTTTCCCTGGCCACTTTAGTGGCCTTCCAAATGCCTGCGTCTCCACATTTCCCTTCTCCCTTCTTCTGTTTCTTTTCTCTGTGCCCGATATGCATGTTGTGTGTATTCAACAGGACTTTGACACACCAGAAGTGCCAGACACTGAACATCTCTATTCGGCCTTCAGTCCAATATTGACAGGAACTGGGGTTTCCAGTTTCTAGCTCCTCTGTGTAGTAACCCTGAGACCTGCTAGACATGCCCCCTTAGTATTACCCACCTCACTCTCCTCTTACTAAAGGCTCTTTTGTCCTCCTCCTTTCCTCAGTCTCCAAAACACTGAAGTCCTGTGCCCTGGTCTGATTTTGATACCCAAGAAAGGGCACAGAGACTCTGTCAGTTTATAGCCTCTGTGTATGCATATGTATGTGTGTTTGTATTTCTATTACATTTGTTTACTTGTATGTGTATTTGTAATACTATTACAGTTGTTTATTTGTGTGTGTGTGTGTGTGTGTGTGTGTGTGTGTGTGCGCGCACGCGTGTGCATGCAAATGTGCCCACACGTGAGCGATATGCCAAGGTGAGCGTTATGCCAAGGTGAGCGTGTGGAATCCAGAGAAGAATTTGTCGGGGTACCCTCTCTCTTTCCACCATGTGATTAAACTCAGGTCATCAGGGTTAGCAGCAAGAGCTTTTACCCACTGAGCCATCTTGCTGACCCCAGCCAATGCAATTTTAAGAAAAAAATTTTACCTCCCTGCTGGGGCCTGTTCTCAAAAGTACAGTAAGGATTTTAGAATCTCATGAGGTCATAATTGTCCACATAGGCTCTTCATGCATCTACCAGGGCCTTCCTTGCCTCAGCCTCCATCCGCTTACTCCTAGCCCTCACCTCTCAGCTTTCTCCTCCTCCACAGCGCTGCTTTCCAAACATAGTTTCTGGATTCTTGCAACAAACCACATTCTCACTTGCTTTGGGGCTCTTCTTACTCATGCTGTCCCTACACCTGGAACATTCTCCTTCCTTCTGTTGGTTTGGCTCACTCCTAGCACCCTCCCACTTTCAATTTAAATATCATTTCCTGTAGAGATGCCTTATCTGACTCCTCGTGGAGGATCAGGACCCTATTATTTGCTGTTGAGAATAATGCCGGTGATGATGCTTGGCACCTCTTGTTCTAACTCCCTTTTGTGTACATGAGCGCAGCTCACTCTCAGTCCCCAGCCATCATCACTAGGCTTTACATTCTTATTTCATTTTTTTTTTTTTTTGAGACAGAGTTTCTCTGTGTAACAGCTATGGCTATCCTGAAACTACCTCTGTACACCAGGCTGGCCATGAACTCACGGAGATACACCTGCCTCTGCCCTCCAAGCACTGGGATTAAAGGCAAGAGCCACCACTGTCCCTAGTCTGTACTTTCTTTGAGGTCAGGCCCTCAATCCATCTTCTTCTCTCCTATGACCCTGGGATCAAGGCTAGGGCCTGTCATCATATTTAATTTTTTAAAAAGTGTCAACTGAAAAGTGCACTTGTTTACTGAGCATGGAATTTGGCAAATAAGAAAATCTTGAAATAAATTTTAAAAAGTTTCCCAACACAGGTTCTGCTTGTAGTGAGGCAAGATGAAGACATCCCTTCCCCTACCACCCAGTACTTCTGCTTGAAACCTGGAGAGAAGAGTGTCTGCCAAACATGGGGCCTTTTGCCACTGAGGGTGGCATCACTAGTGACTTAAAAAATATTAAAACTGGATGCTATTGTGTTAAAACAATCCAGCCTGGTATTTAAACTATATAAAGTTGAAATGTGCAAAAGAACAAATAAGATACATAGTCATTAAATGTTAATGATTTTGAAAGAGAGGACTGGGAATATTGTTAGTATTCAGGCCTCTATCCTGTCCTGTCCTTGGGGTTCCAACAGGATATGACCTCAGCTGCAGCCACTAAGAGCACCACCTGTGCACATTCACTTCTTTCACTTTTAAAAGGGCCCTGCTCATCTCTCTCCCTGTCTCCCCCTCTCCTAAATTACAACAGATATAGCTCATCTTGACTTTTTTTAAGGCCCAGGTTTATTCCTCAGTATCAAGAAATACAGCAGAGAAGGGGATCCTGGGAGAACAAGGAGAAAGGAAAGAACTTAGAAAAGTTATCAGCCCTCATTGCTCATGTGCAAGATCTGAATATGGCAGCCAAAGACTGACCATCAGCAGTGGAACCATCCTAGGTAGCGCCTCTCTCCATATTCCTTTACTTTGGATGCCTGGTGGGCTTTACATTAACAATCCCTGGGTCCACCAGAGATGGGAGTGTGTTTGAAGAGCCAACTTAAACCAGTTTTAGAGGGAAATCCAAATTTCTTGGCATGGTGTAGCCATCTCTCAGGGCCACATTTACATACCTTTCCCTCTCGGTTCACCTTCCTCCATATTCCATCTCATGCTTTGCTTTTTCCCTATTTGTTTCTCCAACAGAATCTCATGTCGTTCATACCAGTCACAGATTTGCCATGTAGCCTAGGCAGGCCTTGAACAGCCAATCTTCCTACCTCCACTTGTCCAGTGCTGATTGTAGGCATGTGTCATCACACCTGATTTAAACACTGTCACTCAAACCCAGGACTTTGTGCATACCGGGCAAACAACAGTATCTCTACCAGTTGAGATCCATCCACAGCCCTTCATGTGTTCCTTTTCTATTGTTCACAGGCACAATACTCTTTCCACATTTCAGTTGACAGATGCCCCTCTTCACCTGATGCCAGAACTCCCCACCCTCCCATCACTTTGGCTTGCCTGCTCTTATTCGTCCTCAGAGGCTCAGCCCCTCCCCAGCACGGGCTCCTTTCAATGCTCAGCCTGAATTCCTCTTTGCTCTTACTGTCCCCTGATGCTCCCTCTAACATATTTATAGTTTGATCCTGTTGTTTGAGATGTGTCTCACTGTATAGTACAGGCTGGCCTTGGGACTACAGCTGTGAGCTATGATGGATGGGCAACATTTATTCCTAGAAAGAATATGTTTGCTGCCCTCCATCAGCCAGAATCACTTCAGGAACACTCTGAGGACAAGCTCCATTTCATCCACATCTCTGTCCCCTTTCGTGATGAGCACGACACTTTTACTGGTCAACAAATCTCTATCCAATACACTAAAGATTAAAATCAGCTTTTGTGTAACCTAATCACTGCCTGAACACTAGAAGACACAGTCAAACCACCTGCTGATGACTGGGTCGCTACCAAATTGTGAGTTTAAAAAATGTTCTTACAAAAAAAAAATGTTCTTGCCATGTAGCCTTCAGGTGCATTCTATAAATTTGCATGGTTTGGAAATAAAGAAATACCCTTTTCAGGGCTATTACCACAAACAAGCATCCTGGTACCCATCCCTGGGCAGCCAACTGCTAGAGGAAAGGAAAGAAATGCAGGTATTACATGCAGACCTTGTTGCTCCTAGAGTTCTCTACTGTGGGGTTATGTAACAAGAATGATGAAAAGTGGATAAGCAGTTCTTAAGAAGGCCATTTCCACATCTAAGTGCTAGCCAAGCCGACCTCCCTTAGCTTCTGCTATCAGACAAGAAGGCTTTTTTTTTACTATTTTACTCAGGCTGAATAGGAACAGTCCTTTGTTGAGATGAATGAAATCTGCACTCGAGCGCTGGAATTTGTTTCTGAGGGAGGAGTCATCTAAGAAGTCCTTCTCCTGCTCCACCCTGGCGCCTGCCCTAGGCACACAGAGGCCAGCACGTCTGCACCCAGCCAGGAAAGGGCAGGGCAGCCAGCACCAGCTTGGGACAGCAGCAGGATGCTCAACCCATTCCAGGCCCTGCCACAGCCCCTAGGGACCCGAGGCGGTGACACCACTGTGCTTATCCCAGCCTTTGGCTCAGCTTGAGATCTCTAGAAGTTGGTTCTGGATGTTGCCTTGCATACTGGCAACATACATGGCACACTGCCCACACCCCTGTGCACTATAATAACTCTAGTGATTGTTCTGGAACATGTCATACACGGCAAAGTATCTACTTTTCTTACTCTGTGTGGAGTACCTGCAATCTGTTTGAAATAATGCCTCCAATCTAGAATGTGTGTAGCTCAACTGTGTGGCTGTTTCTTCTGAGACAAGCATGACTGTTGCCATCTTGAATTGGAGCAGTTCTCATTGACAGGAAGCTCTCGAGAGATCAGGCCTACTGACTTTCCCTGTCCATCACAGAGGGGGAGGGGAGAGGCTCACAGGGATCTCAGCCTTTACAGGGTTCACAGGAGGCCCCATATGTGCCCCTTGGTTCTACATGAGGTAAACAGTTAGTTCACAGGGACTCTGCGGTTTTGTAGCTGCCTGTGGATTTCTCAAGGGAGACTTCAATAGAGTAGCTTTTCATAAGTCAATGCCGTGGGTGGGACTCTGCAGTGGCGTAGCTGCCTTGAGCTGCCCACGTTCCTGTGCATAACCCCAATAATTTTATCAGTTTACCAAGATGGTCTTGTATGAGGTTATTCCTTGGTCTATCCATATCCTCCCTTTCAGAGTTTTCCAGGAAAAAAAAAAAAACAAAAACAGAAGACAAGCTGTGTTGGATGAATACCTTTGGCTCAAAACTTGAGCACTTCATAAACCATGATAAGAGCTTAGCATGTAGCTTATTTGGTGGAAAACTTTCTTGGCATGTATAAGATAGTGGGTTCAGTCCCCTGTACCTCATTAAACCAGGAGTGACAATACATGCCTATAATCCCAGCACTCAGAAGGAAGAACCAGAAGGATCAGAAGTTCAAGGTCATCCAAATTTGAGCCTAGTCCAGACTACCAGATGATGTCTCAAAATAAATAGAGAAAACCATGGTAATAATAGCTTTTACAGTTTTCACATAGATTAACTCCTTTATCCCCACCAAGGACTTTTGAAGAAAAAACTACCCTCCTCATAGGGATGAGGAAATAGAGATGCAGAGGGACAGGGACAGGATGCTTTTCCTGTCCTATAGTTTGGATCTGTCCAGGACACACAGATATACACAGAGAAGGTTTCTGGGGAGAAAAAGTTGCAGGTGAGAAAAGGATTCCTGAGGAGCCCATTATGTGGTTTATCCAGTTTTTTAAATAAACATACTAGACAACATGATTGCTATTTTAACTGAAAGATAAAAAAATTAGTTTGCAAAAGGGGAAAATGAAGTTGAATGGAGTTATAAAGTGAAATTGGATTATAGTAAGGATGACAGTTTAGTCCTTGTTTTTCTTTATTTTGCTCTAAGTACAGATGACAATGGCAGTTTGAAGTCTGAAAAAGAGCATCCACATGCAGTTTCATAATAGTACCAAGAATATGGCCCAAAATGAAGACTTGCAGTCTGTCTTGATTTTTGCTTGTTTATTCCTTCCCCCCACACCCCAGAACCTTGCTGACCTGGTCAAGGCTGACCAAGAAGTGACAATAGTCCTGATTTAGCCTCCTAAATTCTGGGATGGCAAATGCGAGTTCGGTATATAATCTTAAATTCAGAATGGATGCACCTCATCTTGAGTCATAACAGTCCTAATGCCATGTGTCTCCCAGCTGTCCACATGACTCCTTCCATTGTCTTCTTCAGACCTTCACTGAAAGCCACCTCTCCAGAGAAGTCTTCTCCAACCATTCCACTTAAAATGAGTATCCCCTCTGTTTGCCTGATCCCCACCCCAATCCCCATTACACTTCCTTTACCTCTACCAATATGAAACTGTATTTCATATCTTCTTATTTTGTTATGTGTATCTACAATAAATATAAACATGAAGACAGAGACTTTTATTCTTTATCTTGCTGTTAAAATATCTACTCTTGGAGACAACTTCTTAGTACATGAGTAGTTGTATCGGTTTCATTAATGGGTAACAGAATCTAGAATCACCTTGGAGACAAAGATCCAGGCATGTCTTCAAGGAATTTTCTAGATTAGGGTAACTGGGGTGGGAAGAGAAAGCAAGCCAAAATCCCAGAATCCACCTCTTTCTTCTTCCTGATGACAGATGCTGTGTGAGCAGTCACCTCAAACTCTTATTGTGGCTTCCTTTCTTTGATGGACTGTGCCATTGAGGTATAAGTCAAAGCAAAGCCTTCTTTCTTTGAGTTTCTTTTGTCAGGTGGTTGGTCCCAACAACCTGGAAAGTAACTAATATGGTGATCATTCAGTAAATGTGTCTTGGAAGGGTGGATGTATAGATGATCATTAGCGCCATGTACTCTAAGCTGGATGGAATCTGACACGGACAGTATGTGGCCATAAGTGAACAAAGTGTAAACTGACCTCTTAGTTCTCTATCTTGTTTTTGGCAGTTGTTAAACTATCCCTGTGCAGGCCAGCAGTACCATTTAACTCCTGAAATAATGAGTTGAACATCAACACTAAGTGTCCAGGATGACTCTATAATACCTTTGGAGCAATCTAGAAGGATAGAATTTTCTAGATTGGTTGAAAGGGTATGAAAATGGCCACAGAAGCTGTCTACGTGGAGTCTTAAGACTAGTTTAATACAATATCTACCCTCATGGGTTGGACTTTGTATTCAAGTCAACAGTGTATTTGTCAGTTGTCTTTCTTAAACTCTTAAGAACTAGTATCAGAGCTGGAATGTCGGCTCAGAAGTTAAGAACACTAGCTGATCTCCCAAATAACCTGGGTCTGATTACCACAATCTTCATTAACTTCAATCTTAAAGAATCAGATGCTCTCTTCTGACCCTATAGGCCCCAGGCCTATGTGTAGTGCACAGACATATATCCAGGCAAAACATCCATACACATAAAATAATGAAGTACACAGAGTGTCTTAATTGCTTTTCTATTGCTGTGAAGAGACCTCATGACCAAGGCAACCTATAGGAGAAAAGTTGGTTAATTGGAGGCTTACCTACACTTCAGAGGGTGACTCTATGACCATTATGGCAGGGAGCATGAGAGTTTGCAGGCAGGGATGGAACTGGGATAGTAGCCAAGAGCTTTTATCTGTTCATAGTCAGAAGGCAGAGAAGAGAGAGAATGCACTAACTGGGTATGGCATGGGCTTTTGAAACCTTAAAGTCCACCCCCAGTGACATATCTCCTCCAACAAAGCCACACCTCCTAATCCTTCCCAAACAGTTCCATCAGTTGCATTCAAATACATAGCCTCATGGAGGCCATTATTATTCAAACCACCACATAAATGTAAAAGTTAATTTTTAAAAAGGAACTAGTATCAACTGAGTTTGACTTATTGGCTCATTCCTTAAATCATAGTCCTTAGATGGTTGTCTCAGGAGAACTGCCACAAGTTCAAGATCAGCCTGAGCTCCACAATAAGTTCCAGGCCAGCTAGGATATAGAATCCATGAAGCGATCTACAAACAAACAAACAAAAACAAAAATTCAGTGTTGAGGCATAGACAGGAAGATGGTGAGTTTGAAGCCAGTTTGGGCTACATAGTAAGATCCTGTCTCAAAGCAAGCAAACAAACCAATTGAAATTTACCCATTCAAACTACAGTTGGTGCTAATTTCTATGCCTGTCCCTTTCTGTTTGCATCAGGAATAGTAGGACCATCAAAGTCCTTGCTCAAGCAGGAATTCCCAGTTGTTTCTGTGGGGCCCCACTTTCATGTGAGAAAGGTTCTCACATGACACCCCGTTCTCATAAGATGCTTGTGCCCATAGGGTGCAGATGAATGGTAGTTTAACTCTCAAAAGAGAGTAAGCCACCCACCATGGTGATGGAAGGAGAGCTGCTGTTTAGGGATCCTCACTCTGTAGCCCGTGCTGGACTTGCACATGGCATCTGGGAGTTCCCACTGGAAACCAACCTGCGCCAGATCTTTTTATGCTCAGTTTCCTGGTCTTGGTGTTCCTCCCAACTCCTCCCCTACTCTTCCTTCTATAGTTCTGGTGACCATCAGCTTTCTCCTCTTCGTTTTCACACCCAAATATATTTAAAGGATGAGATAAGATGCTGCTCCAGGGGCTGGAGAGATGGCTCAGAGGTTAAGAGCACTGACTGCTCTTCCAGAGGTCCTGAGTTCAATTCCCAGAAACCACATGGTGGCTCACAACCATCCGTTATGAGATCTGGTGCCCTCTTCTGGTGTGCAGATATACATGGAAGCAGAATGTTGTATACATGATAAATAAATAAAATCTTTAAAAAAAAAAAAAGATGCTGGTCCAAGCCGGATGTTGGTGGCACACGCCTTTAATCCCAGCACTCAGGAAGCAGAGTGCAGGTGGATCTCTGTGAGTTCGAGGCCAGCCTGGTCTCCAGAGCAAGTGCCAGGATAGGCTCCAAGGCTACACAGAAAAACCCTGTCTCAAAAAAACAAAAAACAAATAAACAAAAGATGCTGCTCCATGCACCCTAGAAGGCTTCCACTTGGGATGTGGTTCTCTGTGGGACTTTGATTCTGCTTCTTATTGGCTGCAGGAGAGGGAACTTGCCAGAGGGAAAGGTGTGCTTAGAAAGTACACAAATATATTTCAAGCTTGAGACCATCTGTGCGGGCTAGATTTATGTCAACTTGACAAAACTATGGTCATCTGAGAGGAGGAAGCCTCATGGGCAAGCCTGTAGAGCATTTTCTTAATTAGTGATTGATGTGGCAGAGCCCAGCCCTGGATTAGTGGTCCTGGGTTCTATAAGAAAGCAGGTGGAGCAAGCCTTATGAAGCAAGCCAATAGGAAGCACCCCTCCATGGCCTCTTCGCCAGCTCCTGCCTCTAGGTCCCTGCCCTGTTTGAGTACCCACCCTGGCTTCCTTCAGCGATGGACTACAATGTGGAAGTATGAGCCCAATACAGTTTCCTTCTCAACTTGCTTTCTGGTCAGGGTGTTTTCTCACAGCAACAATAACCCTAACTAAGACACCATCTTTCTCCATGGGGTCTGATTCTCCTCCAATAGACAACATTCACCTCCCGCCCAGAACATCTGGGAGACACCATTTGTTCCTCTCTATGTGCTTGCTTACTTCCTGCCAGACTGACTATAGTTTGGATTTATTGCCTTTTAACATAGCTTCAGTTCAGTTTTTGTTTTGTCCTTTTAACTCTTATCAGCCTGTTCAGGACAAAATCTATCCATTAAATACTTTACACACTATACCTCACACACAAGAAAAATCTTTTGATAGATTGTTTGTAATTCTGGACAAATCCTGACTAAAGAAAGAAGAAAAGAGACTACATGCAAATTAGTTTCATATGGTACTTTGGCTAGACAACGGAGGGCCCAGATCTCTGGTCAAACACTGTTGGTTTTGTCTGTGGCCGTGTTCCTTCTGAGTAGAGCACAGTGTTCTCTTCCATGTAGTAGGCATAAGTCATTCAGGTGAGAGCACAAATAGGACAAAAGTCCCCAGGAATGGTGGGTATACACCTGTAATACTAACTCTCAGGAGTTTGGGGAAGGAGGATTCCCTGAGAACAAGTAGTTACATAGCAAAACCCATCTCAAACGAACAATCAGAAAGACAGATGAGGAAAAGCTCACACTCTTCTGAAAAGTAATTTACTCACACCTTGCTACTTTCTGTCCCAAACTGGAGTAAGGTCTTCCAGAGCCATGCGTGTCTAGCATTCAGAGTGGGACTCTACTGCCTTCAGCTCCTCCAATGTAGATCTTGACACTTGTCAGCCTTGTAGTTAAGCAAGCCAGTTTCTCACAATAAAGGTGGCTAGGCCTGGTGGCAAAGGCCTGCAATCTTAGCCATTTGGGAGGCTACCGCAGAGGGATCACCAAGTTCAAGGCCATCTTGGATTACAGAGTGAGTTCAAAGTCCAAAGCTGGTCTGGATAACTTAGTGAAACCATAATCAAAAGTAAATAGGGGGTTAGGGATGTAGTTCATTAATAGAGCATTTACCTGGCCTATGAAAGACTTTGATTTTAATGTGGTGTGTGTGTGTGTGTGTGTGTGTGTGTGTGTGTGTCTTCATCTGTCTTCCACTGGTTCTCTTTTTCTGAAGGAACTAACATTGAATAGTATTTCAAAGCTTTGTGTTGCCTAGTGTGATGGTGTATACCTGTAATCCTAGCAATCGGGATTGAGACAGGGATATTGGGAGTTTGAGACCAGTATGAGCTACACAGTAAGACCTTGATACAAAATAAGATGTGGCAGCTTGAATCAGACTGTTCCTTTATAGACTCAAGCATTTGAATCCTTGGTCTCTGATTGGTGGTGTTGTTTGAGTAGATTTTAGGATGTGTAGCCTTGCTGGAAGAAGTATGTCACTGGGGTTGAGTTTTAGTTTTCAAATGCTATCCACCATTCTCAATTCACTCTCTACTTCTTACTTGTGGTTTTGGATTCTAGCTTTCAGTTTGCTGGTCCAGTTACTGTTCTGCTTGTGTAAGTTCTTGTTGTGATGGTGATTGACTTTTTCTTATCCCTATAAAACCGTAAGCCCAAATAATAAACCCTTCTTTCCAAAAGTTTCCTTGGTCATGAGGTTTTTATCACAAAAAGAACAAACATTAATGACAAACACCACACAGACACACACACACACACACACACACACACACACACACACACACACACACACACCTTGTTTATTATCTGACATATGGGCTAGCAAGATGGCTCCACAGGTAGGGGTAACTACTGCCAAATATGATGACCTGAGTTCCTAGGACCCTCGAGACAGAAGGAAAGAACCTCTCCCACAGGATGACCTCTGACTTCCACGTGTGTGTATTTGTACTCCTTGCAAGTACACACATGAACGAACACAAAATAGATACATTTTTTACAAAAAAAGAAAAAGAAGCTAAGTAGGCATCACACAACTTTTTAAAAAGCAAAGAAAGGGAAGTTCTAGAAGGAATTTCATATTGATGATGAGATTTGACTAGTAGCTGTGATCTAAATCCTTTACATGAATGACTTAATACAGTCCTTATGATAAGCAGTCTATATAACCTACGTGAATGCAAAAACATTCATATATAACACAAATAATGTACTCAAAACAGTAAAGTAAAACAAAAATCAGAAGAGAATAGCCTTTTCAGTTAGTAGCATTTTCTATTAAAAGTATTTTTAATTTTGTGTTTTATTTTATTTTATGCATATGGACATTGTTCCTGCATGTATGTCAGTGCACCATGTGCTTGTCTGGATACTGTGTCATGTGTCTATAATTCTAGCTCTTTGGAAGGCTAAGGTGGAAAGATTGCTTGAGCCTAGGAGTTTGAGACCAGCTGCTATCTCTCCAGCTCCCTATCAGGTCTTAATGCTTACTCCAAGGAAGCAGCATACTGCATGACAGCAAAGTATTTCCATTTTTGTAGTGGGCCACAGTTCTCCATTACCAAAGAAAATGATGTCCTATCAATTAAGTCACAAAGAAGAGGACTGTGCAGTTGGAGGTGATGATGAGCTGCCAGGTAGGTGCTAGTAACCAGACTCAGGTCCTCTGCAAGAACAGCAAGTGTTCTCCACCTCTAAGCCAGCAGTCCCCAACCTTCCTAAGGCTTCGACCCTTTAATACAGTTCCTCATGGTGGGCTGACCCCAACCATAAAATTATTGTGTTGCTACATCATACCTGTCATTTTGCTACTGTCATGAATTGTAATGTAAATATCTGATATGTGACCCTAGAAGGGGGTCGAGACCCACAGGTTGAGAACCACTGCTCTCAGCCATCTCTCCAGCTAAATAGTTTAGTAAAACTTTTAGACATTTTAGGTTAATTTATTATAGAATAGATATAATAAATAAATATAATAGCATCTGATGCCTTTTTCCATTCTGGATCTAAAAACTAGTGATAAGGTCATACTCATTTTCCAGATGAGGCCTTGCTGATTAGAACACACGACAAAGGCATGGAGGTTTGGACAAAGTTGCACATCCAAACATTCCTGCAGATACCCTTTGTCTTCACTGCTGTGCATCACACACACACATCCCCACTGCCTGTGACCAGATGACCCGATGAAAGATCAGCAACAGAGCAGTGTGTGGCTTAGCAAACAGCTGCCAAGTGAATGTTTGTTGAAACCACAGCCTTGACTATTATATTTGGCAGCTGTTATTGATAACTGTCAAGCTTTTGAAACTAAATTTGGCTCTTTTGGAGTGTGGAATATGTATATGATACAATAAGAATCTGAACGATACTGAAAATAGTCACTGACATGGGGAACAGCTCTGAATTGTCCCATGACATTTGAAATGTGGTAAATGTCACCATCTGTGGGCCTTTCTCTTAGTTCCCCACACATGCTCATGCACACGGGTTTCCAGGTCTGAGGATGCCCCAATCCAGGCAAAACTACATAGCAAAGCTGCCATTGTTCATCATTCAAGGGCCTGAATTGAAACCAATGACTTACTTGAAATTGGCTCCACAGACTCCAGCTATTTCCTTCTTTTATCTTTTTTGATGAGGAATGTGTGTGTGGCTGGGGTGGTGGTGGAGGGGGCAGTACTTCATCAATACCCTATACCCCAGTTAGTAGCAAGTCAAGAAGACGACTTCAAAGGCTAAATTCATTCAACCAACAAATACACTCTTTGGTTAATACTGGAGTTCTAAAAGTTGGGAAAATTTTTGCAACTTCTCTTGGCATGGCAGGGACCTGGCACCAGTATGGTGACTGGCTGGAGCTGAGTGACGGGTTTCTATTAAGATGGCCACCTTCACCTCAGTTCCTTTCCTGTGACAACCCAGCTGAAGCATTAATGAAATGAAGGGCAAAAATGAAAAACCTATCAAGTGAGCAAAACCTCAAAATACCAATTACTTGGAGCTGCAGAGCTAGCTCTGTGGTTCAGAGCATGGCGTGTTGCTCTCCCAGAGGACCTGAGTTTAGTTCCAGTGCCTATGTTAGCTTTCCACAACAACCTGTGCCTTAAGCTCCACAAGGGTATAATGCCTCTGGCCTCCCACTGAAGGCATCTGCACTCACGTACACATATCCACACACACACATACATACACATAGGAAAAGATAATAAAAAAAATAAAACCAATTACTTGGCCACTGTAGTTAACATCAGCTCCAATAGTGTTTCATATATTTGCTCTCACAACTGCATTCTCTTTCTAGATCCTAGAGTAATAAGTAAATTATTACACAGTGGGCCTACTACAGGTGGCCATTACTTCATTTTCACCTTTATTGCAATGCTGTGAAATAGTATGTTTTTCAGCTTTCCACTGCTGTGTCCTAGGCCTGAGAGAAACAACTTCAAAGGACGAAAGATTTTATTTTGACTGGTAGCTAAGAGATTTCATACTAAAGTCGGCTGGAGCCATTTTGGGATGGGGCAGGGCAAGGGAGGTGGTGAGTGTGTGGTAGAGACTGCTCACCTGAAATTGAGGAAATGGAAAGCACAGAGAGGTATCTCCTTCCTCGAGCTAGATTCTACCTCTAAAACTTTCCATCAAGCCCAATAATGCCATGAAGTTAGGAGTTCATCAGTAGATTAACTCATTGGTTAGGTTAGAGTCCTCGTGGAAGAAGAATAGGCATTTAACATGTGAGGATTATTTTGTTTGTTTTGTTTTGTGTTTTTGGTAGGAGGGAGAGTTCATATCCAATTCATAACAGGTGATTTGGATCTCCACTTTCAAATGAGAAAACCCACGGGGCAGATTTTCAGACACTTTACAAGATAACATGGCTAGTAGATAGCAGGGCCAGGAACTGAACTGTGGAGAATGCCAGAGTCTGGCATCCAGATACAGTAGAGTGCTTCTACACATCTATAGTTCAAATTTCAGTTTTTGCTGGATACTGTGTCATGTGCCTATAATTCTAGGTCTTTAGAAGGCTAAGGTGGGAAGATTGCTTGAGCCTAGGAGTTTGAGACCAGCTAGGGCAACGAGTAAGACTCCTGGACTACACAGAGAAACCCTGTCTCAAAAACCCAAAAACAAACAAAAAACAAAATTCATGTCTGGCAAAAGTATTCTGCATTCTCAAAGCTAAGGTTTTAATAACTCTGGGCTCCCAAACACCCTGTGTTTACTGCTACCATAGTCATTCTCATCAACCACACAGCCCTGAAATTTCTAGGTACATTTCCTGTCTACTTCTGAAACAAGGAAGAGTGTCATTTGCCAGCATGCAGAGCACAGCACAAACCTGGTGACTGTTGCATAAAAAACAAAACAGGTGCTTTAGACCTTTTATGTCTGTATCCTCAGGCTAGAGGGTTATCTGGTTAAAACTGAAGACAATAGCAGCCTGTTGAAGGGTCTTGTTGCCACAGCCACACTCCCCTCTACAAGTGCAAACAACATTCTGTTCTCAAAGATGCAAGAATTCAATGAAAAAATTGAAGTGCCTGACACTGAAAGGGACTCACAATAGAGTATGTGCTATTTTGACGCTTGAATATTTCACTTAATATCATTCTTACGAAAGCACTCCCAGACCCAACTTAAACTCCTGCCTCCAGCCATGAGCATGTGGCTCTTTGCTCATCATCAACCTGTGTTGCTCCATCTGGCATAAATGGGAGAGTGCCAGAAGCCATGGAATAATGAATAGGTATCAACTCTCAAGAGCAGAAACCAGACCTGGTGCTTTGGAGTGAGAGGTGAAGGAGGCATGATGCTATGATGAGAGCACACATGTGTGTACATTTGGAGCCTTCAAAGTTTGCACTAACTTTTCAAAAGATAAGACAGGACTGAAAGCAATTCTGACTTACAGATGGCTACCTTAATTTAACATCCTGAGATCCCTGTGGAAACTAGGTCAACAGCCCAATGATGGTCCTGTCCAGCATCCAAGACTTATTCAAAGACCTTCCTGCCTTCTAAGCCTCCAGGGATACTCTGGGGCCACTAGTGTTGACTAACAACTCCTACAGATGGTTTTGGATAACAGGAACAGCAGCAGCCATGCAGGGTACCAGGGACCATTCTATCTAATAACTTTCTCTTTTGTACAGTTTTGTGTTGCCCGGCCTGGCCTCAAAATCACTAAGCATCAGAGGATGGCCTCAAACCTTTGATATTGACATCCCTATCTTAAACTGAGATTATAGACAGGTGACTCCATACTTGGCTTATTCGAGGTTGGGAATTGAACCTCATGCTTCATATGTTCGAGGAAAGCCATTATCTCCTCTCTAAGGATGGAGAACATACCTGAAGGGCTTAAATAATGTGCTGTATACTTGAAAGTCTCCTAATAAAGATGCTCTCAGACCTGGGATCATTACACTTAGCCATTAAACTATATGCATGGCCCCTAGTCTGATAACCCACTGTTTGATGATAATTATGGGGCTGGCTTAAACATACATATTGAACCATTGAGATAAAGAGATAAAATTCATGTCTCTTATTTAGACTATTCTCCTTCCTCACCCACACAATAATAATATATTTCCATCAAACTGAATAAATTCAGCTTGGCTTATGTGCCATTAAAAATAAAGGGAAGCTTTATTTTAGACCTTCTCTTTTTTTCTGAAGACTTCATGCTTGTTCGCACAGAATGGCTTTCAATAAAATATAAATGCATGTTAAGCTTTGAAATCCTTTCAATGGTCCATTTCATTATAAAAACAGTACACATTTGGAGGCTCAAGAGATGGCTCAGAGTTTAAGAGCACTTGCTGCTTTCCCAGAGGCCCAAAGTTTGGTTCCCAGCACCCATGCTGGGTGGCTCACAACTGCCTATAATTCTAACTTCAAGGGACCCAATACACTCTTCTGTATTTGAGTATTTATTTTAAATAAATACTCAAATAAATTGAAGAACTTAAAAAAAAAGAACACATTTGGTGAAAATGAGAATTTTAGGAGACAGCAAGATGTGTGAGCTCTTGCTCCACAAACCTGGAAACCTGAGTTCAATGCCCAGAACCCACATAAAGGTGGAAGGAGAGAATTGATTCCTACTAGTTTTCCTCTGACCTCCATACATACCGTTGTACACTCATGTAAAAACTAGTGCGCTCGAGTGCCTGTGCGTGCACAGGCGCTCGAGCATACACACATACACACACACACACACACACACACACACACACACACTCACAAATAATAAAAGTTCAAAATCAGTGTTTTACCCTAAGTATTTTTTTTTTGGTTTCTTTACAATTTTATTTTCTTTTTTTTATTCATTTATTTAGTTCATAAATAAAGTCATGCACAATTATGATACAGGATACAGTATGTTCACAATGGCATGGCTAAATTAAACCAATTAACATGTTATATCACACATATTTATAATTTTTGTTTTGAGAACACTTAAAGTATACTATCTCACAACTTTTAAAGTATAGCATATTGTTATCAACCATATTTATCATGCTCTCAGTAGACCTCAAGACTTCAGAGAGTCCATGCCTCTTGT
This sequence comes from Cricetulus griseus, assembly GCF_003668045.3. Taxonomy (NCBI): domain Eukaryota; kingdom Metazoa; phylum Chordata; class Mammalia; order Rodentia; family Cricetidae; genus Cricetulus; species Cricetulus griseus. Next base: position 267,947,839 of record NC_048595.1, on the reverse strand, counting down.
CCAACTGCAGTTTTATATCCTTAAACCAATCGTTTCCCCATTGTTAAAAGACCCACATTGAAGCCTAATAGCCACAATTCTGCTCTCTGTTCCCATAAGTTCATCATTTCTAGGTTACACATAAAATTGAAATTGTGTGATATTTGTCTTCCAGTGTGTCACTTTATTTTTTTTTGCACACATATAACTTTACTACTTACTAAAGATGAAATCAAATTTGCATGCACAGGTGAGCACTCACTGAAACACCTTGGATTCATCACATATTTGAGTTTCAAGTAGCATATGTATATATGCTAATTGATATATATGTATATATCAATAATAGCAATATGTTATGCATCAATAGCAGCAACAGCTTTTCCAGGTTCTGCAGTCCTTTGAACAAAATTGTAGAGACATCCAGCACACTCCATTTTAAAAAAACAAAAAACAAACAAAAACAAAAAAACAACAAACAACAAAAAGTAAAAAACAAAATCCCAGAAGACAGCACAGTTCTGTTACTCTTGTGGTACTTGGCATCATTTTTTTTTTTTAGTTTCTTAGTCATCATCTGGGAGGAAACCATTCTGAGCAACATCATTAAAAACAGCTCTGATAAAGCATGGTCACTACTGTGTATCATAAAGCAGGTCCACATATGAGTGAGTACATATCATGTTTGTCTTTTTGTGATTGGGTTACCTCGCTCAGAATGGTTTCTTCGAGTTCCATCCATTTTCCTGCAAATTTCAAGATTCCATTGTTTTTTTTTCTGCTGAGTAATACTCCATTGTGTAAATGTACCACAATTTCTCTATCCATTCTTCAGTTGAGGGGCAGCTAGGCTGCTTCCAGTTTCTGGCTATTACAAATAATGCTGCTATGAACATGGTTGAACAGATGTCCTTGTTATATGAATGTGCTTCTTTTGGGTATATGCCTAGGAGTGGAATTGCTGGATCTTGTGGTAGACTCATTCCCATTTTCTTGAGGAGTCGCCATACTGATTTCCACAGTGGCTGTACAAGTTGGCACTCCCACCAGCATTGGAGGAGTGTTCCTCTTTCTCCGCATCTTCTCCAGCATAAACTGTCATTGGTGTTTTTGATTTTAGCCATTCTGTCAGGAGTAAGATGGTATCTCAAAGTTGTTTTGATTTGCATTTCCCTGATGGCTAAGGATGTTGAACACTTTCAACCATTTTAGATTCCTCTATTGAGAATTGTCTATTTAGTTCTGTACCCCACTTTTTAATTGGGTTGTTTGGTGTTTGAGGGCCTAGCTTCTTGAGTTCTTTGTATATTTTGGAGATCAGCCCTCTGTCAGATGTGGGGTTGGTGAATATCTTTTACCAGTCTGTGGGCTGCCATTTTGTCTTGCTGACTGTCTCCTTTGCCTTACAGAAGCTTCTCCGTTTCAGGAGGTCCCATTTATCAATTGTTGACCTCAGTGTCTGTGCTACTGGTGTATTGTTCAGGAAGCAGTCTCCTGTACCGATTAATTCAAGGGTATTTCCCACTTTGTCTTCTAATGGGTTCAGTGTAGCTGGATTTATGTTGAGATCTTAGATCCATTTTGACTTAAGTTTTGTGCAAGGCGATAGGCTTGGGTCTAACTGCAGTCTTCTACATGTCTGCAACCAGTTATGCCAGCATCATTTGTTGAAGATGTTCTCTTTGTTCCGTCGAATAAATTTGGATTGTTTGTCAAAAATCAGATGTTCATAGGTGTGTGGGGTAATATCAGGGTTTTCAATTCTATCCCATTGGTCTACCTGTCTATTTTTTGTGCCAATACCAAGCTGTTTTCAGGACTATAGCTCTGTAATAGAGCTTGAAGTCAGGGATGGTGATGCCTCCAGAAGTTCCTTTATTGTATAGGGATGTTTGGCTATCTGGGTCTTTTGTTTCTCCATATAAAGTTGAGAATTGTTCTTTCAAGTCTGTGAAGAATTGTGTTGGGATTTTGATGGGGATTGCATTGAATCTGTAGATTGCTTTTGGCAAGATTGCCATTTTTACTATATTGATCCTACCTATCCAAGAGCATGGGAGATATTTCCATTTTCTGGTATCTTCTTTAATTTCTTTCTTTAGAGACTCAAAATTCTTACGGTACAGGTCTTTCATTTTTTGGTTAGTGTTACTCCAAGGTATTTTATGTTGTTTGTGGCAATTTTAAAGGGTGATGCTTCTCTGATTTCCATCTCCACCAATGTGTCATCCTTATACAGTAGGGCTACAGATTTTTTTGAGTTAATCTTGTATCCTGCCACTTTGCTGAAGGTGTTTATCAGCTGTAGGAGTTCCCTGGTTGAGTTTTTCGGGTCACTTATGTAGACTATCATATCATCTGCAAATAGTGAGAGTTTGACTTCTTCCTTTCCGATTTGTATTCCCTTGATCTCCAATTGTTGTCTTATTGCTCTAGCTAGAATTTGAAGGACAATATTGGAGAGGTATGGAGAGAATGGACAGCCTTGTCTTGTACCTGATTTTAGAGGAATAGCATTGAGTCTCTCCATTTAATTTGATGTTGGCTGTTGGCTTGCTGTATATTGCTTTTATTATGTTGAGGTATGTTCCTGTTATCCCTGATTTCTCCAGGACCTTTATCATGAAGGGATGTTGGATTTTGTCAAAGGCTTTTTCGGCATCTAGTGAGATAATCATGTGATTTTTTTTCCTCAGTGTGTTTATATGGTGGATTACATTGATGGATTTTCATATGTTGAACCATCCTTGCATCCCTGGGATGAAGTCTACTTCATCAGGATGGATGATTTCTCTGATGTGTTCTTGGATTCGATTTGCCAATATTTTATTGAGAATTTTTGTGTCAATGTTCATGAGGGATATTGGTCTGTAGTTCTCTTTCTTAGTTGTGTCTTTGTGTGGCTTGGGTATCAAGGTTATTGTGGCCTCATAGAAAGAGTTTGGTAATGACCCTTCTGCTTCTATTGTGTGGAATACTTTGAGGAGAATTGGTATTAGCTGTACTTTGAATTTCTGATAGAATTCTGCACTGAAGCCATCTGGCCCTGGGCTTTTTTTGGTTGGGAGACTTCTAATGACTGCTTCAATTTCATTAGAGGTTATAGGTCTATTTAAGTTGCTTATCTGTTCTTGATTTAATTTTGGAAAGTGAAATCTGTCCAGAAAATTGTCCATTTCCTTTAGATTTTCAAATTTTGAGGAATATAGGTTTTCAAAGTATGACCTGATGATTCTCTGCATTTCCACTGTGTCTGTTGTTATGACCCCATTTTCATTCCTGATTTTATTAATTTGCATGTTCACTCTTTGTTGTTTGGTAAGTTTGGATAAAGGTTTGTCTATCTTGTTGATTATCTCGAAGAACCAACTTTTTGTTATATTGATTCTTTGTATTGTTTTCCTAGTTTCCATTTTATTGATTTCAGCCCTCAATTTGATTATTTCCTGGCATCTGCTCTTCCAGGATGTATTGGCTTCTTTGTTTTCTAAAGCTTTCAGTTGTGCTGTTAATTCTCTAGTGTGATTATTCTCCTGTTTTTTCATATGGGCATATAGCACTATGAACTTTCCTCTGAGCACTGCTTTCAGAGTATCCCATAGGTTTGGATATGTTGTGTCCTCATTCTCATTGAATTCTAGGAAATCTTTAGTTTCTTTTTTATGTCTTCCTGGACCCATGAATTGGGCAATTGGTTGTTACTTAATTTCCACGAGTTTGTAGGTTTTCTGTAGTTCTTGTTGTTGTTGAATTATAATTTTAAAGCATGGTGGTCTGATAAGACACAGGGGGTTATTTCAATTTTTTTTGTACTTGTTGAGGTTTGCTATGTTGCCAAGTATGTGGTCGATTTTAGAGAAGGTTCCATGTGGTGCTGAGAAGAAGGTAAATTGTTTTGTATTTGGGTGGAATGTTCTATAGATATCTGTTAAGTCCAATTGCCCATAACTTCTATTAGTTCTTTTGTTTCTTTGTTAAGTTTCTGTCTGGTGTTCCTGTCCAGTGGTGAGAGTGGGGTGTTGAAATCTCCCACTATAAGTGTGTGCGGTTTTATGTGTGATTTGAGTTTTAGTAATGTTTCTTTTACAAACGTGGATGCCTTTGTATTTGGGGCATAAATGTTCAGAACTGAGACTTCATCCTGATGGATTTCTCCTGTGATGAGTAGGAAATGACCTTCTTTATCTCTTTTGACTGATTTTAGTTTAAAGTCCAATTTGTTGGATATTAGAATTGCTACCCCTGCTTGTTTCTTGGGTCCATTTTATTGGAAGATCTTTCCCCAACCTTTAATTCTTAGGTACCATCTGTCTTTGAGGTTGAGGTGAGTTTCTTGTATGCAGCAGAAGGAAGGATTCTGTCTTCTTATCCATTCTGCTAATCTGTGTCTTTTTATAGGGGAGTTAAGACCATTAATGTTGATGGATATTAATGACCATTGATTATTGTTCATTCTTGTTTGTTTTTGATTTGGTGATGGTGGCAAGATTATGTGTGGGATTCTATCCCTTTTTTCTTTTGACTGTTGGAAAATTGGGATTATCTATTGCCTATGTTTTTCTGGTTGTAGTTAACTTCCCTGGGTTGCAGTTTACCTTCCAGTACTTTCTGTAGGGCTGGATTGGTGGATATGTATTGTTTGAATCTGGTTTTGTCATGGAATATCTTGTTTTCTCCATCTATAATGATTGAAAGCTTTGCTGGGTATAGTAGTCTGGGCTGGCATCCATGGTCTCTTAGTGTAGGTAGAATATCAATCCAGGACCTTCTGGCTTTCAGAGTTTCCAAGGAAAAGTCAGGGTTGATTCTGATAGGTTTGCCTTTATAGGTTACTTGACCTTTTTCCTTTGCTGCTCTTAATATTTTGTCTTTGCTGTGTATGCTTGGTGTTTTGATTATTATGTGGCAAGGTGACCTTTTTTTTTTTTTTTTTTTTTGGTCCAGTCTATTTGGTGTTCTGTAGGCTTCTTGTATTTTCATTGGCACGTCTTTCTTTAGGTTGGGATATTTTTCTTCTATGATTTTGTTGAATATGCTTTCTGCACCTTTGAGTTGGATTTCTTCACCTTCTATACCTATTATTCTTAGTTTTGTTCTTTTCCCGGTATCCCATATTTCCTGCATATTTTGTGTTAGGGATTTGTTGGACTTAAGGTTTTCTTTGGTTGATGAATCTATTTCTGCTAGAGGGTCTTCAGCTCCTGAGATTCTCTCTTCCATCTCTTGTATTCTGTTGGTTATGCTTACATTTGTAGTTCCTGATTGCTTACCCAGCTTTTCTATTTCCAGCATTGCCTCAGATTGTGCTTTCTTTATTGTCTCTATTTCGGTTTTTAGGTCTTGAACTGTTTCTTGTATTTTTTTGGTTTGTTTTGTCTTCAATTTCTTTAAGTGATTTTCTCATGTCCTCTTTGAGTTCCTCTATCGTTTTCCTGAAGATGTTTGTAAGGTCATTCTCTTCTGGTTCATCTGCATCGTGGATGTTGAGGTCTTACTGGTGTATGGTTCCTAGTCTCCGGTGGTGTCATATTGGTTTTTCTGTTGTTGGATGTGCTTTTACCTTGTCCTCTTTTCATCCTTTCTTCTGGTGGGTGTAGCAAGTGTTTCTTGTTCTCCTGGTGGGTGTGGGACCATGGTTCCCTCCTGGTAGATGCAAACAGATCCAATACTCTGTTATGGATGGATGGAGGTGTCACTGTTACCCAGGTGTCGGCAATGTCCGGGCTTTCCAGGCGTTCCGGGTCGAAGGGCGGGCAGTTGGAGGCAGAGCTATCACTGGGCCTTGGGGTGTCGGATCCCGCTGCCGAATGGTCACTTGTGTCAAATTACTCTGAGCAGCGACAACGAACCGGAACTGGAAACAGTTCCTGGCCCCCGGCGGATGGAGGTCGGGCTGCCTCTGGGTGTTCGGTATTCGGAACCCACCGCTGCCCCCGAACTGGGTCTGGTAGCAGGTCGCTTGCCTCAGATGACTCTGAGCAGCTATGAGGAACCAGAACTGGAAACAGTTCCTGGCCTACGTGGGCCGGCAGATGGAGGCCGGGCTGCCTCTGGGGGCTACCTCTGGGTGATCGGTGTTCGGGACCCACCACCGCTGCTGAACTGGGTTCTGGCAGGCAGGTCACCTTGCCTCAGGTGACTCTTACCCTAAGTATATTTTAAACTCTTCCCAAAAGGTAACGTTTTGGCACTATTTTCAGCTAAGTCTGAGAAGGAATTCTAGGCAAAACTCCTCTCTAGTAAAACTCTATCTTAAAAATTAACAAAAAAAAAAAAAAGGCAGACCTGATAAACAAAAAGTGTTTTTATGCAGTCAAATGCTCTACCACTGAGATGGCTCAGCTGTTAAAGGCTAGGCTCACAAGCAATTAAGTGTTTTTTAAACATGAATGAATAAACAGGAGAATTGTAAAAGAGTATCTAGTCTTCCTGCTCCTAGCCAATGACAAGAGAGCATGGGGGCGGGGTGGGGGAGAGCACAAATGAAAAGTACAGCTGCCTGAAAGTGTTCAACCATTTCAGGTCTGACCTTTTTACAGTGCAGATGTTTTGGGATCACACAAAAATTTCCAAAGAGCTGCCTTCCCTTCAGAATGTTAACATAGATATATAGATATAGGTTGATTTTAAGTTTGGTTTTGCTGAGGTTGAATCTGAGACCCTGTGCATCCTAAGCAAATTCCTTACTGATGAGCTATGTTCCTAGCCCCGTTGTTATACTGTTAACAGAAAACAGCTTTTCCGGCAGAAGACCTGAATTTGCTTCTGGCAGTCACATGGTCCCTCACAATCATCTGTAACTTCAGTTCCAGGACATCCAGTGTTCCTCAGACCTCACCAGGCTCCTGCATGAGCACGATACACAGATATACACCCAGGCAAGTGTGTATACACATGAATTAAATAAACATAAAATATGTATTTTTGTCATTCCATTTGGAACACACATATGGAGTGGAATGAAGTCTCATACATACAAGCATATGTAAGTACATATTACATGCTTATATAAGGTACAAATAAAATATTTAATTAAATATCATGTTTACTATATTATAAAGACATAAATTTAGTTTCAAAACTTCCAAAAAAAATGTCTTGGAAATCTTAATGGCAAGAGCCTGTCACTCAGGAGACAGATGCAGGATTGAGTCATTCTCTACTACATAATCTGTCTCTCTGTCCCTGTCACCTACACAGTGAAGGGTGGGGTTAGAAGATCTGGAAGTTTGGTTCAGCATTGTTAATTCTAGCTGCCAGCTGTTGTTAAATGCTACTCTGTAAATGTCCTGGCACCATGCTTTTTGCCTAAGAGTCACAAAACATGGTTGGGGGGTGAATGAATAGCAGCTTTAAAATAGGGGAAGTTCACATGTGGGGATACATTTGGGAGGCTGGAGCAGGAGGACTGACACAAGTTTAGACCAGAATTGGAGATGCAGTGTGATTTTCCATCTTCTAAATAAATATACAAATAAATATATACATATATGCTGAATATGAAATATACATTCTGTCTCAACAGAAGGAAGGGAGAGGGAGACAGAGACAAACAGAAAGACACATAGAGACAGAAGACACATGGAGAGAGATTGAGACATCAAGGTCATTCAAGTTCAACAATTACTGATACACTGATTACTGATAGTCATTTCTTTCAAAACTATTACTACCCTTTCCCGTTCACATGTTTGATGCCTGGGCTAGGACACCCCAAAAGCCAGGTGTAGCCAAAACCATTGACCGTATGCCTGCTCCTGTCTTCTTCATGTGATGGGGTCATCCTCACATCATTGTAGCCTCTAGGAAGGCAAACTTTTACACAGTGGCTCAAGACTCCAGTTGAGAAAGTCTCAGTGACAGAGGCAGAAGTACCAAGCTGCCTTAACCTCAGAAGTTAAATAACATCACTTCCACTATGCTAAAGGGCATGGATCCTACCAAACCCACACACATTCAAATGGAACAAGATGCTTCCCACCTGTCAATGTGAACATAACTGAAGAATTTAGAGTAATGTTTTAAAACTGTCACACTCAAATGCATACACATAAGTAAATAGGAGTGAGTGTGTGTGTGTGTGTGTGTGTGTGTGTGTGTGTGTGTGTGTGTATTAAATCTGCCTTTAATTCCTCATAACACAAAAATTGCTAGGAAGCATGTTGTTAGGTAATTTTGGCTTGCCCAGGATCATATAACTAGTAAGTAGCAGAGGCAAGATTCAAGTCCCTCACAGCAACTCTCAGGCTAATGCGACTATCCCCTTAAAAGGGTACTCCATTTGTCTTAATATTCACTATTGTCATCTCAATCATTTTGAGTTGATATCAATATGTATGATTCCCTGGTGTGGCGAGAGCCCCAGAAGAAATAGAATTGTGTTCCATTTAAATAAGCACAATTTACAAAACAGAACAATCCCAAGAAGAGTTTCAAATTGAAAGCAATCATATTCAGGGATTGATTCAGCCTAAAGCATGTTTTTTTTTTTTTTTTTCCAGAATAATAGGATGGATACTTGTGGGTGGTTCTTTGTGGTTTTTTCTGGGGCTGCTCCTGTTGCTGGCCATGTCTGCCCAGCTCACTCTTCCTTCTCTGGAAGCAGCAGCTGATTCAAATGATCTGAGAAGTAACTCAGCTCTGTGTTCTGTGGCATACATAGAAACAAGGCCGAAGATACTGCCTGCAGAGTAGAGAAGGCAAGACTATGGCTTCTTGTTTTCCTCTCCTGTATTTTGGGGGGGGTGATTTTTTGAGACAGGGTTTCTCTGTGTAACTTTAGAGTCTGTCTTGGAACTCTCTCTGTAGAACAGGCTGGCCTCAGAGATCCGCCTGTCTCTGCCACCTGAGTGCTGGGATTAAAGGCATGTACCACCACCGCCTGACCCCTCTCCTGTCTTTCAATCATTACACATCACAACAAGCTGTTCTACCCCACACAGAGCAACCTTCTCATGCCATGACTCACTTATGCAGAACACAGAAGAACAGCTTATGTACGTACACCTTTGGACAATCAGGTTGAAAATACAACTTCCTGTCTTATTAGCCAAGAGGTCATTTGAACCCCATCTCAAAGGTTGATCATTGAATGCAAATAGAGAAGCATAATTACCAATTTTTTAAAAAGCATCCTATTAAAAGGCTATAAAAACCCATTACCATTTGTAATTCCTATTTCACATCTCAAAGCCACAGGGCCATCCCATTCATAAATGATAATGACCTTCTCAGGATGCCCTGCTAACCTACTTCACTGATATCCCCTGAGTAAGTCCATAGGCGGTGCTTCTAAAAAGGAATGTATGCCAGTGATGCTTCCCAGGTCTCTACTGACGAGGTTCACACACTGACTAAGTCTTGCTGTAACTGTGTGGGGAGACAGAAATTGCTGTAACAAGGAGGGTCAGATCCAAACAGAGCCCCCCCAAAACAAATTTTCTTTCAAATAAACAACCTTTGCAGGTTTTAATCCTTTGTATGTTTTTAGAAAGGGGGGGGGAATAACCGCACAAATATGAAGTCTTGGAAAGCTGTAAGATTCATCGTTAGCATCAGATGAGTTATCACTGATATTCAAATGAGCAGTTTCTAACAAATTGATTTGTCCCCTGGGCTACACATTATCACAAGAAAGACAGGATTTTATGTCTTTGTGACAGAAGCTATGTCATAAACATATTTTGTACCACTTTATCAGAGAGAAGAAATCGAGGAGAGAGAAAGCAGAGAGGCACATGTGGGTGCCTGCGTGGGTGAGCTAGCAGGCCCAGGTAAAAAGCAAGGAACAGAGCTGGGGAGACGGTGCAGTTTGAATCAGCCATTACAGCTCTTCCTCAGCTAAGGAACATTTTGTAATTCCATCTGAAAATGTTGTAGGCAACAGGAATAAATGAAGGCCAAATCTATTTGGTGATCTAGCTAAACCCATGTCCCTTGATAGAACATACATAAATGTTCTATACATGTCATATAATTCATGGTGTAAATACCACGATTAGGTAAGATTTGGCAGCTGGTGAAATGAGTGACTCATAAAGGTGGATGCAGCACTTGGGAGGAGGGAAGCAGGCAAGTTCTGGCCTAGCCAGGCCACAAAGTGAGACCCCCATCGAAAAATACAAGATAAATAAATTAAAACACCATGGGCTGAGTATGAATATTTCCTTTGGGGTAGTATTGATTTTGTAACCTTTCATCTGATAACTTTTTCTCCTGCAAAGGATCCAATTGGCTGAGCTGCCTGTGGTGGTTCAAACCTATAATCCCACTACCCAGGAGGCTGAGGCAGGAGGATTGCTTTGAGTTTGAGCCCAGCCTGAGCTACAGTGTAAGACCCTGTCTTAACAAACAAAAATGTGAAAAAAATAAATAAATAAAAATGTGTCAGTGAGATGGCTCAGTGGGTAGTTGCACACACACACACATAAATATACACAGAGTAAACACATAAAATTTTAAAAATCCAATTTGATGAAATAAAAAGGATAGCAAATTTGAAACAAAATATAATGAGAGAAATCTTTATCATGTCCATAAACAAATGTACAATCCCTAGTGGGTTTTCCTAAGCCCTGATTGCATGTCTCCCTACCACAGGGGTTAGAGCACATAATCAAATAACCCATGTCAAAGAGGAATGTAAAATACTTCTTGTGGCATAATCGATTTGTATTGTTTTCTTCTGTGGGACATCGATCCCTATACAGATACTCTCTTATTGTTGTTTCTGTTCTCCAGATGCTATAGGAAAATCTCATTCTATTCAGAACTTAAATATATCACACACCAACACTCTAAGTCCATAAAGAGTGTCTATATTATATTGGTGTTTGTCTCCTGCTTGATTAAAACCAAAAGGATGGATTTATTGGGAATTTGAAAAACAGGGACAAAGCCCTTCACACATAATTTAATAGTGACAGTTTCTTTATGGGGAGGTAGAGAAGCATTTCATTACTGTTATTCTACAGATGAAAAAATGGGTTTAGTAGCAGAGGGAAGACTGTCACGCAGTCTATACCACTCTAGGTATATAATGATGATCAGTGCTGAAGAGCTCTTTTATTTATTATTTGTATCATGGTTTAAATGATGTCAGCAAGGAGACAAGATACAGTGTAAGAAAACAAATGAGGAACTAGAGAGATGGCTGAGTGAGTAAAGTGACTGCCATGTAAGCATGACCACATGAGTTTGTATCCTCATAATCCACAGAAAAAGTGAGGCACAGTGTCACTTGTGAGTAATCTCAGGGCTGGAGAGGCAGAAACACAAGGATGGAGTGGGGGTGGGCCCTCTGACTGTCCAGTCTAGCCAATTGGTTAGATTTTGTAAGAGACCCTGCCTCAAAATATAAGGTTGAGAATTCAGCTGGTGGAACACACATTTAATCCCAGCCCTTGGGAGATCTCTTGTCTATACAGGAAGCTCCAGGCCAACCAGGGCTATGTAGTAAGATCCTATGTTAAAATAATAATAAGAAAAAAATGACATTAACAACATGAACAGAAACAATGATGGGAGAGGTACATGTTAAGAGAGTCTGGGAGAGTGGAGAGGGAGTTGGAATGAATATGATTAAAACACACTGTGGATATGTATAAAATTGTCAAAGTATTTTAAAACAAAAATGTAAAAAAAAAATAATAATAAGGTAGAGCTGGACCTTGGTGGCACACGCCTTTAATCCCAGTACTCGGGAGACAGAGATAAGTGAATTTCTGTGAGTTTGAGACCAGCCTGGTCTACAATAGCAAGTTCCAGGACAGACTCCAAAGCCACAGAGAAACCCCGTCTAGAACCCCCCCCAAATAAATAAATAAATAAGGTAGACAATGTCAGAAGACACTTGAGGTCTACCATCCATGTGTGTACATGCATGCTCTACGGAGAGGAGAGGAGAGGGAGAGGAGAGGGGGAGGAGAGGGGGAGGAGAGGGGGAGGAGAGGGGAGGGAGAGGGGAGGGGGGGAGGGAGAGAGAGGAGAGGAGAGAGAGAGAGGGAGAGAGAGAGAGGAGAGAGAGAGAGAGAGAGAGAGAGAGAGGAGAGAGAGGAGAGAGAGAGAGAGAGAGAGAGAGAGAGAGAGAGAGAGAGAGAGAGAGAGAGAGAGAGAGAGAGAGAGAGAGAGAGAGAGAGAGAGAGAGAGAGAGGAGAGAGAGAGAGAGAGAGGAGAGAGAGAGAGAGAGAGGAGAGAGACACAGAGAGAGACAGAGAGAGAGACAGAGAGAGAGAGAATAGAATTTTGGGTGTTCTTTGCAACACTAGGATTTGTTGGCACCCAGCCCCCATGGGGTCTCTGTTGAGTTGTTTTCCAGCATAACCACAGGTACCTCCTATTTTCCTATCCTCACCCCACTGGGATCAATATCCTGCTGTGAACCCTTTGACCTGGGGTTTTTGTAAGTTTGTATATAAGGTTGCTCCACAATAAAGGTGAGAAACATTCTCTTGGAAAAGGATCAGGAGTCTTGTTGTTCATCCAAATCTCCAGGCTTTTGCCCAATACTAGGACTTAGTGGCCAAAAGCAGCCACAAATGGAGGTTTCCCCGAGATCGGGAAAGAAAGGGGACCCTGAGAGATCACCCTCAGAAGGCTGGAAAGCAAGTAAGGAGGATTGCAAAAGGTACTAGAAAATGGGTACCTCAACTCCTGAGAGAGTTGGATTGGCAAAAGGTACTAGAAAATAGGTACCGCAACTCCTAAGAGAATTGGATTGTAAAGGCACTGGAAAGGGTGTGCCTCAACTCCTAAGAAAGTTGGATTGTAAAGGCACTGGAAAAGGGGGTGCCTCAATTCCAAAGAGAATTGGACTGTAAAGGCACTGGAAAAGGAATACCTCAACTCCTGAGAGAGTTGGATTGGAATAGAGATCACAGTCAATCACAGAGATAAAGTTTAAAGAGACAAGGTACTGGTAAGATTTAATTTTAACTTTGGATTAAGCAATAATGCTAAGAAAATTATTGAAGAAATTCGGGAAATGCACCACTGAGGAATCCCTCCTCCAGAGCTACCCACCAGCAGCCAGCTGACCCAGCAGCACGTGCTTTTGTCCACTTGAGCCTGCTGCCGGCTCCAGTTAGCCGGCAACGATGTGGTATGCACAGGCTGGCTGGAGAAATCACCTCCTGACCCAATGTCTTCATCTCCTGAACCCAGTGGCACTAACAACCCAGCTCCAAAAAAGAGTCCATCCACATCATCTGTCACATCAGATGAGAAAGGAGAGTATGTCCAAATAGATGAAGAAAAGACCCAGGCCCTACAAAAGACCATACAGAAATGGACAAAGATGCGGCAGTCCTCAAGACCCTCCAAAGATGCCAGGCTATGGTAAGGATGGCCATCCCTGACACCTCCTCTCCTTTGTGACTTTTGTTCAAAAGATGTATGTATGTTCTGTATGTATGGTGTGGCTACACATGTGTGTATGAAATGTGGTTGTAAATGTGTGACTGTTAACAAAAGAATGCTATTGTGTTGTCTTTAAATCGTTAATTGCTGGGGAAGGAGGAAACGTTGTTAAAGTACAGGTTACTTGGGAGGGAAATTTCTGCTTTTATTTCCATGGAGGGTGAAGGGCTGGTATGGTACCAGGCTTCCAGACTGGTATGGTTTCATGGGGCAGGATCCCTGAAGCAGTGGCCCAGGTGATCCAAATATTTGTTTTCATTTAAGTTTAGTTGGTTAGAAATGGTCCTGGTTACAGTCAACCACTTTTTAAAGGAAAAAGGAGGAATATGATATAGAAATGATACTTTGTATTGGAATGGATCCTCATTTGTTGATATTTTGTATTGGAATGGATCTTCATTTGATGACATTAGTTAGGTTTTCTAGATATATAGATATTCTTCAAACCTTTCAAAGACCTACAGAAAATATGGCATTTAAATGGTTTAGAGTTTTTCTTAACAGTGAGACACAACTGCTCCTGGCACACCAATTATATCTGAGAGGAAGATGGGCATCCAAGAAACTTGTTATAGAGTTTGACTTTGACATGGCAAGACAAGCCATTTGGGCAAGAAGCTACTGTTGCCTAAACTGTTTCCAATGCAGGACAGTTTAGAATTTCCTGCTTTTCTGAGAAGTCTGCCAAGACACATTGTGGCCTGTAGGCTAAAGATGGATGCCCCAAGGTTACCAAGAAACTTTGGGTGACTGTCTAGGAAGCAAGGTGTCTCTGTCAGTTCTAGAGTTCATATATTATCCTATGGTCTTTGATGGAGTTGAAGATAGATAGTTATAGTAACACACTAAGATAGAATGGTTAAAATCTTATAGTTCTTACTTAGTAACTGTTTTGTTATATATAAAGAAGGGGGAGATGTTAGAACCCAGCCCCCATGGGGTCTCTAAGAGTTGTTTTCCAGCATAATCACAGGTACCTCCTGTTTTCCTGACCTCACCCCATTGGGATCAATATCCTGTTGTGAACCCTTTGACCTGGGGTTTTTGTAAGTTTGTATATAAAGCTGCTCCACAATAAAGGTGAGAGACATTCTCTCCGAAAAGGACCAGGAGTCTTGTGGTTCATCCAAATCTCCAGGCTTTCACCCAATACTCGGACTTAGTGGCCAAGAGCAGCCACAAGGATTGTCAATTCAAAGGAGGAAAAACAGTGTCATCAAAGCTTAAGGAGATATGAAAAAGGAGGCCAGTGTCTCTTACCGGATGTGTCTGAAGTTAATGCAATGGTTTCAAGTGCTTGGAGGAATTTAATGATCCCTGCAAACAGTCCAGTGCCAGGGTCACAGATGTCAGCTTTATTTGTCTTTTTATTGAATTCATGAAAAGCCATTGCCTACCATACCCAGCCACTTCCACTGCGTGCTGAGCTTACAAAAATGAACAAGTAATATTTTGTGGTAAAACAAGGGACATGGGTTCATTAATTTAAGGAAACCAAATAGTCAGGGATATTTCCTCCCTGGAATCTCTTGGCTCTTTCTCACTCTCCTTAATAAATCTATATTCTACTTGGAGAAAGAAAAAAGGTAGGAAGGAAAGAAGGAGAAAGAAAGAAGCAAACAAACAGGGTAGCTGGAATGGTGGCTCAACGACCTCTTTGGGCTTCCCCAGACAATTACACACTTGTGGCATATACATACATACATACACACATACACACATACACACACATGAGAGAGAGAGAGAGAGAGAGAGAGAGAGAGAGAGAGAGAGAGAGAAACTAAAAATTTCCCCACCCTCAGGACAAGCAATGGCCCAATTGGCCTGTCCCAAGGGCATCTACTAACATCATTCGTTTGGGAAAAGCTTCTCTAGTCCTTACATTTTCCCCTCATCTTGCTCACCTGCAAACCAGAATGGATCCAATGCTTATGGCCATATATGGATACTGTCGTAGTTACTGTTCTATTACTGTTGAGGAGGCACCATGACCAAGGTAATCCTTATAAAAGAAAACAAATTGGGGACTTGCTCATAGTTTCAGAGGGTAAGTCCCTGATCATTATGACAGGGAATGTGGTGAGGGATGATGAGGAAGTGGAGGTGGGAGAGAGAGATAGTCTGGCATTGGCTTTTGAAACCTCGAAGGCCACTTCCAGAAACTCACCATCTCCAACAAGGCCATACCTACTCTAAGAAGGTCATACCTACTCTAACAAGGCTAATCCTTTCTAAACAATTCACCAACTGCAGAATAATCATGCAGCTATATGAGCTTATGAAGACCATTCTCATTCTAACCACTACATGTGCACATCTCATGTGATGCAAAGCATCACGTTGTTGCATTCATAGAACCTTGCATAGGGCCTAGGGTAGGCTAGCTTACAGTGGCAGCAGCTAGAGGTGGCATCTGGAAGACAGGAAGGACAGTTAGTGTTTAGTTGTGACTTCACCTCCTCCCCTGCAGTCTCTATGAGACATTCTTCTTCACCCCAGATCAATATAGAGTCTGCTGAAAACATATCTGTGTAGTAGAACAGTAGGAAATCAATGTGAGGGCCCCAGAACCTCCTTTTCCCTAGGTTGTTTAGAAAGTTCTTCCTAAACAATGTTAAGTAAATGTCTGTTAAGACACTTTTGGGGGAAGGGCAATAAAAGGACCGTGAAAGAAGTTGAGTGACCGCCACTGTTTTCTAATGAGATTCACTGAGATATAAGTTACTATGAATGCAATTATTTTTTCTTCTCACGATTAAGTTTGGTTGTTACAGAATGGTAGGGTAATCATTGTCATAATCATGATAGAGAACATTTCTGTCATCTCAAAATAATTCCCTTTGAGTTCTCATGTTTTTAGATGACCCCTTTAGGAAAATGGCAGCCTATTGATTATGAAGATTACATAATACGACCTTGTGTCTTGGACAACTTAATTCATACCTCATATCTCATAGAGACCCATACTCCAAAGAAACCCAGTCAACTCTCCCCCAATTAATCTGCATGTTTCCCTTCTCTTTAGAGACTGCCATATAAATGTTTTAACAATGTAGGGGGGGCCACAAGGGGGTGAGGTGTTCTGTTTTGGTATTGTTTTTGAACCAGGGTCTCAGGAATTCGAGGCTAGCCTCAAACAGCCTGAGGATGACCTTGAATTTCTGATCCTTCTCCCTCTACCTCCCTACTTCGGGGATTCTAATCCCCTGTTGCCACCATGTCCTTCTTATGTGGTTCTAAGAAGGCTCAAACATCGCATGCTAGGCAAACACTCTATCAGCAGTACTGCATCCTCAGCCTTTAGAAGCATTTTATCAAGGGGGTGTCTATGAGATGCATCAAATGAGCACCTTTCTCTTGTTATTAAAGATAGCTCTATTGTACTTCCTACTGGTGAACACATGCTGTATTTGGGTTGACCTTTAAAATGAATGGAATGAGATGGCAAACAATTGGCTGATTAAGTGAATGACTGAGTGAATGAATGGTTATGTCCATCTCGTATACCAGGCAGCATCTCAAAGGAAAGTGAGGCGAAGGGACTGAGGCAAAGCCACACACTGACAGGGAAGCAGTGCCCAACCCCAAGCCAATCCCTTCTGCTATAAACACTATTAAAAAAAAAAAAACTCATAAAATATCAGCACCAAAAAGTATAAGTGGAAGTGAGCTACACGTCATTAAATGTTTTTGTTCAATGGTTTTCCTATGCAGAGGATAAAGTGTCTAAGAGTTAGGGGTAAAATGTGGCATGTAAAAATAGGTCTTATTGCTTACCCCAACTTCCTTTGTATCGCATGGATTCAGTAAGAATTGTTGGTAAATGTCTTTATGAGGTTCTGCTTGTCCTGCATACTTTGTTTCTGTCCATTGATTTTCTTTTCCGCCGCCGTCTCTTTGGTGAGAAGGGTACAATTACCTTCCCTGTTCCCTATATTGTCACAGTGAAAGGGGGGATGTTACAAAAGACCCTACAGAGCAAGAGACCATCCACTGTTACACCTGTGCAGGCACTTTGTTTTATTTTTCAAGTTTTGCATAGGTCAGGAACATACTTGATGACATTTCTTTTGAGATGTTTTTTTGTTATCAGAACCGGAACCCTAGAACTTCATTGAGCATTACGTTATTGGGTCTGCGCTTCACAGGAAACCCTGATTGCCACGGTCTTTGCAAAGAAAAACCTATTCGAGTGTCCCTCCCAAGGGAGTCAGCTGCTCTCCTGTGCATTTTTGTGTCTTCTGTCCATCCCCTGCTCCCGGTCACAGATGCCTGCATCCTTGTTTCTTCCAGCCTTGCTTTCTCTTTCCGTTTGCCTTTCTGCGAAGCTCTCCCTCCCTCTGGCTTCTGCTCTTTCTTACTCCTTCCCCCCAGCTGCTTAACTACAGCTCCCACTGGAACCTACACAATCAAAAACAGCTCTCCTCCAGCAGCTTCCAGAAGCGCATCACCTAGAGCAGAGAGACTCGCTCCCGGCACCCACCGGACGCGCGCTAGGTAGCTGGGGGCGGGGACGGTACCCTGATCCCGCCTGAGCCGCCGCCAGAGCATCTCCCCAGAGATTTGCCGTATCCGCCATCCGGCCCCCGGGGTCCTGTTGCGGTGATGCTTGTGTTTCGGAGCAATGATGGAAAGAGAAAAGCCACTGCCAGTGGCATCTGAAAGTGGGGCGAGTTACTGCAGTAGCTGCTGCTGCAGCAGAATGAGCGAGTGAAGAACTGAGCCCCGTTAGCCTCTCCATCCCGTTCGCTCTCGCTCGGTCTTCATTCACCATCTCCAGGAGGTGAGCCGGGAACAGATGCAGTAACCAGGCGGGTGCCACCCCGGATCTATAACTGTGAAGTCCCTACTCTGGAAGATGGTAAACAAAGACATGAATGGATTCCCAGTCAAGAAATGTTCAGCCTTCCAATTTTTTAAGAAGCGGGTAAGGACAGGTTGTGTTTGTTGCTTTTGTTTTCTACGCTTCTCTCTGATATGCTTTTGAATGTTTGCCTAGGGTAAGCCTCGGATTTTGTTGTTACCCAGCCGTTCCTGAAAGCAGAGCTTCTGGTGTCAGTGGTCAAGGTGAACACTGACCCTGACTTGACTCAGATTTGTTGCGGGTGGTGGGGGACGCTGATGTAAAGGAGGGGGCTCAGAAGAGTTGCATTGGGAAGAGGGGGTTGGGCTGAGATGTCTTCAAGTGGGTTTGAGATGGGTACTGAGATTTCTCAATCAAAGCCATGCCCAAGATTACAAGGCAATTTCAAAGAGAGCTGGCCTGAGTGCAGTTAATGGCACGCAATTTAGTCTGGGCTAATTAAGTAGCTCCCTCTCTCTTATCTTTGAAAGGTTCAACTTTTCCACACCTTTCCTTTCAAGGGCTGCTGCTTTATCATCTTCAATCGTTCGAAGCAGCTTTGGCTCCTCAAATTCATTCTGCCAATAATTTGCTGTGTTTTCTCTCTCTGGTATAAATAGCAAAAGACCAGTGTGACCTTTACAGAAATGATGGACTCCAACATTTCAAACCCTCTATTTCAAGTTGCCTCGATTTTGCTTAACACACGTGCCCCCACCAAAACGAACAGGAAATAGCCTGTTTTATAGCCTGAATTATAATTCTGGGTTATGCTGCTATGTACATTTGTTTAAATCCCTTGTTCTTCCATTCATAGCATTAGTAATGTCACAGGGCCATAAATGAATAGATCTTTTTCTATGCTTCACAAATAAACTCAATTCATTGCAGTGGCCACACTGGAGGTTTGTGGTTCTGCAAATGTATACATGAGTGGGGGGTAAGAACTGAATGGTTGTTGGAAGCCTGATGACTGACTCTTATGGAGAGTATTTCTTAAGCAATAGAAGGCTGTTCCAGCCCCCAGTGGTCTCATGCTATTTACTACCCTGGGGCAGTTCTATCAAAATGCTTCTTTCCATTCATTCATCCTCCTCATCATTCAGGCCCTTCTTCTGCCTTGCCTGAAATGGCAACAGAACATAATGAATTGCAGGCTGGGCTGGATTGCCTCATTGCACTGAAGGGTCAAGCTGGAAAGCCAGGTCTACAAGCAAGCAGCCTGTAAAGCCAGCCACAGTGCCAGCTGAAGCTCCCACACATCCTGGTTCAGATCTCCATCAATGGAGCAAATTGCTCCTAAAGTCTAAGGCCAGAGGATATGCACTGAAACCTCAGTAAGGCTAACTCCTGGAGCTAGAGTGTAAGGTGAGGTCCTTCCCCAGCAGAGCCTGCAACCTACAAGAAAGCAAGTCAGTCCGGCTTCACACCTCTCCAAGTGCTGCTTGGGTTTACCCTATAGTCAAAAGATGACATTCCAGGAGAAGAACCTTATATTCAGCACTTAAATTCTCCACTCCCTTTTAATGAACTTGCCAAAGTTTGTTGTTGTTTGACCTGAGGTCTGGCTGCATTGACCAAACTAACTTGAATGCCCCGGTTTAGGTGATCATCCTGTCTCTTGAGTATTGGAACTACAGGCATATGCTATGGTGCCTACCTTAACTAATTCATTTGGTGGTAGTGAGGGCATTTTGTTTACTTATATCTTTTACAGTACTAGTCTCAAGAATTTAAGTGCCCCAGTGAACTATATAGACTCCCAGTCCTGGATAGTCTAGAACCCTTTTAACCAGGTATTCTTAATCAAACAAGTGTCTGTGGCATACTTTTTAAATTTTTATTTTGTAATGATCTCTTATTTTCTTGGCCATCTAAATGTACTACTAGAAATACTAGTTTGCCATCTGGTTGCATTTTGCTTAAAAGCATAATTTACCAATGTGCTTCAGTGAGTACTTCCGCAGACATTGGATTTTTCGAAGAGGGAGATGAAGTACAGATGTCTTCTCAAGTACTTGCAGAGAGAAAGAAATTTACACCATGGCATCCAGCAGGCAGGTTCACTGGGATCATCTGAATCTTGCTGGAGATTGGGTCAGAGATCTCCGCCCCCCCCACACACACACACACATACCTGCTGTCCTCATTCCTCAAGGACAGCTAGCTGAGTAGAACGTGACTTTGCATCAAGTCATTGACAGCACCGAGGAGAAATTCCTTGATTCTTGTCCTCCTTGTTTTATTATACATCTGATTTATTCTGCATTTTAAATGCTTAATGCATATACTGTGATCTTGTCTTTGCCTTTTTTAGTTTTAGTGCCTTTGCTTGATTGATTTGAGAGAGAGTTTCTTGTCTTCTAACCCAATTTGACATCCAGGGACTCATTATGTAGCTGAGGATGACCTTGAAATCCTGATCCTCCTGTCTCTGATGCCTGTGTGTTGATATCATAACTATACCTCATCATACCTGGTTTATTATTGTTATTATTACACAGGTAATAAGAAAAGAAATATGTAAAATTTGAAAACAGGGGAGAGAATTATCCCACCTTTTCAGGATTTCTTCCTTCCCTTCTTAGAAATAACTGTTGCCATATTGGCATTGATACTTGGCCAAACTTTTCTATATTCTTTACTTACAAAATCATATTCTATAAAGTTTTTGTTTTTCTCCAAGAATAATCCATTTCCTTATGTTCTATTGTTGAAGTTCCACACATTTCTGCATATATTAGTTTTAGCCCAACTAGACAGTTCTACAAAGTAAACCTTTGTCTGGTGCCCACACTGAACTGTGAACAGAATTGGGTTCTTAGGGGTGAGGTGGGGGTGTGGGGCTCATGAACTTATTTTTTTTAAAAAAAAAAAAAAGGGCAACTGAGTCTTGAACACATTTTTTTTTATTGCAAATGGCTAAAAAGCTGCTTCTTACAGTACCTCTCAGCCATCCAGAGGGACTCCAAGGAGCTGCCAGAAGGGAAAATAGCTAATATGCACCTGTGTTTGCCTACCAGTAGTCATCTATCTGTTCTGTCTTTTGAATCCCATGGAACAAATTCCTCCCATTGATTATCTCATTAATCCTCATAGCAACCCAATAGAAGAAAAATTATTAACCCTAAACAAGCTCACAAATGCTAAAAGTAGTAGAGCTAAAATGTATGTCTTGTTTGTCCAAAGATCAAGTCTCATTTTTTATTGCTGCTGTTGCTGAGACAGGATCAAATCCAGGCTGGTCTCCACTCACGGCCTCCACTCACCATGATGCTAAGCCTGGCCTCAAACTCCTGCTGTCTAGACTCCAAATCAAGTACTAAGATGATGATGAACCACCGTGCCTGGTTCCAAGTCTCATACTTTTAAAATCTCATACCATTCCCCCTCCTCTTTCTTTTCTATGTTCCATATCAGACTCTCCTCCACCTGCATGTGAAATGGGTATGTCACTACCCACTGTCCAAAGCCCAGCCTCAGCAGACACTTCTCATAGCTCCCATGTGTCCAGACAGTAGCAACAGTCACTAGAGACAGCTCAGGAAGAGCATCTGAGCTAAGTCAGGTTGGATGCTTTTTCCAAGATCCTGTAGACTAATGCTTTTCACTGGGGGCTTAGAAATCTTGACTAGGTCAGCTGCATTTCACTTGGCTGACAATTGCTAAACTAAACTAGGTAAGATTTTCATTCTATGTGTTAATGACAAATTTTCACTGAATGTGGTGGACAGGTTATATTTTATTCTGAGAACCTCCAAAATTTCAGTTAAGGTGAATGGAAAAATACCCTTCTCAGTTTTCATGTGAAAATCTGAGAGCTCTAGGAGATATCAATTCTGATAAAGGTAATCCCTTTCCTTGGGTTTAAAGATCTCTCCCTGTCGCCAGTTCCTACAGAATGACCCAGAAAACACAAACAAATGACATTGCCTTGAATTTGATAATCCTTAGTGGAAATAAACCAGGTATGTGAAAGAAAACTGGTAACAGCCATGCTGCTGTTGCCTTTTGTCAAATTTCAAAGGCGTTTGACAGATAGAATTTCAGATTTGCAGCTAGAAGCCAGGAGTCACAGGGATGGTGGCTATACACCTAGTAGGTGGGGGGCTGAGGTGATAGAATCACTTTGGGTTAGAAGCCAGCCTGGGCAAACATAGTAAGACCCTGCCTCAAAGAAACCACACACATACACACACACACACACACACACACACACACACACACACACACACACCAAGCAAAGCATGAACCTCAGGCATCCTTTCATAAACCTTCCTGTATTAGAGATGAGAAAACCAATTGTGAGGACATTAACTAACCACTCAGATGAGAATGGGGTTGCATTAGCTTTGCATTTCACTTGCAGACCTACAATGCTTTCTTCTTCTTCTTCTTCTTCTTCTTCTTCTTCTTCTTCTTCTTCTTCTTCTTCCTCCTCCTCCTCTTCCTCCTCCTCCTCCTTCCCCTCCTCCTCCTCCTCCTCCTCCTCCTCCTCTTCCTCCTCTTCCTTCTTCCTATAAATCTGGCTCATTTATCCCCTTTTCAACAGAGTATCCACAAACATGGTTGTTGTTCTGATGTTTTGTCTTCATGGAGTCAATTGCAGACTGCTCATCAACTGTGACAAGATGCTTGTGTCTTGACTCAGTATTTTATGATTATGTGAATTTGAACAATTCCTTCTACTGCTTTGTAGTAACAATAGCTTTTGTAAAAACTGTCACTTATACTGAGCTTGTCGGAAGCAGAAGAGGCTGAGTGGTACCTCCTCAGAAAGCAGCCAGAGGAGATCTGTTCTGAGGCCTGTCTACAAGGGTAAGACCCAGATTCTTGACTAAAAGGATAAAAATGTGGAAAAGGGGTACCTTCGACAGGCCCTGCTAAGAGAACATGCTATGTGCAACGAAGTTAGTATAAGGGTTTATTGGGGGAGGGGGAGAATGAAAGAGTGAAAAGCCATCTCAGAATTGAGACATGAGAGAGACAGGCAGGCAGACAGACAGATAGACAGACAGACAGACAAGCAACAGGAGCAAGAGCAAAAGAGGGGACTGTGATGGATGGGCACTTTTAAGGGGTGTGTGCATGTCACATAGCTGATAGTGGAAAGGTACCTGGTGACAAGTGATGATGTAAACATCTTAGCAGCCAAGGCAGGCTGGCCAGAAGGAACTAATGTTGACAACACAGCAAACCATAATTTTGTGATAAATCAGTGTGAAGTTGAAACTTACTGTTTTTGTTAGTTTATTTATTTTGTCTTGTTGAGACAAGATCTCACTCTGTGACCCCAGGATAAGCTGGGACGCACTGTGGAGCCCAGGCTGACCTAATCCACTTACCACAGCTTCCCAAGTGCTGAGAGCAAAGAGGTGAGTCAACATGGCTGAAGAAAAGTTTTTGTCAATGTCCTAACCAGGTTCAACCCTGCTTATCATCCTAGATCAGATGAAGTTGGGCACATTAGAGGTGGTTTGACCATAGATGGGAGTTTCTTAAGAAAAACATCTATCAGCAGAGTGTAGTGGTACATACCATAGGGAGCTCTGTGAGTTTGAGGCCAGCAAATTCTATGTAGAGAGTTTTAGGCCAGCCAAGGCTACAAAGTAGACCCCATCTCCAAAAGAAGAAGGAGGAGGGAGAAGAGGAAAAGAGAGACAGAGGTTTTGTGGAGCATGATGTGTGGCAGTGGGAAGATCTGGAGATCAAGGCTAGTTTGGGCTACATGAGGCAGAAAACAAACAATGGAAAGAAATTTGATATAGTTTGAAACACAGATGTTAAAGGAGGAAAAAGTACTTAGGAGAAGCCCAGTGGACATACCTGAGGCAGGATATGGGCATCTCAGGAGAAAGAGTCCCATTTAAGTGGACCAGCGACAACTACAGAAACAATTTTTGGTGGCTTCTGAAGTTACACAAAGGGCTTAAAGAATTAAGTAAAAATGTTTTGGTTACTTATTTTTATCTGGAAAGCATTTCTTTGGGGAATGAAATGATGAGGCCTTTTATGAGATACTTTATGCCATTCCCAGGCTGAAATGACAAACACAGAACACAACAGACAATAATGTTATTGCTATGAGCAAGATACAGGGAAACCAAGGGCTGTGTTTCGACTATAATTAGGACCTGTAATCTCATTTGTGAGGTTTGATTTAACCCTGCCCCCAACACACACACACACACACACACACACACACACACACACACACACACACACACCACTCTCACAATCCCAAATCAGGATCTGACTCTCCAATCCATGCTCACCTTAAATTCAAGACAGTGCATCTAACTCTGCTTTTTGAATGCTAGGATTACAGATGTACCTAGCCAAGGTCTCCTTCATTCTCAGTCAGCTCTTTCCCTATCCCCTTATAACTCCTGCCACTCACACCCACCTCACCCCCGGGGCCAATATCTCACTCTGTAGTGGAAGACTGGCTTGGGGTTCACAGTGCATCTCAGATTAGCCTCAAATACTCTTGCTCCTGACTCACATATGCTGGGATTACACACACCAGGTTGACTTTCCTTGTTCTATCCCACCTCAGTCTTGCTGGGCACTATTCCAAGAGCTCTGAGAATACTACATATTTAAATTCTTACATATCAAAGCTGCAAGGAGGACTCTATTATTATTTCAGTTTCTCAGATTGAGAAAGGTGTTCCTTTGCCCTGAGGCATACATAGATAGTGACAAGGTCAAGATTTGGGCCCAAGTTCCACTTTCCAAAGTCCAGGTCCTTCACTCCATAAGTCTTATTCTCTGTGACATCAAACTCAGAATCGAACAGAGAAGTGAAAAGGTGTGACCCTCGACTTCCTCTTTCCTCCAGTACGACTGCTGGGAAGAGGAACAAAGAAAAGCCTTCGACCTTGCTAAATGGATCTAGCACAGTCAAGAAGTGAAGTTCAAGTCCTCTGAAATGGAAATGTTTTACAATGGCCCCATAACAAGACACCTTTTTACTTGTCATTTGCCTCTCTAGTCTATTTCTCTATTCTGTTTGGAGACTTGAATCTTCCAAATCAAAACAACAAAGGTTCTCCCTTAATGGAGACCCTCCAAATTCCCTTAAGGAGATAACCTTTGCTCAGCACTATGCAAAACACATCAGACCCATGTTTTAGCCCAGGAAAGGATTGAAATGCGAAGAGCTAGGAAGAGGTGTGGCTGGAATTGTGCTTGAGCATCAACCTTAACCCAGACAAAGATCCTGCACTATATAGGTAAGAAGCTGGCACTGAACAGGTATCTCTCTTGTTGTAGCGCTGAACTTGCAACTAAGACCCAAAGATTTCCACCCCCTGGCTACCTATGGAGAGGTATGTTTTCCATGTGACTTCCGAGGACAAGCAGGAACGTGTTCCAGCCTGTCGAAAATATGTCATAGGCTTCTACAACACAAATCTGATCTTAGAGACTCTAGAGGATCCCACTGAGCCTCTTCAAATGGAGCTGAAGTCCGGCATGGTGGCACCTGCCTTTAATCTCAAGAGGCAGGCAGAACTCTATGAGTTCTGGTACAGCCTCTTCTACACAGCGAGACAGCCAATGCTACTTAGTGAGAATGTGCCAAACCCACCCCCATCCCCAAATATGTGTATCTGAAATCTGAAGGGCTAGAAAGTCTTAAGTCTCGCCTGGGTCCCTCCCACAGTCCCATACAGCCCATGGCCCAGCCACCTGCTTTCTCATCTGAGACTGCTAAGGGGCATGAAGGCATCTTACAGGGTGTATTATGCCCCTGTGTTTATCAAAGCACATGCATGGGGTGGAAGGCTTGTCCCTAACTAACACTGGCTGTTTTTCTTCTATAAGCAGGTGAGTGGCGTAGGACATGCTTGACTATAGATTAGATACAATGAAACTAAAAAATAACTTAAACCTGCCCCAAAAGCAAGTTAAAGCTTCCCCTTAGCAGCCACTTGGGCAAATTTGACATCAGTCTCCTTGCTGACCCCATTGTCTGCACTACAACTTCTATTCTGTAGCGTGTTTCCTGTCATACTAAGACAAAGGCAGTCTAAACTGCGTAGAAAAGCACTTGCCTGGCATGAATGAACCTCTGGATTTGACCTCTAGCCCTGCAGAGAAACAAAGCCAGACACTAGTCATTCACTAATCTATTTTACATTAATAGAAATTACTGCCTTCAGCATTATACAGTATTGACATTATGCATCTAGGACATAAAAATAGTATTCCGATTGTTCAGGGGAATGCTTTCATGCTGGGGATAAATACAGGTCCTCAGGTACATGCTTGATACTCAGTTGCTACCTGTGAGCTACACTCCCAGACTTATTTCTCCTAGGTTTTAATATATCAGGAGCCGAAGTGTTTAGAGAGGATCAAACTCAAAGTGCATTTTTTACAGTGACCAGTGAGGCTTACAGTTTGGACCTGGAACAAGGCAGAGTGACTGGTGGGTTTGGCTATGCCAGGGAATTAGCCTCAAGTACTCAAGCAGTGTGTGGATAATTATGAAATGGGGATTCTCTCTCCCCAAGAAAGTCATGAGGCAGGCTTGTCCGGTGCTGTGGTGTGTTAGCAATTCGATGAGTAAGCCAGGCAGTGGTGGTGCATGCCTTTGGTCTCAGCACTTGGGAGGCAGAAGTGGGCGGATCTCTGTGAGTTTGAGGCCAGCCTGGTCTACAGAGTGAGTTCTAAGATACACAGGGATACAGAGAAACCCTGAATCCCTCCACCCCACCCACCAAAAAGAACGGAAGAATGGAAGAGATGGAGGGAGGGGGAGAGAAAGAAAGAAGGAAGAGGGGGGGAGAGAGGGAGGGAAGGAAGAAAGAAAGAGAAAGAAGGAAGGAAAGAAAGAAAGGAAGGAAGAAAGGAAGAAAGGAAAAGAAAGAAAGATCAAATGCCTGCTGGCAGGCCGCAGAGCTCTTGGACTCTGCTGTGTGTTTCTCACTGGGGAAGTAGACTTGTGCTCACTCTGGTTTAAAGTGCTTTACAAGGTCAAATAGTGGGAGGAGGAAGGGTGGAAGCAGCATGAGAAAGATCAAAAAGTTCAAGGTCATCATAGCTAGTAGTGAGCCTGGCACAGATGAGAGTCTTTCTCAAAAAAAAAAAATAAAGAAAATAAAGAACTACTTACTACCAATTCCTCTGCACAGTGATCAAAGTGTTGCAGGATTCAGAGGGCAGGGAAGGGAGGGAGAGAATATCAAGTGATAGTAGTTTTGATTGTGGAATATTATTCTTTTAGTCCAAAGTTCTGGGGAGAAACGAGTGTAAGCTAAACCTCTGTACTGTATCATTTATTTTTTAAGATTTATTTTCATCATTTTAATTGTCTGCGTGTGCACATACATGCCCCTGCCTGAGGGTATGTGCACCTGAAAGTGTGTGCCCAGAGTCTTGATATCAGTCAGAATTCCTCACTTGTCAGCACCTCTAGGTGTGCTGGTGTCCTTGGTTCCATGTGAGGATGATGGTGGCCCATTCCATGGGGTCTCTGAGAATAATCAGTTTTCCTAGAAGTGAAGCCATATGTTCTGTGTCTCTAGATATCGAAGACTCTTGCCCTGGAGCTGGGGTTACAGTTGGGCATGAGCCGCCTGACATGGTGCTGGGAACCAGCCCACTCTGACCCATCTTTATACTTGACACATTATTCCCCTTTCTCCTGTATAATTTAAAACAACAAAAAGAGGCCTGGAGAGATGGCTCAGCAGATACGCACATGTGATGCTTTTACAAAGGGACCAAGTTCATTTCCCAGCAATCACCTGGAACTCCAGCTCCAGGGGATAGACACCTCCCTGCCTCCTCCTTAAACGCCTCCCTTCCTCCTTGAGGAACTGTACTCATGTATACATACCTACACACACACACACACACACACACACACACACACACACACACACAGTGGCTTTTGGGGTTGTTTTTGTTTTTATGCTGTATGTATAATCCCAGCACTCAGAAGGACTGAGTGCTCAACACTATCTTCAGCCATATAGCAAGGAAGAGGCCAGCCTGGTCTTCCTGAGACCCTTTCTGTCTTAAAACAAGAAAAGCTTAATTAGTAATTTAGGCCTAACTAAATTACTAATTATTAATGAGACAGTTCATTAAAGCATTTTCAGCATGGCGTTTTAAAATGTGTGGTAGTTTTAAGTTAGACTGCGGATGACATTGGTAACACCAGCAGAAGATTCTTCTGAACTTAGCTGGATGCTGCTTCCTGCCTGAGGACAAAAGCCAGAATTCCTCACTTGTCAGAACCTCTAGGTGTGCTGGTGTCCTTGGTTCCATGTGAGGATGATGGTGGCCCATTCCATGGGGTCTCTGAGAATAATCAGTTTTCCTAGAAGTGAAGCCATATGTTCTGTGTCTCTAGATATCGAAGTCCCTCCAGTGTGGAAAGCAGCCGCTCAGACCTCAGCCTAAGTGTCCCCTTTCAGTCTAGAAATAAAGATACAGTGACCTACCTTGTTTGGGGGCCTGGGAGCAGGTGTAGTCAATAAGTGGCCAGGTCTGATGGCAGACTGCATGCACCCCATGATGCTGGCAAGTTCCTGAAACATTACTTGTAGCAGGCAGAGGACAAGGGGAGAAGAGGAGGGAGGGATGGAGAAAGAAAAGGAGGCAGAAGGACACAGAAGCTGCAGGCAGGACCACAGGCTGCTGTCTGGGTCTCCAGAGACTGCACCCTGCAGTTAGACAATGGATTTCCACAGAGACTTTGCTTTGCAATGTCTTAAAATGACTTTTTAAGTATTTAGAAGATGAATGAACTCAAGGATGCAGAGAGCAGTAGGAGGGTCTTCCATTTCACATTGCAAGCTGTCAAATATTATTCTAATTTCGTATTAGATTTTTCCTGGGAAGATCCCACTGCTGAGGTCACCTTGGTCTCTTTCCCTCCCTAGGTGAGGACATTCACTCAAATATGCTTGGTCTCTCCTTCCCTCCCTCCCTCCTTCTCTCCCTCTTCTCTCCCTCCCTCCCTCCCTCCCTCCCTTGTCTATCCCCCTGCCACCCCCATAGAATTATCTTACAGCTAGGCAAGGGAAGGAAATCACAGAAGTGATAGGCCTAGACTGAAGCTCCAGAGAAACACAGAACAAGAATATCTAATTGAGGTCAGCCAGCATGGATGACCTTGAACCAGCATGGATGACCTTGATAACCAAGACACTTTAATTTCTGGAAACACCAAGATCATCAAATCAGCTAAAGTGTATCTAGAATCTGGTGTCTGTATAGGACAGAAATTTAAAAGTAACTGGGGGACCTAGTGTGTGGTGGTGCATGCCTTTAATCTCAGCACCAGGAAGGCAGAGGCAGGTAGATCTCTGGTCTCTTTACAGAATTTCAAGCCAGCCCAGGGCTACATAGCGAGACACCTGCTCTGTGAAGAAATGAGTGACAACTGGAAGGAGTGTGGTGTTAAATGTGATACAATAAAGCTCACAGGGTTACATGGTTCAGAGGATGCCTCCAATGGCATTTGAAACCTTACAGCTAAATTAATTAGAGCAAATGAAAAAATATGATTGCTTCCCCACTCAACCACTTGACCTCAAAGATTAACATTAGGCCATAACAACTTCTACCTTGCACTCATGGTACACAGGGCTGTAGTTATCAGCTCCGACAAAGTGGCCATATCTAATTTACCATCTGTTCAGCCAGTGTTTCTGCAAAAGGGCACACCCCTTTCCATTGATGAGGAAACCATACCCAATAATCAGGCATCAGGCACACAATGACTGTATTAAATCAGTCACCTGGAATTCAAAACTAATTTCAATGAGGTGTAATTTGAGGCTGTAATTTTTTTCATGTTCTACCCTTGCAATTACCTCTGGTAATATATATTTTACTCATTCCATGAATCAGAGGAAGACAATTTCTCCTCTTGCTTATTTCATCTGCAGTGCTGAGGAGAAGGCCCAGGGTCTTCACATGCTAGCCAAGAGCTAAGCTCCCTCCCCTGGCCCAGAAATACACATTCCTACATGCTCACACACTAGCCAAGTGCTAAGTTCCATCCCTGACCCAGAAATACACATTCCTACGTGCTTTCCTTCCTCAAGCTGTTACCTCCAAAGGGTCAGAATTTACTCAAGAAGTAAGGTTCAGACTGTCTCTCCTTAAAAAATATTTTTAAGTTTTCCTTTACTTTTTTTTGACATTCTCAGCTGCAGCCAACATGAATTCAGAATTTGTCAGGCATTCTAATAGGACTAAAGATAAAAGGAATTCTAAGTGTCCTCCACATTCCCCATCCTAGTCCTCCTGAAACTTAGGCTGTCTCCTCCTGTTGTATGTTCATTATAGCTCTCTGTGCTTTTTAACAGCATCTGCCATCTTATAATTGATATTATTGGATATTTTATTTTGAAAATGTAAGTGTATTTATCTTTTTGTGTTTGGCTTGCATCTGTATAAATGTATCATATGTGTTCCTGGTGCCACTGGAACTGGAATCACGGAAGATTGTGAGCCACTTTGTAAGTGCTGAGAACAGAACCTGGGCCCTCTGCAAGAACAAGTGCTCTTAACCACAGAGCCCTGTCTCCAGTCCCTACTGGAGCTTTTTAACTGATGATCTCATCAATAATTAACATCCTCCCTAGATTGTGATTTGTATCAGAGCAGGGATTATGTATCTCTTTCTCTTTTTTTCCATTTTTTAATTATTTTTAATTACTCATATTTACATATCCACCCCCCATTCCGTCACCCTCCCCTCCTCCCATGTTCCCCACCCAGCCCAC
This sequence comes from Cricetulus griseus, assembly GCF_003668045.3. Classification (NCBI taxonomy): domain Eukaryota; kingdom Metazoa; phylum Chordata; class Mammalia; order Rodentia; family Cricetidae; genus Cricetulus; species Cricetulus griseus. The sequence continues at coordinate 267,916,846 of NC_048595.1, read as the reverse complement.
CCCAACCCATGCCCCCCCCCACTCCTCTCCAGGGATAGTGAGGCCGAGGCCCTCTATCAAGGATGTACAAAGTCTGTCATACTGTTTGGGGGAGGGTCTAGACCATCCTTGCTGTATCTGGGCTGCAATAGTATCCCTCCATAGGGAATGGGCTCCCAAAGTCCATTTGCTCTAGGGATAAAGACTGGCTCCGCTGTCAGAGGAGCCATAGACTGTCTTGGGCTCCTAGCTGGTACCCACTTTCAGGGGGTTTGGTTTGGTCCAATGCTGTTTCCCCAGCTTTATGACTAAGGGTCTCCATTCTATCAGTAGGTCAGGTCCACTGTTTCTGCAGGTCTCTCCATCCTCGTCTTGGCTCCTTTGCTCAACCCTCCTCCCTCTCCACAACTGAATTCAAACAGCAACTGGATAAAGACTCTCCTTCCTCTCCCTGCCCCCAGGTTCCAATTTGTTCAGGGGTTCTTGTCCCTATCCCCTTCTTCGAGGGATTATACAATCTTCTCTTGGGGTTCTCCTTGTTTCCTAGCTCCTCTGGCAGTGTGGAATGTAGGTTAGTGATCCTTTGTTCTTTGTCTAAAAATCAAAAATGAGTGAGTACATACCATGTTTATCTTTTTGTGATTGGGTTACCTCACTGAGGATGGTTTCTTCTAGTTCCATCCATTTGCCAGCAAATTTCAAGATTCTGTTGTTCTTTACCGCTGAGTAGTACTCCATTGTATAAATATACCACATTTTCTCTATCCATTCTTCAGTTGAGGAGCATCTAGGTTGTTTCTAGGTTCTGGCTATTAAAATAATTCAGCTATGAACATAGTTGCACGTATGTCCTTATTGTATGAGTGTGCATTCTTTCGGTATATGCCCAAGAGAGGGATTGCTGGGTCTTGAGGTAGACTGATTCCCATTTTCCTGAGCAACCACAATACTGATTTCCAAAGTGGTTGTACAAGTTTGCACCCCCACCAGCAGTGGAGGAATGTTCCTCTTTCTCCACATCCTCTCCAGCATAAACTGTCATTGGTGTTATTGATTTTAGGCATTCTAACAGGAGTAAGATGCACTCCATCTTTTAATTGCGTTGTTTGGTATTTTGGTGGCTAGCTCCTTGAGTTCATTGTATATTTTTTGTGATCAGCCCTCTCTCAGATGTGGGGTTGGTGAATACCTTTTCCCATTCTGTGGGCTGGCGTTTTGTCTTGCTGACTTGTGTATCTCTTTTAATTATGGCTGTAGGAGATTTATCAATAAACATTTGTTGAAACAAAAAGAATAAGAAATGATGAAATTCTATCATTTGGTAAGAAGAGAAAGGAGTAGATCTAAAACCCATGCAGAAATTCAAACTGGTTTGTGTTAAATTCTGTTTGTGACACAATTGCATCCTAAATAACATGTCTGTTGAAGACAAGATCCCCCTTTGTTGTTCGCCATGCCCTGTGAGGTGACCAGGCTCCCAGACTTCAGCAGTAGCACAGAGGGTTTTCTTTTTGAAGAGAATCACATTTAGCATGAAATCATTCTTTAGGTTTGCCCCAGTTGCCAGGAAACTCAAGGCTACATTTAAAGGTAAATTTCAGTGAACAAATTCGATCTCTACAAATAAATTTACAGTTGCTGATTTTGATTGAAACTCACATTTTTAAGTTTCGTTCTCCTGTTACTAATCTCTCACTGTAAACTTCCTCAGTGGCTACTGACAGTAAAAGAAGGGGGCATCTGATAGAAACCCAAAAGCAATCATGAAGATGAGTTTCAAATGATAAAAATAGAACCTTATTCCACCATGTATCACCATAATGATGTGATAACTTGCACACACAGATGAAATTTTAATTGTTTTTTGTTTTACCTTTTACATTTTTACTTGTACTTGATCTTATCTTTGATGAAATGTGTTTGGTTCTATGGAGTCAGGGAAGTAGAGTTTGCCACAGCTGGGAAGGCTTATGGACTACCTCCTGTCTATGGCAGTGGAACTTCTTGCTCATATCTTGGCTGACCTGGAAGCAAAGAAAAGAGAATGTCTAAGCTCAGACATTCTTAAGCTCCCAATGCTCATTTCCTGGTGCTCTATTTTGAAAATGTTCTCACAGACAAAAGTGATGGCCTACGGCTTTAGTCCCATCCCTCAGAAGGCAGAGGCAGGCAGATCACTTAGTTCAAGTGACAGTGTATCCCAAGGGAGAGAGGGCTTGGTGATAAAATAAAATTCTCACATGATGCCCATTGAAATTGGCCACAGGATCAGAGCATTGCCTATGCGTGGGTCTGTGTCTGTGTGTGGGTATGTGCATGTGTGGATATGTGCATATATATGTGGGGAGGGTATTTACCTGTGTGTGAGTATTGCTTATGGATATGTTTCTGTGTGGAGGTATGTGCCTGTGGGTACACATATCTGAGGAGCCCAGACTGGACCCCCTGGAGCTGGACTTATATTGGTTGTTAACCAACTGAATATTGGTGCTGGCAACTGAACTCGGGTGCTCTTATCCAATATCTCCATCCCAATCATCTCTTCTGGCCCACCTGTACTAAATTTATATTGCTTATTATTACACAATGAACTATCCCAAACCTAGTGATCAAATGCAATCCCATTTATGTTTAACAGTCTGTGGATTAGGGTTTGGTTGGGATCGTTTGGAGAGCTCTGCTTCCTGTGACATTGTCTGGTTCTTTTCTTGGCTGCACTGAGACAATGGTTGACCAAGGCAGAAAGTCCAAGAAAACTTTATTCCCATGTCTGATATCCATAGCTTCTTTTCTCTTCATTTCTTTATCTCATTGTATAACTTGTTCTATGCCTTACATACTGCCTGCCTGTTAGTAGCTATTTCAGTGCAGTATATGGCTGTAATTGCTCTATTTTATTACTGTCCATTGTTGTCCATCTTTTACTATGCTTAAAATGGGTTAAAGTTTATCATGAGTATGCATGCACAGATAAAAAACAGTGTGTATAGGATTCACTACTTATGACCCTCCAGTTCCTTGTCCCCATCTTCTCAGTTTTTCCTTTTCTACCTAAAAGCTATTGTTTCACTTGTGTCACTTATCCTTACCCCTCTCTGAGCTAAATTCTTCACATTTTCCAGAGCCAGCTGTGATCCCTGAGGTTCATTTCCCCAGGTAGGGGTGGTATACATGGATGTCTAAATCCTCCTTAACTCTAAGCACTTGTTCAGAGTAATAACCACCCTTTGCTGATTGACTGTGATATATTGGCACAAGGAGCATTTCCTTGGCACTTAATTCACAGAGTTTTCAATGATTCTCTCTCCCTTGTGGTTCACAACCCAGAGTTTCCTTAGCTTCACTGTATCGGCAGAGAGATTGAGCATCAGAACACCCAGGAACTTCCCCACAGTCACGCAGATTAGAAGATTCAAGCTGATGACAAGAGTCTCTTTGCATTATATCATAGCATTGCTTTGGTTGACTTTAGTTTTTAAGGAAGAGTATCACTCAGTTCGGAATAGCCTGGAACTCACTATGTAGTATAGGCTGACGTCAAACTTGGGATTTTCCTGGCTGGGCCTCCTGAGCACTGGGATTGTAGGCATGAGTCATCCTGCCTTGCTTGGGCATCTGGTACCTCAGAACCTTGAGAAAACTGAAGTGGAACTCTTTGTTCTCCTCTCTGTATCACTAGATTCTTGAGTCTAGGAGTAGAAGCACAACCACCTCTGTCAATCCTCCCTGTAAGCATCTTCTGGTCCTCTCTTTCACTTCCCAACAGCTGGCACTGTCATTTTCCTGGATTATGTCATCATGATCTTTCCCTGCAAAAGGACCACCACCTTCTAACTGGCCTCCTCCTATGGAATCTAGCAAACTATGATCCAGAAACGTAGGCCAGAGCTTGGCATCTCTGTGCTTAAAATATTTCTGTGAGCATGTGTGAGGCCCTGGGTTCAATCTCCAGGACAATAAAAATCCATAGTTGTGGGCCAGTGCAGTGGCTCAGGAGGTAAAGGCACTTACTGTCAAGTTTGATGGTGTGAATTCAATCTCTGAACCCCACATGGTGGAAAGAGAGCAGATCCCTGTAAGTCATTCTCTGACCTCCACATGCACACCATGATGCCCTGTGCACTCCTACACATAATACTCAAATAAATACATAGGATCTAAATAGGAAAAGATCCAGTGGTCCATTGTGTGTCGTAAAGTCCCACTTTCGGCACTACAGAGAGCAGACTGTGATGGACCCTTGCTCCCTCCTCTGGACCACCATCTCTTTAGTGCTTCTTCACTAACTGAGCCCCATTCTCCACCCATGCTGAATGGCTTACTCTGCTCCAACTGAGCCTTCCTGCCATTTACCCATGGTCCCAGAGTCCATGGGACCCTTTGGAGGCAAGGACACGTCTGTGCATGGAATTCAGGACTTACCTGGGGGAAAAAAGTATTTTCATTACCTGCTACCTGAAAACTAGTATATTCTCTAGTCATGAGCACAGTCAATAATCCACAATAGTATTGCCAGGACCTGCAGTTTTGTCACCTGGAGAAATCATAGGTATTTTCATATTGTGTGACCATTATTGACGGTAAATTTAAATCTATAATTTATACCTCTTATTACTGAGAGATTTTGGTAGTTGTGAATTTTCCTCTAGGCTTATCTAATTAGCAAGGAGTCTCGTGTGATACTAAGATGATTTTTGAAGTTATTTTGTCAGCCAGGTATGGTAGCACTTTACACAAGGCCTGTAATCCCAGCACTTGGGATAGCAGCAAGGCTGTGTCCCAAGTGCTGGGACGTGGAGTTCAAGGCTTCATGATAACATATGTGGAAGAACTAAAACAACAAGGAAAAAATTTACCAACTGAGCCGGGCATTGGTGGCGCACACCTTTAATCCCAGCACTCAGGAGGCAGAGGCAGGCAGATCTCTGTGAGTTCGAGGCCAGCCTGGTTTCCAGAGCGAGTGCCAGGATAGGCTCCAAAGCTACACAGAGAAACCCTGTCTCGGAAAAAAAAAAAAAAATTGCCAACTGTAGTTTGATCTAATAGATGGTCTTTGTGATTCTAATGAATTTTACTTTATGTGTTAAACTCTTATTCTAGGAAGGGACCCTTAGTCCAAAGTACAGAAAGCCACCATTATCTTAAGAAACTTCTTATGGTTTTGAACTCTAAACCCTTGGCATGGCCAACACCTATTTATCTCTTGGGGCTTGTTTAAAGGTATGCCTTTGAAAGTCCTGTTCCTGACCCTTCAAACCAGAAACTGTTCCTGTCTGTTTCTTTAGCAAGGGGCTTTCTCTCATGTGACGCTAGTTTCACTGTGGCACTGTTACCTTCCTTTTATTGATACTAGCACAGACACAGGATCCTTCAGGCAGTCCTAGGACCTCGTCACTTTAAAAAGTCACACTGCTCCATACAGGATGAGTGCTAGGAAACCCTCTGACAGCAATGTGCCTCATCCTGAACCATTCATTCATATACATCTTTATTAGGAGTTTATGGATATCAGAGACCATCTTATACATGGGAGTACAACGGAGAATAGAGACAGAACCAGCCTTCCTGGATGCTAATGTTGTCAAGAAATGACTTAGTCAATACATAAAACTGCAAAACAATAAAATCACAAAAGCATTTTTGGCCTGGTTCTACTTACACAATGCTTTTAAAAGAATTATTTTATTTTATACATGTATACCACATATCTTGGTTATATCTACCATAAATACTTTCCCAAACTCCTATTAAGACTTTCCCCAGCAGTTGTCATTGGCTAATAGCTCAGCTAGAGGTGGAGTTTCATGAGACCGGCTTCCATCCTTGCTGGATGCTGATTGGCTGGATCTAGTGAAGGTAACTACAGTTATCATGAGTTCATGAGTGCACAGCCAGATTATGTTCAGAAGAGAGCACTGTGAAATGGTCCTCCTCATCCTATCTATGGTTCTTATGTTCTTTCTGTACCCTCTTCTATAATGTTCTCGGAGCCTTGTGAGGAGGTGTCCCGTTGAGGGCTGAGCACTCGATACTAACTTATTCTCATCACAGTGACCAGTTATGATCTCTGCACTGACTGCTGCCCACTACAAAGCTTCCTTATATGGCTTTTATCTTAGTTATGTTTATTCACCCATTGGAGGGGGCATGTGTGGAAGTCAGAAGACAACTTTCAGAAACTGGTTTTCTCCTTCCACCACTTACATGAGTGTAAAAAAAAAAAAAAAAAAAAAAATCCAAACTCAAAAATAGAAAGTTGGCTGGCCAGCCTTGTGTGGTGTTACATATCTGTGATCCAGAGCTTGGAAGGTGGTATCAGGAAGATCAGTACTTCAAGGTCATCCTTGGCTACATAAGACTCCCCCTCAAGAAGAAAGAAAAAGGAGGGACTGGAGAGTTGGCTCAATGCTTAAGAGCACTTGTTGCAAAGGACCCTGTTTGATTCCCAGCCCCATGTGGAAACTCAGTACCTCCCCAAGCACTAGCACACATGACAGGGCACAGACATACGTGCAGGCAAAAACATTCATACACATAAAATAATAAAAATAATCTAAAAAACTTTTCAAAAAGAAAGAAAAAGTTAAGAAGGGGAGATGGGAGAGGAGGGGAGGAGATGGGGTAGGGATAGAGCTTAGGAGTTACTATTTGACAGATATGGAGTTTCAGTGTGGGAAGGGGTGGGCAACAGTAGTGTTTGCAGGATAATATGCAGGTACTTGGTGCCACTGAACAGCATACTTTAAAAATGTTTAAAATGTTGAGTTTTGGCACAGTGTGCTGGCTTACATTTATAATCCCGTTACTTGGGAGGTGGAGTCAGGAAAATATGGGGTTCAAAGTCAATCTTGCCTATGTTATATCCTATCTCAAACAACAAAATTTTAAAGTAAGATATATTAGAATGGGAGACCAGTTCTAGCGAAAAATAAAACTGGAAGGAGGAGGAAGGAAGAAGGAGGTGTTAGAAGCCAGGGTAGACATTGCAGCTAGCAAGTTTCTCAGCACCTCTATTGCTTAGGCCCAGAGCTACATATAGTAGCTAAATACAGCCACATACTCCAAAGAATCCCCATGACATGAATCGTCACGGGACCATCAGTAGACAGCACAGCTTTGTGTAACATGTAATGTTCAACTCCTATAACCCAAATGCTGTCTCCAGCCCTCCTGAACACACAAGTAAAAAAAACTCAAAAGAAATAATGGGGTCTTCAAACTGTTACCCACCCTGGCTTTATCTTTCCATGTCCACATTTGGTTGAAGCATTATTCTGTCATCCAGGAATTATGAGGCTGTGTGAGGAAGTACAATGACCAGATTTTATCAGATATCAGACGATAACTAATTTCTATTTTCAGTGTTTCCATAAATCACTTTAATATCTGTGCTTCCTTGAGTTTGGCTTTATTTAGTTTCTATTCAATCACAAAAGATAACTTATGTCGATTCCAAGAGTAACTGTCATGTTTTATAAGTGGTTTGGCTCCTATTCTCTTTCACACATTAAGTAGGAACTTTTACTAAAATGAATATTCTCTTATCTGCAGATTTACAGGTTGGATATTCACAGTATCAAAATGGTTGACTTGACTTGACAAGGTCAACCACACATCCAGACTAATTGATTTTGTTTTTTAGTCGTTTGTCCAATAAAGATCTTTAATTCCTCCTGTTTGGCACTAGTCCAAAGGATTCACCATGGTGAGATACAGGCCTTTAGCAAAGCCACATGGAGCATGCAGTCTAAAATGGCCTTCTGAAGTGTGATCAAAATGGTATCCATGGAATGTGGTTTAAATGCTTAACTCCTCTTTAGTATGATAGTAAGATTTGTATAGCTCTTGGTATAGCTTGGTTTAGCTGCCAAATTCTGAGCCATCTTCCACATCTAGAGCCTTAATTATAGATTACCAGTTTAATTCTTCCAAATTAAACATACTGTCTCCTTCTGCTCAAATTCTTCTGAAACACCCAGAAAAAAACATGGTTCTTGGATAAGAACACAGCTGAGAATCAAGAGAATGATCCAACCAAGTCTGAGGATGAAGTGTGACTTGGAGACTAACTACCCGTAACCATGACTCTCACCACCAGTCCGGTTCCCCATAACTCTCCTGTCAGATGGGAACCCTTTAAACCTCTGACATTTCACCTTGGTGAATAGCTATTGGTAGCGCTTTTTTTTGTCCCATTTTCTTTCTTACTTAGAGGGTAAAGTGAATACAGGAATTATGTGTAGCCAGAACTTGCTGGTGGCACTTCTAATGTTCTTTTTTAAAATGTGAGCATTTTAATGAGTGCTAAATCACAACACTTGGATGCATGAGTAACCATCTTAAGAGTTTTAATGTTGGTCATATCCAGTGTCCAAACATTTTACCGACATTTGAAAATAATTATTTTTTGTTTGTTTTTCAAGAAGGGATTCTCTGTGTAGCCTTGGCTGGCCTCAAACTCACAGAGATCTGCTTGCCTCTGCCTCCCAAGTGCTGAGTTTAAAGGTATGTGCTACCATCGCCTGGCTAAAAAGAATTGTTTTTACATTTATTTGTATGTGCCAGTACTCAGGAGGCAGGGTGGGCAGATCTGTGTGAATTTGAGGCCAGCCTGGTCTACACATCAAATTCTAGGCCAGCTAGGGCTATGTAATAAAACCCTGTCTCAAAAACAATTTTTAATTAATTATTTTAATTTTCTCTTTGACTTTGTTGAGTGAGAAATGTTTTTAATGACTTCTGAGTTTCACATGCCATCTCTCTGAGAAGCAGGCTTCTAGCTAGACTGTGCACTTTTCAGTAGTAAATGTGGGTTCAACTATTCATCTATCCAACCCTCCAAGGACTACCCCTCTGTCCATGGTAAAGACCAAGTGCTGTTTGCATTTTTAATACGCTGCCTTCTTGCCTCCTAAAACACATAGCTAGAAGGCCACAGTGAAAATAAGACACGAGAAGAAGCAGTCTTCTCCCCAGGCCTGGAAAGGCTGAGGGAACGGGACATGTGGAGGGGCTGGACAAACAGGCAGGTGTCTATTTCCAAAACAAGCTCTTACTGCAGTGTGTCAAAGCAACCTTCGGACAAGAGGATATTTGTGTTTCACATGGGGTCTCCGGAAAAACTCCGAGGTTAAAGTTCAAATGAAACCTACATTCAAAGGATCTTTGTAGTCACTGTGAGTTCTGCTTCTCTACCTAGGCTAACACTTACAGCAGGGGTTATGAGTGAGGACATAAAATGTGGTTTTCTTACTAATGGAAGCTTCCTAGTGTTGGGCTGGTCTGCTTTAATGAGGAGACACCAAGGACAATTGTTAAGAGGACAGAATACGGGATGGAGAAGCGGCTCATCAGTAAAGAGCACTGACTATATTCGTTTAGAGGACTGGAGTTCTATCCCCAGCACCCACGTGGCAGCTCATAACTGTCTGTCACTCCAAGCTCTAACACCTTCACACAGACATATATGCAGACAAAATACTAATGCACATAAAAATGAAATGAATTATTTAAAAGAAAGAATACAGAAAACAGGGCTTTGAATGGGTAAAGCACATTTCATATCTATGACCTTGGTTTAATCTCTCATCTCCACATGACGACAGGAGAGAACCAACTCCTGCAAGCTGTTCTCTGGCCTCCACATGCACATCGTGGTGTGTGTGTGCACTCACGCACGCTGGAGCACTCGTACATGCATACATGTGCATAAAATAAATGGAAAAACAAAGAGTACAGAAATCATAGCTTAGAAAACAAAATTATGTTCAATGGACAGTGCCAAATCCACCAAGTTTTTATGGTATGCGAGAAAGAAGTGCTTAGTGTTTCCCAACAGCCCATCTGTCTTTTCATGAGTTCCTTCCTTTTGAGTTTAGTGGTTGTCCTCTGGACCCATTCAGTCTGTCCCTGTCCTCACACTCCTCCCCCCACCATGACTTTCCTTTTTTTCATAAGGGTTTTTGAAGATGAACTGACAAAGTTCATACCACAAAATGTTAGATACATCTCCTTCCACTTACAGAACCTAATTTCAAGGTTCATAGGTTTTATTCCAGAAAGGGGGGGTGGTTTAGATGATTTCTCTCTCCAGGCATATTTTCTACTACCTTCTCACATGGTAACCTCTGCTTCTACCAACCCTGCTTGTTCCCATCAGCCTCTGTGAGAACTAGGGCTTAGCTCAATGTCTATTAGCCAAACTCCTGCCAACAGTTTCTCAGAAGGCCCAAGTTATGTTGGAAACAATCTCCACATCTCCTAATAACAAATGTACTTGGAGATAACGCCTTTAAGAACACCAAGAGCAGTGGTTCTCAACCTTCCTAATTCTGTGACCCTTTAATACAGTTCCTTATGTTGTGGTGACCCCCAACCATAAAAATCATTTGTTGCTACTTCATAACTGTAATTTTGCTACCGTATGAATTGCAATATAAATATCTGATGTGCAACCCCCCTAGGGGTTGCGACCCACAGGTTGAGAATCACTGAGCTAGAGAATTCAAGGACTTCAAGCAACCACCAGCAAGGTTGGCTGTGCACAGCAAGATAGCAGGGGTAATGGTAGAGACTAGAGACCCAGAAGATGTTACTCGGTGAAGCATATTCATACACCCCCATACAAGACCTATGGGGACAACAGTCAGGCAGGATTTGAACTGACCTCATTTTACCAGGAGGCATCCCAGGTCTGGGACATATTCAAAGGAGTTAATCAGATTAGCACATAGTCATTTGACAATTTAGCCCTGTGGGAAAGAAAGAAAAAAAAAGTTCAGCTGGACAAAATGGTTATCAGAACTGGAAAAAAAAAAAAAAAACTGGGTTTCAGTTGAGCAGGGAGGGGTCGAGACACAGCTGGGAGCTGCAGGAACCAAGGAAAGACTACTTGGTAGCTTTCAAAGGTGTGGTCCCTTCCCCAGGAAGTATCACAGAAATGAAGTTCCACACTCTGACTCCAGCTATTGAACTGGAAATTCTTGTGATGGCTCCAGCCCCGATTCACCATGCTTGTCCTGTGATTCTGATGCAGGCTTAGTTGTTTCATTTTCTACTAACCATTGTATCTCCAGGGAAGGCTTAAGTTTGAGAAAGAGTGACCTTGTAGATATTGAGAGCACTAAAGGTGGTCTAGGAAGTCTGTCAAGGTACTGTCAATAAGACCAGGGCCTCTAGACTCCATTTATATAATGCCTCCTTCTCTGTCCACCTTATCCATGTATGGCAGCATCCATCAGTCTTGTATGAGGAGCCAAGACCATGCCACCTCAGCAGTGACCCCTGAAGGCCATGTCTTCCCAAAGGTCAAGGGTCTAATATCATGCTCCCAGTGTCCCTTGGGATTTCCCATTATAACTGCCACAAGCCAGTTTCAAGGCTTATCCAATCATGCTGGCCATGGATGCTATTTTGGGGCAGAGCTGGAGTGGTAGATTGGGCCATTGGCAATAGGGTGGAGTTGTGTGGCCTTATAAGGTCTCTATTGGTACTCTTGGCTCTTCCTGCATTATCAGGGGCAAGTTAGGGTTCTAGTTCCACTATCTTCTGATACGCCAAGGAAGGAGGACATTGTTTCTTTGATGTTACCTAGTCTTTGAGTGGGGCTCTGTGGCTCATGTGTGTATGTACTCTTCACACTGTGGAGATGGAGGCAGGAGGCTCCATCCTAGAGGCTTATCTAGGCTCCATCCTAGAGGCTTGCTACTTCATAACTGTAATTTTGCTACCGTATGAATTGCAATATAAATATCTGATGTGCAACCCCCCTAGGGGTTGCGACCCACAGGTTGAGAATCACTGAGCTAGAGAATTCAAGGACTTCAAGCAACCACCAGCAAGGTTGGCTGTGCACAGCAAGATAGCAGGGGTAATGGTAGAGACTAGAGACCCAGAAGATGTTACTCAGTGAAGCATATTCATACACCCCTTTCATATTCATACACTACCTTTCAAGACCCTGTCTCAAGAACAAATTCTATGGAAATTGACATTGCTACTCTGTAGGAAGAGAAATTTGTATTATTTTCCTGCTTGTCTATTTGTATGTTTTAACATGGGCTGATCATTTTAGTCAAGAATCTTAAGGTATGAATTCTTTTGTGGGCTATTCTATGGGAGATTGTGGAACACAGTCTGAAAACCCATGTTAACTAGAAGATTAATGTCAGTGAACTTGTATTTTAGAATAACCTCAACTTCTAAACCAACAAGCAGCTAAAAATATTTTTACAGCACCACAACACTGGAAAATACTAAATAAATTTGTTACAAATGCCTTGATCTCCAGGCAGGTGGGAAAGAGCAGATAGCTAAGAATATTATGAAGACTTTAAGAGCTGAAAAATGGTGAAAATATATTCAAATTGAAGCTTTAGTAGCTCTCTTCAGAGTGTGATGCAAAATAGCACCTTTCCCTTTTTAGAAATTCATTTTAAAAACATTTAAAAGTCTGCATCTCACTGAGTTAATATAATTGTATGTAATTTAATGAAATAAAAGAAAGTAGAACAAAATTATATTAACCAGTATCAGAACACACACAATATCCTTCAAGGTGACTAGACCTAGGGAGTTAAAACATGCCTAATTTCCATCTAAGCATTAATGATTCAAGCTAAAAGGTGTCTCATTTCAAATAAGGAAATCCATTATTTTCATCTCCAGTGGCAAGGGATTATTATTATGTTGTAATTACGCTTTAAATTAGCTCCATATTTTAGTCAGAGTTACTGTACAGTAGGAAAAGAAACTGCAGCAAGTAGTCCTATGGACTTGACACTACAGAATATAATGCTCAGGGGAAAAAGACCCCGTCCAGCCAAGCTGGGGGATAGACTGTGGCAGGCAGGCACACACAACACACACACACACACACACACACACACACACACACACACACACACACACACACACACACTCCACACACACTGTACTTCACAGGAATTCACCTCTCAGCTTTGAAGTTATTTTTCCTAAGATTCACTCAGTGGTTTTATAAGATGAAAAGATAATTAATACTATTTGTAGATTTCACAAATGTTTCAAATATCTATTTTTCAAGATAGAAGTAATGGCTCATTCCTACAAACACAGCATCCCAGCACTCAGGAGACAGACAAAAGGATAACATATTTGAGGCTATGCTGGAATGAGATCCTGTCTCAAACAAAATTGCACACTAAGCTTGATGGTCCAGGCCTTTAATCTCAGCACTGGGGAGGTGGAAGCAGGAGGGTCAGAAACTCCAGGTCGTTCTCTGCTATACATCAAGTCCAACCAACACCAGTTTTTGGTACCAGAATCCCTGGGGCAGAGGGCCGGGGGGGGGGGGGGGCGATCTTGATTGCAGGTGCATGGGATAAAGAATCTGTTTTTATGGGTATCATTCCATAGGAAAAATTGTGAAAATGGTTCAGGAATAAAGGCATTTGCCCGAATAGAATTTTGTCCAGTTTGAAAAGAAAACATTGGCAGAGGACTAGAGAGATGGCTCCGTGGTTAAGAGCATATGATGCTCTCCCAGAGGACCCAGGTTCTATCCCATCACACCTGACCCCTCCCCACCCAACCCCGCCCACAAATGGCAGTACCCAACCATCTATAATAGAGGAGCTGACATCCTCTTCTGACTTCCACAGGCACCAGGCACACATGTGGTACACAGACATGCACACAGGCAAAACATTAATATATATATATGTGTGTGTGTGTGTGTGTGTGTGTGTGTGTGTGTATATATATATATATATATATATATATATATAATATATATTAATTTTAAAAAGAAAAACAGTGGCAGAAAGTTACAAACTTGCTAACCAAATCAAAGTCCTGTCTGCTACAGGACTTTGGTTGGTCCCATACAGAAAAGCCTTAGCTTATAGTCTACAGTATAAGAGCCATGTGAGCAGCCATACTGGCGGCACATGTGTCTAAGAGCTTCCACAGACCACGTTGGGTTATTATATTTTATATTTATATAGGCCACGACAAAGTTCTGGGGGAAAGGATTATAGGAGCAAATAAAATCCAAAGAGCTATAAAAGGGCTATAAGGAAGGGATTCAGTTAATTCCTGGAATCAAAACTGCACGACTTTGACACTTCAGAGACTTGAGGATCGTCAGCAGTCCTCTTTGATGTGGGCTCTGCAAGGCAGCTGCCTTCTTTACAAGAAGGCTCCCTTTAGTTTAGGTATATTGGAAAGCCGGCATATGTCTTCCTGTGCCCTCCATCCTCCCCATCCTCCCCATCCTCCCCCTGTGCCCTCCCTCCATCCTCCCCATCATCTTTCACAGCATAGCTGATCAACACTGGGAAATTGTGGCCTTAGTCTTTCTGACTTCCTTTTTATCCTTGTCCTTGTTTGATCTCTGTGTCTGTAGGTTTTCTCTAGAGAAATATAACTGTTAGGAGGTAGGGAGAAAGAAGGAATCTGGCCATGTCACTGGTGGAGCATGGAGTCTGGGGTCTACAGGGCAAGCTGTGATACTGAGGAAGAATGCTTTCTCAAAGATATTCCCGTTTTGATTTTTCAGGTCTTTCAACTGATAGAATGAAGCCCACCCTGGTAGTTAAACTTGTCTAACATCAACCGATTATACATATTAACTATACCACATATACCTTCTGTATTAGTTATTGTTTGATTGCTGTGAAGCAGCACCCTGCCCAAGGCAACTTTTACAAAAGAAAGCATTTAATTGGGTCTGGCTTACAGTTTCAGAGGGTTAGTCCTTTATCATCATGGTGGGGAACACAGTGGCAGGCAGGCAGGCAGGCAGGCAGGCAGGCACTAGAACAGTAGCTGAGAACTGCATCCTGATCCATAGGCAACAGGCAGGGAGAGACAGGCCTGTGCTGGTGCAGACACACCTTCTCCACAAGGCCACACCTTCTTCAATAGGATCCTACTCCCTAATCCTTCCCAAATAATCACTAACTGGGTAGTAAGCATGCAAAATTATGCGCCTACGGGGGCCATTCTCACTCAAACTACCACACCTTCCCATCAATCCATGACCAGGTGACGTTGATACAATTACTACCCATCATAATCTTTCTCTTAGCTGGGCATGGAGGTACACACTTGTGATCCCAGAACTCAGGAGGTAGAGGCAGGAGGATCATGAGTTTGAGGCCAACTTAGGTTATGTAGAGAGTTGGAGGCTAGCCTGGGCTAAGCACTCAGACTCATCCCCTCAAAAATATCAAGGGCAAGGGAATGTAGCTCACTGACAAAATGCTTGCCTAACAGATCAAGGCACTGAGTTCCACTGACAGCACTACAAAAATGGCTAAACACATACATAAACACAATGGATCTGACCTACATGGGATATAGATAGAGACAAGATGAAATGCTAACCGTGGATACAAACCTTATTTAGTAGATCATGAAGTCTTTGAAGGTAAGAAACAAGGAAGTGGTAATAGGATCAAAGCTGCATCTTGGGAAGGCAGATCAGGAAGTAAGGTGGATTGTGGATTGGAAAGGAACAAAAGAAAAAGTGAGCATGAAGGCTGCTGTCAACATGTTGAGCCATCACTTACGAAGATGCCCTTGAGCTCCCCAAGAGACATCATGGGATTGAGAGAGACACTCCTAAGCTATCACTTGCTGACCAACAGACTTCTTTGATATGTTATGAGACAAGGTCTCATGTTTCCCAGGCTGGCCTCAAACTCACTATATAGCTGAGGCTAGCCTTAAATTCCTAATCCTCCTGCCTCTACTTTCTCACATGCTAGGAGGACAGATAAGTACCTTGCAGCCCTACTAACAGCAGTAGTACTTCTTTAAGCATGCCAGTATTTCCAGTCTGGCTTTCATTAATATTTTAATTTTTATTCTGTCACTGATCAGTGACTTTTTACCAGGCAAAGTGTTTACAGGTAAAAATCTACTCCACCCAAGAACTTTCATTTCACATTTCTAAAGTATCCTTCCTCATCTTTCCATGCGTTAATACTAACATTCTCCATACTCAGATCATTTGCTCATTGACAAAGCTTTGGTTCTCACATGTGCTTATTTATTAACATTGGCTATTGTGGAATGATTTAAAACAAAACAACCGTGATCCTCTGTCCAAGCACAGTAGCACATGCCTATAATCCCAGATCTTGGAAGGTAGAAACAAAAGGACCAGCAGTTCAATGTCATCTTCCACTATATGTAGAGCTTGAGGCCAGCCTGGGTAATAGGAGTTTCTGTTTCAAAAAAAAAAATCAACACACAAATAAATAAATATACCCTTTGTTATCTTGTAGTACTTAGTGATACACTCCAGGACAAACAGATTACGGAAGAAAAATTAAACCATAGATGTGATCAACTGAGGATACACTCAAGACTATAAGGACCTATTCTTTCGATGAGTTTAAACAACTGGATAGTTCTTATTGACATGTACAATGCACGTGACACAATGGACACTGTCATCTCCACAGAGAGCAGCCTCAGTTTCATCTCCTCTTTCCTCCACTGCTGTGTGGTTGGTGTTCACTGGGATACCATGCTGTTTTTAAAATATTAAAATATTCCATAAGGGTTAGCAAGTTGGCACTACTATTGCCTCTAAGTACCTGCCCTCAACAAACCCAGATGATCCTGCCTGTCCCAGAGCATACTCAGTGACTCTCCATAGTTCATTACCCAAAGAGATTGAAGCATGGCACATCAAGAGTCCTAAAACAGTGTGTGTACATGAGCGTGTGTGTGTGTGTGTGTGTGTGTGTGTGTGTGTGTGTGTGTGTGTGTGTGTGTCAAAGTGAGTGGGGGCATTGGAGGAGGTACCAGGATGTTAAAAAACAATAATGAATTTTCCCAACACTAGGTTTTCCCCAACAAAGCTAAGCAAGTGTTTACATTTTCCTTGCCAGATTGCCATACAGTGATGACAGCATCTGCTAATACACATTTGTGTGGAGCCTCACAGAGGATTTATTTCATTTTATAGTGGAAGCTGGGTGATGAGTATTAAGCAGACACAAATCACTTTTCCCTGTCACATTTTCTGTCAACTTCAGACCTATCAGAAGGCTCACTGTTTCCTTCTTGGGTTGAATAGGGTCTGGTAAATGCAATGTGTTAAATGCATGTTCAGGGATGATAGGTCCATTCTTGTATTTATTTATTTTTCTTCAGTAAGTCAGTTTCTGCAGCCCAGTATGGATATCCATTAGCAGAATGGGCCAGATCTTGAAAGGTAGGCTGTCCTAGGAAATGAGATCTTTCTTTGATTCTGACCCCTTGACTTTTTAATTACTACAATTATTTAAATGCCTCTGACTTGAAAACCCCTTTTTTTCTTTCTCTTTCCATTCAGATTTGTATTAACAGTCACGTCCCACTGTTTTAACTGTCCTGAGAACACAGTGGGTTGTCTGTGTTGTTTATTTTGTTGTGTTGTTTTGCTTGTTTGTTGTTGTAGTTGGTTTTTATTTTGTTTTATGTAGTATTGTGTTATTTCGATGTATCCCAGGCTAGCCTCAAAGTCACTACATACCAGATGATGACATTTTAAATTTTATTTCATTGTTCTTTCTCCTAGTCAGTTTCAGCTGTCAACCTAACACAGCCTAAAGTTATCTGAGGGAGTCTCAATTGGGGAATTGCCTCCATCAGATCGGCCTGTGAGCATGTCCACCACGGAACATATTCTTGATTGCTAATTGATGCAGGAAAACTCAACCCACAATGGGTAGTGTCATCCCTGGGCATGTGAGCCTGTGCTGTATAAGTAATGTAGCTGTGGTCAATTACTACCATGGAACCAGTTTTAGTATTCCTGAACTAAACCACACTGTGGGTTACAGAGGAGAACTTTTAACTTCTTCTGATCTTCATGCCCCACCTCTCAAGTGCTGAGCTCGAAGGCTAGCCCCACCATGCCTAATGTATTGAATTCAGAACCTCATGCATGCTGTGCAAGTACTCTAACCACCAGGTTACATCCCCAACCCTGACCTTGAACTTCTGATCATTGTCCTGATAGGCATAATAGGCCCATGCAATCATTAAGCATGGTGAATTTTCCAATTTCAGAAATGTCCATATCTTTGAACAGCTGTGTGCCATTCAGAATGCAGACTCCTATTGTCTGCCCTCCACTACTGAGCACAACTCTTGGACATAGTAGGTATTCGGTCGCTATCTATTGTTTTTAGTTTTCACTCTCTTCTTCCTTTTGGGGAACAATTAAATCTCACCATGTCTTCATTTATAAAAAATGAAGTGAGGAGAAAAAATAGAATGCAGAAATAGAAACCATTACCAAGACATCACGGGGATAATTTGGAGAAAGCTGTCTTGTATGAAACTGCAACTGCAATTGCAAACTGAGTACGCGTGCAGTTTGTAGAAGGGTTTCTCCATAAACAGCGGAGCTGTCAGAGAGTGGCAACAAGGCTGCTGGATAGTAATCTCCTTTCCTTCTATTTACCACTTCCAATTTAATTAAGCAGTGTACACAGTTCCAATAATGAGCCTTTCATTTGGTCTTTATCTTTGCAATTGAAATGACATTTCTAACAACTTCCCTTAAGACCATGAGATGATTTTTAAAACCTATTGGATTTTTTTTAAGTAAGCTTAATGGAAGAAATTCAGAGTTGTGGAAGAAACTGATGGGAAAGCCAGGCAGGGAGAAAATGTCTTTGATCATGCATTTGTTTAAGAAATTTAGATTGAGTGCCCTGCACCCTAAACATAGGGAGACCAAACTCTTACGAGCATTACTCCTGTGAATAGTCTGGGATCTGTGACATGGCCAGGAGAACCTACAAGGGCTTACCTGTTCTATGACCTCCATGGTATGGTTAATTGCACTGCAAATGTTTCAGAAGCACCAAGTGTCTTGCTCAGGGCCACTGCCAAGCTAGAGCTATAATCTGATTCACTTTGAATTCTTATTTTACTTGTATGTTGTTTAACCCTTGTACCGTGTGTGTGCCTACTGCCCAGAAAGGCCAGAAGAGAGCATGGGATCCCCTAGAACTGGAATTACAGATGGTTGTGAGCTTCTATGTGGGTGCTGGGACTTGATCTTAGGTCCTATGGAAGAACAGCAAGTGCTCTGAACCACGAGGTGGTATCTCTAGCCCCCAGAATTCAATTCAGTTTATCACTATAGAAAATCTTGTTTTCTGTTTCATTATTTTTGCTGTGTTTTGTTTGGAGGGGGTGGTTTTGTTTGTTTGCTTTTCTGACAGGTTTTTTCTGTGTAGCCCTCGAGGCTATCCTCGAATTCAGTGATCTCCCTGCTTCTGCTTCCTTACTGCTGTGATTAAAGGTGAGCACCACCACACCCCAGCTCAATGTTTTGTTGTTATTTTGAACAAAGATCTTAGTCCAGCCTTATCTCAAATGTTCAGGCTAGCTTGAACTTCTGGTCCTCCCTTCTCAGCTTCCCAAGTGCAGGGGTTACAGGTGTGCATCTCTGCTGCTGCTTTGTGTGGTACTGGGAGTCCAACCTAAGGCATTATGCATGCCAAGCAAGCACTCGATAACTGAGTTCCACTCCCAACCCAAATATACCTGAACTTAGTAAAGCTCCCTTAGAATGCCCAGGTTTGGGGTTGCCTGAAGAAAAGTCTAAGTGTGTTTATAGGCAATGCTCATTCCCAGGTCTAGACAGGGCCTACCTTTATTCCTCCAGAGCACAGTTATCAAACCAGCTGAGGTTAGCAGCTGAGTATTTCAGTGCTCAAGCCTCATTGCCAACTTGACCCTCTGTCTTCTCTTATGTGCACTCCTCCAAGGTTAGCCCCATCTGCAAGCATGACTTTATATGTGAAACCATCTACTCAAGTTAGAAACTGAATTAAGCTCTGGTCAAATGGCAGCTCTCTTTGTGAGAATCAACTTAACATGAAGGAAGACAGGAAACAGGCTCTGGAGAGGGCACATAAAAGCTTTGTAAATGTCCTGCCAATGGTTCACTTGAGGGACAGCAATGTTACCATCCTCACAGAACCCACAGGTGAGGTTTTCCTGTCCCACAGCCACTCTCAATTAATCACTCTGAGTCTTGATACTAATTGTAAATGCTGATCCAATAGCTCAGGCTTGTTTTTAGCTAGCTCTTAAAACTTAAATTAATCCACTTCTAGTAATCCTTGTGCTGCCAAGTGGTTCGTGGCTTGCTACCTCATTTTTTGTACACATCCTGCTACCTGTGCATCTGACTGGTGACTCCTCTGACTCCATCCTTCCTCATCCCATCATTCTCAGTTTGGCTCTCCTGCCTAGCTTTATCCTGTTCAGCTACTGGCCAGTCAGCTTGTTTATTAAATCAAGCACAGAGACATGTAATCACACAGTGTACAGAGGATTATTCTACAGCAGCCACCCACTCAAAGGGCAGATAGACAAGTAAAGCAATAGGAATGATGTTTTTTGTTTGTTTGTTTTCATTTCAACAAATAAACACTCGAGCCGGTCAAATGATTGCAAGAAGCTAGACAATGGATGGATGCATGACTACATGCAGTTCCCATGAGGGTGTGAGGGAAGACACGAAAGACCTGAAAATCACAGGACATGGGGAGGGTCTGTGTGCACTAGGGAGTCTAGAACCTAGTGGACTTGGTATCCTAGACCATCATATCCAGGTTTTATCAATGACATGGGTGTTTCTATTTGTTTGACATCTGTTAGTGAGTCATGACATCAATTCAGCTGACTGCAAACAGTACTTTAGAAGAGCAGGGAATGGCAATGCATTTCATACTAAAAAAATTAAAAGCTACTTGGCATGGTAGACAGCTACTGTTTCGGTTATAACTGCATGGACTGACTTATGGTGCACCATTCCTACAAAATGGGTTTGAGAGGCTGAGCAGTGGGTAACGTTGTTGCCGCAGAAGCATAAGGATCTGAGTTCAGATCCTTGGTCTCACTTAAAGCTGAACAGTCATGTCCATCTGTAATCCCAGCACTCCACCCAAGAGATGGGAGGCTGAGACAGGAGACTTATCTCACTAGAAGCTCTCAGGCCAACCAGGCTTGTGTAGGCAGTAGTGAACAAGAGATCCTGTCTCAAATAAGGTGGGAGGAGAGGACCAACAGGTGAGATTGTCCTTTGACCTCTACACACATCCATCATGCATGTGCACACATACACAGATTTAAAACAAAAGAAAACAAACAAAACACAGTGTGGTAGCTAATACTGCCAGCACTGGCTAGTGGCAAGATAACCTTTTGCACTCGGGTAGATGCTATGGCTATATGAAGCAGAAGACAATCTTTTACACTTGGAAAGATACTATGGCTATATCGAGCAGAAGAGATTCAAGCTACCATGTCAGGATAGCATTAGGAACCCAGAAGAAAGACAGACAGTACTATAGTGGTACCTGGATGGGAGACAGCAGAGATGTGAGAAGCAAGTGATAGCTTTGATGACTCATTCTGCCTTGCAGTCTCATCTTCTGGCTCTTGCTTGGACCTTATCTCTTTCCTAGCTTTTCTGACTCAGCTACCACATTCTCTCTAAGTCTGTCCTTCCTACCACATCAAAAGTCATCTAATAACTCTGTTCTCTGGCTGCAGACACTTCAGAGGCACCTAGCTGCTCCATGACTCATGCTTCCCATCTATCTTTGCTTCCTATCTCTCCTTTAAAAAAAAAATCAAAACAAAACAAAACAGTGGGCAGGAGAGATGGCTCTGCAGGCAAAGGCACTTGAGGTTGAAGCCTGACAACCTGTGTTCAGTCCCCAGAACCCATGGTAGAAGGAGACGACCAGCTCATCCAACTTCCATATAACAAGGCATGACACATACACAAAAGAAATAAATATAATATGAAAAATAAAGAAAACAAGAGGATTTATTTGTCTTGACTTTCCTTTCTTGGACTTGTTTTTCAAACACTCCAGTAAGATCCCTGCCTCTGCTGACCCCTGTTCTGGAAATACTTTTCCATCCCTTTTTCACTTTGTTTTACATAAAGATCTAGTTTAATCATCACTTCTTTTAAGAGGCCTTCCCTGAATTCTCCCAACTGGGGTAGATACCTACCAGCATTTCTCCCATGACAGTATATAAAATTCTCATGGAGCCTGGCGTTGGTGGCGCACGCCTTTAATCCCAGCACTCAGGAGGCAGAGGTAGGCGGATCTCTGTGAGTTCGAGGGCAGCCTGGTCTCCAGAGCAAGTGCCAGGATAGGCTCCAAAGCTACACAGAGAAACCCTGTCTCGAAAAAAAAAGAAATTCTCATGGAATAAAGCTATAGTCATAATCATGAGAATCAGCCTCATACCATGTTCATCAGGGCAAAGTGCTGGGCTGACTAGGTCATCTTGTTTAACTCTTAAAAAATCCTATGAGATGAGTACAATTCATTGTTTTAGACTCACAAAGGTGGAAACTGTGTTTTAGGGATGCTGTTAGGCTTTTCAGACCAACAGACTCTTCTGAAGTTCATATTTTTAAATGTTTGCTGCTTGAGAACACGCAGGCTCATGTCGGTCTCCTCTGAAATGCAGACAAGCATTCTCTTTTGAAGGCCAACACATGTTTCTTTCTGTCCTTATCACATAATACCCAGATGACAGTCACTGACTTTTGTTGAAATGCCCTTTACCCCTTAAAAAAAGTTCTTGGGCCAAGTGGTGGTGACACACTCCTCTAATCCCAGAACTAGGGAGACAGAGGCGCACAGATCTCTGTGAGTTTGAGGCCAGCCTGATCTACAGAGTGAGTTCCAGGACAGCCAAGGCTACACAGAGAACCCTGTCTGGAAAAACAAACAACAACAAAGTTCTTGGAGCTTTTGTTACAAGGTCCTGTGTATCCCAGGCTGGTCTGAAACTCTCTGTATAGCAATGGCTGGTTTAAACTCCTTACCTTTCTGCTTCAGCCTCCTTAGTGATGGCATAACAAAGGAACAATGATACCAACTGTTGAAGACTTTAAATGTTACAAGAGAAAGATGGTCCCAATCAAAAATGGCTAGACTTTGTGTTTTCACATTTACCATGTAAAAATCAATATGCAATTCAGATAAACTCAGATGCTTTAAGCTTTGTGTTTTTTTGTTTGTTTTTGTTTTTGTGGTTTTTCAAGACAAGGTTTCTCTGTGTAGCTTTGGAGCCTACACTCCTCTGGAGACCAAGCTGGCCTCGAACTCACAGAGATCCGCCCACCTCTACCTCCAGAGTGCTGGGATTAAATGCGTGCGCTACCAACGCCCCGGCTGTTTTTTGTTTTGGTTTCTTTAGTTTGCTTTTATTTGTGTGGGTTGGTGGGGAGGTGGGGGGAGTACAACAGGGCTGCATTTCAGGCTGTCCCTAAACTTATAATCACCTTGCCTCTACTTCCCAAATGCTGAGGTTTCAGGCATGTGCACACCTACCCAACTCCACCGAAACCTTTGCATACCACAGAGGACAGACAGCCCAGATTCAGGGCGGCTAGACTTCAGATTTTCCCAGTTCCTATGGGTGTAAAGTCCATGCACATTCAGTAGAAACTTGGATACTTGAAACTCTCCTGGGCTTTGTTGTTGCTTCTGATCAGGGGACAGGGTCTCACTGTGAAGCTCAGGCTGGCCTAGAACTTGCTATGTATACCTGGCTGGTCGAAGAACTCACAATCAATATACCTCAGCCTCCCAAGTACTGGAATCAAATAAATGAAGCACCGCACCTGGTGGGCTATGCCTAACTTGCCATTTGGGTCTTTTCCCGGGACTGCACACATTAAGTTCCTCTCTGATGATGTGGAACTGCTGAAGCCACAACTCTTTCCCAGAATCACAAAGGGGGTGACCAATACAACACAGTAGCCTCCATCACTGAGCTCAGGTGTGAGCTTTAAGTGCATCATCCATTAATATTATTCTCAACTTGAAACATGTTTGTGGAAAGTGACTCCCATTGGAAGTCCAGATTCATCTGTGTGTGCCAATGAGGCAAGCACAAAGAAATGGGAACTGTTGGTATTTGGTGAAAGATTGTTTCATAGAGTGTCTTTTTTGACATGTTTTCTACCTTAGTCTCAAAAAATACTAAGTGATTCATCAATACTGCCTAATGAATATGCTGCAGTGGGGACTAGGGATGTCGCTAAGTTGTTGGAGTGTTTGTCTACATCCCTACTTGTGCATAAGACCAGGCATGGCAACATATGTTCGTAACCCTGTTACTAGGGGGGTAAAAGCAGGAGGATGAGATGTTCAAAATCACCCACAGCTATATAGGGAATTCAAACACCTGAGCTACGAGAGACTTGTCTAAACAAGAAAAAAGAAAGAGAAAGGAGAGAAGGATGACGATGCACTGGCATGAGAGAGTATGAGGTTAGGAAATGGAGATGGTTTTTTTGTAAAACTTGGCTAAAAAGAGGAAAAAGTCATGGTGGTGGGGGAAAGGGACGCTGGGACAAGGCAGAGTTTGTGGGTGTAAAGGGGCTGATTTTAGTTTGTTAGCTTTTAGAGATATTGCAAGAACACATCAAGAGTCAATAGCTTAGAGGGATAGAGAGGTTAAAAATACTGGAAGAGGGATTTCTTGGAGTTGATAGGAGAACAAGTTTCAAAAGCTTGTACCCAGATTACTAGGGACCAGAAGCCCAGGTTGTTACCCAGGGATTAGCCCAGCATCACTTCCTTCTTGACTCTTGCTTTTCAATCCCCAAAGCAAATGGCACACATGTCCCTTAAAGAGAGTACTCAGAATCATTTCCTTTTCTTTCTCTTCCCTTTCTTCTTCTTCTTCTCCTCCTCCTCTTCTTCTTCTTTTCCTGACCAAGTCAGACTGATTCAAAGAAAAGGGTCACTCCTACAATTTTAAGAACTAAGAAACACTGTATCTCCATCTCAAAAGACTCATTAGTGAGTCCCTGAGCTCACTGCACCTTTGCTCCAGGAGCTGATGCTTTAGTGGAGGAGGAAGGAGACCTTAAGTTCAAGACTAAGGCTGCATTTGGTGTCTAATACAACATGCTGTGGTGAAGCTGAGAGTGATGCACCCTAGACGAGGGTACAGAGATATATTGTTCCCCTTCAAATCTCTTCCTCCTAGTCTCTCCCCCACCCATCTGCCAGGCCAGGCCAGGTGAAATACAAGGTTAGACCTTGAGACTCAGAACCGGATGCTTGAAAAGGACTGGGAAATCCCAAAGGCATGGAACGCTGGGGAATTCCAGAGGTCACTCAGTCTTCTCAAGGTGCCTGCTCAGGGCAGGTATGGCTATATTAGGGAAGGAACAGAACACAGCATATTTCTTACCTTGTTAGGCGGTCTTAGCAAAGCTTGTGGACATCCATAAACAAATGTAATTTTCGATTTTTTTGTTTTGTTTTTCGAGACAGGGTTTCTCTGTGTAGCTTTGGAGTCTATCCTGGCACTCACTCTGGAGACCAGGCTGGCCTCGAACTCACAGAGATCTGCCTGCCTCTGCCTCCAGAGTGCTGGGATTTAAGGCGTGTGCCACCAACGCCCAGCTTGTAATTTTCATTAAAGAAAACAACAACAACAACAACAACAACAGAGTAACTACTATTCTATTTAGAAGTCCTTACTGTTTATGCTTTAGAAGAACCTAAGCAGTTAACTTTATCCTTACCTTTCATGGACTCAGGAGAAATAGAAAAATCAAACCTTGTGGTTCAGTATAAGCAATAAGCAATGCAGATGTTCATAAACAAACAAACAAAAAACAAAGTTGTGTGATCAGCAGCTGTAGCTGAGGTAAGGAAATCAAGTTCATTGTCACTGTATTGTCAGATTTTAGGAGACTGTGCAATAGCTCTGGGCACCAAGGCAAGAGACCATAATTCACTGTAACCTGTCTGCTATCTGCTACTCAATGGGCAAGGAGCAGATATTGGGGGAGGGAGTGACTTCTTTTTATAGCTGCCTAAATATTTTCACTTACGTGAAATGTGAAATGGCTTATGTCAGGGTTAAAAGGCTTTACTTGTTTTTATTTATTTATTTGTTTTGTTTTGTTGTTGTTGGAGGACTTGGGGGTGTAGTTAGGCTTTGTTTGATACAGGCTCTTGCTCTGTAGCCCAGGCTGGCCTGTCACTAGCCTATTGTGATCTTATGCTCCTTGCAATCCTCCTGCCTTTACCTCACAAGTGCTGGGACCCCAGGTCCTACCCAGCCTGGGAGAATTAGGAATTCCTCTGGCGTTATATAAACAGTAGGCTGTCCGGGATAAATGATGCCTCTGGGTCCCTTGGCTTTTGAGAACAAGGCATCTTTCTCACCCTCTGGAAAACAAAGGGTTCAGGCAGAAACGCCAAGGAGTTATCATTTTTCCGAATCAGCTGATATCATTATCAACTAAGCCATTTTATATGAAGAGTAATATCTGTTTACTATTACATAATAGGAAAAGGAACCACAAAGTGGAAAATCCCTAAAAGCTGGCCAATCTCATTAATCACACCTGGCAACCCTCTAGTCCAGGGATTATGGCTTCTGGATAGAATTATTTTTTTTAAAAAAATTAATGAAACCAAGGCAGAGTAGATTTAGCAAAGAATTCCGTTTACCTAGGCAGCCCAGAGTATTTAGTCCAAACCACTGTCTTACTCTTTAACCCCAGGCTCCAGAGATAGCTGCTTCCAAAGCCTGATCAGTTTGAAAATAGACTCCTCTAAACCACAAGTGAGAGAACTCTAGCTTTGTTTGAGACCGGGAGGATGTCTCCCCCCACCCCCACGTCTATGTTTGTTTACAAGGCTCTTCACAACCGTTGTGGAGCCATGAATAAAGCTAGGTCCAGGTGGCCGCACAGCCAGGGTTGATTCTGTATCCGGGCATTCATGTAGCTCTCTCACACACACAGCTGCCCGGAGCTCAGAGCCATTGTGTCTGGTCTCTGAGGGTTCCCAAAACTGCTCACAGGCCTCCCTCCACCCAAGCAATTCAGCTCGCGACCTGAAGGAGCACAGGGGGCCGGCTGCAGCTTGAATTCCCTAAGGGCCTGAGGGAAGCTCCCTGCTCAGCAGTTTTAGAGGGCACCTTGCCCGAGCTGGAGAGGGAGCCTTTGCCTTGTGCTCACATCTCACATCCAGCCACTCTCCCGGGATTTCTGAGGCTCAAGTAAATACCATAAACCCTGTCCTTAATTAATGCCCTATAAAAACCACTCGTGAAGCTACAGAGCACGTGAAAATTGTCAGCAAGTGACGGGGAAGGGACATACTGAAGCCAGAGCGACGACTAAACCGAGACAAAGCACGCGACCATCCCCAGTCCTGTTAGAAAATGCCCTGCTATGTCCACTTTTGCAGTGTTTTCCTTTGACACTTTTGAAGAAGTGGATTGCTTCATTCCCTAACTGCATTCTCTGCAGAGATTTGACCATATTCTCATTAACGTGCAGAATGGGTTAATTTGTCAAGAGTGTCTCCCTGTCCTGAGCCTTTTTGAAAAGTAACTCCCACAGGCATCCTCACTGTGCCCGCAGCAGAGTGATTTGAAACACCAGACACACCCCCTCTTGTCACATTGCAAAACATAGAATTCTCTAAGCCCCAGAGAAAACTCACAATGGATTCAAAGAATCAAGGCCCAGAAATGCAGGGTTAACACCTCCACATGTGCTTAAATAAATCCACCAAAGCCATTGCTCCAGGAGGACTTCCGGAAAGCTCTGTGA
This sequence comes from Cricetulus griseus, assembly GCF_003668045.3. Classification (NCBI taxonomy): domain Eukaryota; kingdom Metazoa; phylum Chordata; class Mammalia; order Rodentia; family Cricetidae; genus Cricetulus; species Cricetulus griseus. Next base: position 267,889,236 of record NC_048595.1, on the reverse strand, counting down.
TTGGCTTTACATCTCAGGCTTGCATTTGGTGCCTGGATTTGCTCCCGGAAATGCTGACCCGAGGATATGCCCATTCTCGGGACATCTTTTAGCCACAGAGCTGCCCTTACTGCCCAGCGCTTTCCTTGGGTTGATGGAAGCAGAGACCTACATCCCTCAAAAGACCCCTCACATTTCCCTGCTTCACCTTCAGCCTTTTATATCAAACTTCATGTATTTTATATGAGAAGTAGCATGTTCTCCCAATAAATAAGTGTATGGCTCAAGTTATAATTCAATGTCTACAGAGGTAAGGGGAGATTTACACTTTCAGATACCAAGAATAATCTTAGTCAGGCCCTACAACTTTTGGATAAAATGGAAGATGGATCTGCTCACATCCTGTCCCTAGTCACTCCAAAGTTAAATCGACTTGGCAAAAGAGATGGAAAGAAAGCCAGAGTAAAAAGATTAATTTTAAATTCAAGTTTGGAAATAAAGCAGCAACCATTACCAGCTTCAAGTTCCAAATTCCCTGAATAGGAATAATAAAAAAATATTTTCCATCTGAAATAAAACTTAGTTCTTTCTAGGTTGATCAGAAACACATTTGGAGGACTGGGGATAGAGTTAAGTTGTAGAGCATTTACTCAGCATTCAAGGGGCCACAGATTCAATCTAATCCCTACCACTGCCTAAAACTACAAATGCAAAAACCAAACTTGAGACTAGCATCAAGAAGAGAGAGATTCTATTTTAATCTCAGAATCTTAGATTAATTTAGACTGTCATTCATGAACCAGACAAATATTTTCCTTTTGTAATTCTGGGACTAAACCTCACACAAGATAGGCAAGCATTCTGCCACTTAGCGGCACCCCAAAACCTTAAGAGCTTTTGCTTTCTCCCTGTGTGTGCGTGTGTGATGTGTGTGAGTGTGAGTGAGTGTGCCTGTGTGAGTGTGAGTGTGCTTGTGTATGAGTGTGTGAGTGTGCCTGTGTGAGTGTGCTTGTGTATGAGTGTGTGAGTGTGCCTGTGTGAGTGTGCTTGTGTATGAGTGTGTGAGTGTGCGTGTGTGAGGGTGTCTGTGTGAGTATGAGTGTGTGAGTGTGCCTGCATGAGTGTGTGAATGAGTGTGAGTGTGTGAGTGTGTCTGTGTGAGTGAGTGCAGGCACATGAGTGGCAAAGCAACCCTGTTAGAGGACATCTTCAGGCATAAAGTCCTCTCCTTCCCCCTTGCTTGAGACACAGGCTCTTTTTGTTGTCTGCTGTTCCTTCTGGGGAACCTCCTTGTAGCACCTCTAGGATCACAGACACATACTACCCACCCAGGTTTACATGGGATCTGGACTTTCAAAGTCTCTGTGCCTTCAAAGCAAGCACTTTGCCCACTGAACCTCCTTCCCAACCCATAGTGAATGCTTCTGACTACACTTCCTTATATGCTTATAGTGCCCTGAAGTACAAGAAATACCCATTATTCTAAACATTGTGATGGTAAATTCAAAATGACACTTATTTTTATGTATTTTTTAAAATAAAACACTTTTGAGACATGATTTTTTTTACACTCTGATTCTAGTTCCCCCTCCCTTCCCTCTTCCTGTCACCCCACCCCCCATCTGCTCATCAGAGAGGGTAAGGCCTCCCATGGGGAGTCAACAAAGTCTGTCCCATCACCAGCACCACACTGAGGCAGGATAAATGCCCACCCCCCCACACACACACACACCCTGGGTCTAGGCTGAGCAAGGTATCTCTCCATAGGAAAAGGGCTCCAAAAAGCCAGTTCATGCACATGGGATAGATCTTGGTCCCAGTGCCAGTGGTCCCACAAACGGCCCAAATCAGTCCTATGCAGGTTCCCCAGCTGTCAGTCCAGAGTCAGTGAGCTCCTACTTGCTTGGATCAGCTGTTTCTGTGGGTTCCCCTGTTAGACCCCCGAAAACTCAAGTATCCGGGGTCCCAGGCCACGTTCGCGGTCACCCCAATCACCAGGTGGATTCGAGAGCTTGCAGCAAACTGCACAAGGCTTTATTGTAATTTAATGAGCTAACCCCATGTTAGCTTGGGTCTTTCATCCACCCACCATGGCGGACAGCTAGAAAAGACGGCTCCTAGGGTCTCCCAAAAGATCTTATAGGGCAGCGTAAGGGGAGTGTCTAGGGGTACGCACAGGCTTACGCACAGGCTCACGATTGGTGTGCTTCCAGGCTTGGAGGGCTTGCCCTGTGTTGATTGGTCAACTGGTTGTTATGGCCCATAGGCCCTCCCAGGGTGGTTGCTATGCTCTCTACGTCATTGCTGTGTGCTTGTCTGTAAAGCACACCCAGGGTCGTAAAGCATAGCGCCACCAGCTAACTTCTGATTGGCTCCTTGTCACGAGACAGGCATCTGACTTTCTAGTGTCTGGAACAAGGTCATGGAAGCACATGTTCAACCGTTATGGCTGCCAAAAGGGAAGCTGGTTCCTTCACCCCATCATAGTCTTGACCCCTTTGCTCATGTTATCATTCTTCCCTCTGTCCAGTTGGACTCTGGGAGCTCAGCCTAGTGATTAGCTGTGGATCTCTGCATCTGCTTCCATCAGACACCAGATGAAGGTTCTATGATGACAGTGATGGTAGTCCTCAATCCGATTACAAGGGAAGGCTAATTCAGGCACCCTCTCCACTACTGTTTAGAGTTATATCTGGGGTCATCCTTGTGTATTCCTGGCACTTTCCCTAGTGCCAGGCTTCTTGCTAATCCCATAATGGCTCCCTCTATCAAGATATTTCTGTCCTTGCCCCAACTCGACCATCCTGTTCCTTCATGTTCTCCTCCCCAATCCCCAAGTCCTGATCTTATGTAGCCAAGGTTGACCTTATTAAACTCCTGATCTTCCAGCCTCCACTTACTAAGTACTGAGATTATAGGTATGCATATCTTGCTAGGGTTCCAAAAAAGCTATTTTAGACAGATATTGAAAAGAATGCTGGGGCTGGGCCTAGCTCAGTAATGGAGTCCTAGTGCATGAAATGTCATGGGTTTTTCCCCTAGCACTGGGAGCAGAATGAGGAGGTGGGTGTTTTGAAAGGGGTATGAGAAGGACAAGGGAGAGGGGAGAAGAGAGGGTGGGTGGATGGGGGAAAGTGGGATGAGAAAAACAGAGAGAAGGGGAGAAAAGGAGGAGAGAGATGCCACTTCGGTTATCCAGATGTGGTGATATCAGATATGCTGCAATCCTAGTACTTGGACAATTTGAAACAAAAGTGTCACAAGTTCAAGGCCAGCTTGGGCTATACAATAAGATCTCTCTTAGAGAGAGAGGCACAGGGAAGAAAGAGGCAGGGAGAAGAGACACATAAATAAGGCAAATAAAATTTAAACACACATATACAAGCAAATAAAGAACTATGGTTTTAATTGCTTAAGATCTTTGTAAACAGTAAGTAAAATTATTCCCTAAGAAATGAAAGTACAGCCAAGAGCAGCAATTATGACAAATTCTAACATTTATACTAGGGGAAAATGTCCAGGGCTGCATGTTTTAAAAGGGAAAAAAAACTCATGAATCTAAACATTTTGCTGATAGCATTTCATTGTTACAAACATTTGATGGGCAAACTTGAGGTGGGCTCTCCAGTAGTCCTGGCTGACCTTTAACTGCCTATAAAACAGAGACAAACCTTGAACTTGTTCTCTTGTCTACATCTTCCCAAGTGTTAGAATTACACACTTGAAGTTATGCTGGCCTTCATCACCCTCCCAGTTTTTGAGCCAGAATTTACTTTGTAGCTCAGGCTAGCTTTAAACTTAGTGTTACCCCTGCCTTGGCCTCCCAAGTGGGGGACTGAACTCCCACCTGAAATGCTTATTTCAAGGCAAGGTCTTACTAACCTGCCCCTCCTGGCCTGGAATACACTCTGTAGCCCAGGCTGGCTTTCAACTTTTGATCTTCCTGCCTCAGTTTCTCAGGTAGCAAGATAACAGGTTTGTACCACCAACGCTGGCTACAAATCTTTTTCCCTCCTTTTATATTTTTAAAGACAAGATCTTATTCTGGCCTTGTGTAACCCAGAACTCAACTATATAGACTAGGAGTGCCTTGAACTCACAGCAATCGTCTGAGCTCTGGAATTACAGGTATAGTTCACCACCCCTGTCTACACTTTACTGGGAAAAAAAAAAAAAAAAAAGAGGTTTTATAATAGTGAAATGTACTTCCTTATTGTCTTTCCCAAGTGCTGAAATGAAAGGCATGCACTATCTCGTCCAATAACCTTAAAGTCTTAAAATTCATCTTTATTGTTTAGTGTGCATTTGTGGGAGGTGGGGAGCATGCTTTTGTTAGGTGATGGAGAAGGCCTGAGGATCTGGAGATCTGGATCATGAAATGCTCAGTGTAGGAATTGAACTCAGGTCTTCTACAAGATTAGTACAAGCTCCTAATTTCAGAACCATCTCTCCAGCACCAGGCCTTGGGGGTTCTATGACCCAGCCCTACTTCCTGTCTGTTCTCTGCTTCCTGTTCCACCCATTCCTAGGGAGGTGGAGAGTGCAAGGTAGTGCACACGCACTATGAAGCCACTTGTCATGATGCTTTCCCAGCCATGATGGACTGTATCTGTTTACACTGTAAGCCAAAATTAGCACCTCCCTTTCAAAATGTTAATTAAATAAAAATAAAAGCAATGTCAGACAGAGCCCCTATAGGTTGTATAGTGTTTTCTTAGCCTGTACAAGGTCTTGTGTTCACTTCCCAGTCCTTCAAATAGTAATAATAGGATACAATGAAAATGTGAATGTTACAATGTGGGAGTGTAAGACCCTCAGAAAGCTGAGGCTTCCAGAATCTTAGCCCAGGACGGCGGCCACCCCAAACACAGAATGGAGGCGAAAGCTTGATGCAAACTGCATGAGGCTTTATTGTAGTTTAACGAACTAACCCCATGTTAGCTCGGGTCTTTTACCCACCCGCCATGGCGGACGGCTAGAAAAGACGGCTCCTTGGGTCTCCCAAAAGATCTTATAGGGCAGCGTAAGGGGAGTGTCTAGGGGTACGCACAGGCTCACGATTGGTGTGCTTCCAGGCTTGGAGGGCTTGCCCTGTGTTGATTGGTCAACTGGTTGTTATGGCCCATAGGCCCTCCCAGGGTGGTTGCTATGCTCTCTATGTCATTGTCGTGCGCTTGTCCGTAAAGCACACCCAGGGTCGTAAAGCATAGCGCCACCAGCTAACTTCCGATTGGCTCCTTGTCACGAGACAGGCATCTGACTTTCTAGTGACTAACTTCTGATGGGTTCCTTGTCACGAGACAGGCATCTGACCTCTACGTGACCAAGGTAGGTTTATGGCAAGCACGTGTTCGGCTGTTATGGCTGCCAAAAGGGAAGCCGGTTCCTTCAGGAGAAAATATCACTCTTGATCATATAATTGAGGAGATACTTGGAGAGATGAAATGACCATCCCCAAACTTCCCACTGCTGGAAAATGGCTGTCCAGCATTAACCAGTTTAGGACATGTGAGGGCTGGAGAATTGAAAATCGGTAAGATGAAATGTTCCTTTTATAAACCTCTAGCCAGATTTGCCACCAGCACACTGTAAATGACAACTGTAGCAAATGTGTCTCTCTTCTCTTTCCTTTTGCACTCCTCAGGTACGAAGATGGATCAAGAGCCCCATGGTCAGTGTGGACAAGCATCAGAGCCCCAGCTTGAAGTACACTGGCCCTTCTGGGGTTCACCTCCCTCCTGGGGAACCAGACTTTGAGCCTGCTCTGTGTCAATCATGCCTGGGTGACCATGCCTTTCAAAGGGGGATGCTCCCTCCTGAGGAATCCTGTTCCTGGGAAATCCAACCTGGCTGTGAAGTAAGTTCTTTATCTCACTGAGGGCCTGTTCTTCCTAAAAGATTGGAAGCTTTTTTCCTTGTATTTGGGCCAGAGGTGCCATTTAAAAACAATATATATATATATATATATAATATATATTATTCATAATGTTTGTAAGAAGGAAACAGAATGGCAGACTTTGTTAGACTTTTTTTGTCCTCTTTCTTTCTTCCTTCTTTTTCTTGAATTAGCTTCCCCAATATGTAACCCTGACTGGTCTGGAACCTGTTGGCCTCAAATTTACAAGTTTCCTTTCTCTTCCTCCTGAGTGTTAGGATTTCAAGCCTGCACCATACACCTGCTATGTCTTCTCCTTTACAAATTATACTGTGTGTGTGTGTGTGTGTGTGTGTGTGTGTGTGTGTGTGTGTGTGCGTGCGCGCGCGTGCGAGCACACCTGCACATGTATGTTTGTAACATACCCACAGGTATGTGTGTAAACACATGCAAAGTCGCCATAACAATGTGTGGAAGTCAGAGGGCAATTTACAGATGTTTCATTCTCTCCTTCCATTATGAGGGAGGATCGAACTCCGGTCATTGGGCTTGACTGAAAGAGCCTTTACTGTTGGGACCCAGCCCCCATGGGGTCTCTGTGAGTTGTTTTCCAGCATAACCACAGGAACCTCCTGTTTTCCTGGCCTCACCCCAATAGCATCAACATCCTGTTATGAACCCTTACACCTGGGGTTTTTGTAAGTCTGCTCCACAATAAAGGTGAGACACATTCTAATAGAGATGTGTCTCTATAGAGAACGTCTTGTCGTTCATCAAGATCTCCAGGCTTTTGCCCAATACTTGGACTTAGTCATGGCGAGGGCGCGACACTTTACCCCCAGAGTCATCTCACCAGCCTCTTGCTGTGCTATCTAATAATAATAAGATCGACCTTTTAGTGTAGTTTGGGGTTTATAGTAGTGTTGCCCAGACAGTACAAAAATTTTCTATAATTCACTTTTCCCTGCCCATGCTAATAGCCTCCTCCATTATCAGCATCCCCTAACAGATACATCATTATTACTCAGCTTTGTAGTTTATATTGGAATTATTTCGGTTTGTTGTCATTGTTGTTGGTTTCAGTCAGGGCCACCATCCTCCTTCCTCAGCTTTCTGAATATTGGGATCATATGTGTGTGCCCCTATATCTGGCTTTAATTCATTCTTGGTGCTTTGGCAACTATGTAATGACGTAGTCAGCCATGTGTCATCCTATGGAGTAGCATCACTATAGTAAAAATCCCCTGTTCTCCACTTCATAATCATCTTTCCAACTTCTGTGCCTGGAAGCTGCTGATCTTTCTACTGTTTCTGGGGTCTGCCCTTCCCTGAGTGCTAGGGAGTTGAATCTTCTGGAACAGTGTATTATGTTTGGGGATGCTCAACTCCTGGTCCATCAAGATTCATCATCTAGAAATACATTTGTTGTTTATCACATAGATGATCAATTTTTCTTTTCCAAGACAGGGTTTCTCTGAGTAGCTTTGTAGACCAGGCTGACCTCAGAACTCACAAGAGATCCGCCTGTCTCTGCCTCCTGAGTGCTGGGATTAAAGGTGTGTGCCACCACTGTCTGACCTTAGATGATCAATTTTTAAAAGAGGCACACACCAGGTTATAGCACCATTGATGGATTTGCTTCTACTGATAGTCAATCTAACACATTCACAGAGAGCTGCATTAGCATTCCCCTGCCACTTTTTTTTTTGTTGTTTTTTGAGACAGGGTTTCTCTGTGTAGCTTTGGAGTCTATCCTGGCACTCCCTCTGGAGACCAGACTGGCCTTGATAATTTAATTTGTGTGTGTGTGTGTGTGTGTGTGTGTGTGTGTGTGTGTGTGTTTCTTATTTTTGTTATTGTAAGGAGAGCCAGATGACAAATTCATTGCCCAACTTCTAAAATTTTAAAAATTAAGGAGTTTTATTTAAACATGAGGATTAAGGTAAGGTTATAGTTTCAACTTATAATTTAACTAGGCTCGTATTTATTTTTATTTTTTAAAACATTAAATAAAATTTATGTTACTTTCATTATCATTATATTGACATTAAAATACGGCTTCTAGACAATGCAGCATGATATTGTAAACTACAGTTAATTGCTGATCTTCCAGTAGGTTATTTCCAGCCAGTGTACCACCAGATGGTTAATGTCAATAGTCACCATCACTCACTTTTTGAAGATTAAGCACTTTCCAGAGATAAAAAGCTTGTTCTAGATGTTAAAAGATTGAAAGCACAGACTCTCAGTTCTTGACCCTGGGACACCATACAATGTTTTTCTTCATGGAAAGGCCATATGGGCCACTTACAGGAAGGGCTCAGAAGACAGGGCAAAGGTATGTGAACCATTCCAGGATCTGTAATAGTCCATGCAAAGGATATTATTAGTGCTGCTCTTAGCTGTTTCACAGATTTGCCAATTAAGGGAATCAGACCCGGCTCAGCTCAGGGTTGGCCAGGAAAGGGAGTATGTAAATTCAAAGCTTGGCAGACTTTTTCTGATACTGAATGTTTTAGTTTTTACCATCACTGTCTGTACCATGGGAGGTGCTTCTGTCTATAGAGAAAACAGTCTTTGGATGGCACAAGAAATAATAGGCCTATCTCTGTTCTGACAAATTTCCCAACTAGCCTACTGGCCAGAGTTTGCAGGTTCCTAAAATAGGAAATATGTTGCAATTCCCTGGAGTCTAAAGAGATGGCTCTTCACATCCTATAGAGAACATGAAGGCCTCCTCAAGTATTTACTTCCCAACCTGCCCTGACAGGGCTAGAGATAGATTAACCAGTTGGTGGACTTCCAGCCAGGAGGCAACAATAAACAACAGACTGGAAGGAATTTAAGTCAATATAAAGCTCCATTCCCTTAGTCTTCTTGGCATGAAAACACACCGGTCTTTACAATACAGTACTTGGCTCTCAGACCTCACTAACTTTTTCTTAAGGTCACTAGCAATGAAGAAGATAGTTGTAAAAATTAAAATGCAGAGTTATGTTTTGTATCCCTTTAGAGATGAAATTGTGAAATAGTTCCTTGAAGAATCAACTCTGTCCTTTGCATGTTTTGTTATCTTTTTATTCACTCACTATATGTGTACAGATGCGTATGTGGAGGTCAGAGGACAACTTGGTAGTTGGTCCTTTCCTTCTACCAATGGATCCTAGGGATCAAATGCAAGTTATCAAGCTTTTTGGCAAGCACCTTTACCTGATGAGCCATCTTGCCTGCCCACCTCAGTTCTTTTTAAAGTGAAGTTGTAGTCCGGGTGGTGGTGCACGTCTTTAGTCCCAGCACTGAGGAGGCAGAGGCAGGTAGATCTCTGTGAGTTCGAGGCCAGCCTGGTCTACCGAGCTAGTTCCAGGTCAGCCAAGGGTACACAAAGAAACACTGTCTCAAAAAGCAAAAATAAAGTGAAGCTGTGTGGTAGGAAGACAGTAATTTTGAGGATTACAATGGAAAAGGTGTTGCTTGGTAGAAAAGTAGGCAAGTCATTCTCCTCAAGCTTCCTATGTGAACGGTTTTAAGTGAATCATTAATTTACCTATGCAACACACACCTGTGAAAATTAAAGTAGTGCATGCTTGTCTTTGAATTTCTGGGTTGGCCTGGAGCTCACAGATCTGCCTCCCTCTCCCTACTTCTCTGGAACTGAGAAGTAAAGGCATGTGCCACCACACCCAGCTGGGGTAGGATTTTTTTTTTTCAATCTTTTTGTAAACGTAAATTTATCTCTGCATGCTTTGTAGAGATCTGTATTCTGGCGCCTGCTCTGACCTAGGTCAGTGGATCAACTTAGTCTGATGACAGCCCTGCACATGTCATGTGATAGTTCTAAGTTAAGCCCTTTAAAGTCTCAGATCCTAGAGTGAGAATTTAATGACCTACAAATGAAAATAAACTCCCTTTGGTGTATTTAAAAGGATGGAAAAGGAGGTGGGGATGTTTTAAATAAAATAAGAAAATAAAAAATATATTTTAAATCCCTTTATGAATAACGATATTGGGGTTTGGGTGTGTGTGTGTGTGTGTGTGTGTGTGTGTGTGTGTGTGTGTGTGTTTTTCCTGACCCCCCCCAAAAAAAATTGCATGCTAAACACTACCTTTAATGGCCAATCACTAAGAGTCATGCTGTACTTTGTGCCGAGTCTTCCTACAGTTTAGTTGGTGGCCTTTACATGTGTTTTCCCATGGAAGAAACTGGAGTACTTGTATTGCCAGTAAATCACCCGAGAATAGCAATATTGTGATGTCATTGGAAACTGTATCTAAAGGGGGCTGTTTATAAATTAAACAGATCTTGCTGGGGATGCAGCAGGGAAAGATGATAACAGTGCTGGGGAAGCTGGTCCTGACTAATTAATGTGCACTGGTGGAACACAGGTTACAGTGTCAGCCTGATGTCTATCTACAGCCATAAAAAAAAATGGAGACCCAAGTGGGTTTGGGTGGTGGTGGGAGGGGTGTGGGGGGGGGTGGGAGTGTGTGTGTTAAGGCAAGGTATGTAGCCTTGGCTGTCCTGGAATTCACTATGTAGAACAGACTGGCCTCCAACTTACAGAGATTTGCTTGTCTCTGCTTCCCCAGAACAGGCACTAAAGACCACAGCTGGCATCCACGTATTTTGTTTGTTTTGTTTTCAGTGAAGGCATGCTACTAAACATTCATCAACTCTGCTTTACACTATATCTCTCAAGTCACCTTCAATGTCCATGACATCCTCACTGAAGAGGGAGAAAAGAATGATTTGAGTGGTGGTGGGGAAGGAAATCTGATGTTAAAGAACATGGAAATATTTAGAACCACAACAGATAGAAATTCGAAAATCAGACAAATGGCTGGCCAAGTCAGGTTATGTAGGGGACGCCTACTTTAAGAATATGCCTGGGGCCGGGAGTTGGTGGCGCACGCCTTTAATCCCAGCACTCAGGAGGCAGAGGCAGGCGGATCTCTGTGAGTTCGAGACCAGCCTGGTATACAAAAGCTAGTTCCAGGACAGTCTCCAAAGCCACAGAGAAACCCTATCTCGAAAAACAAAAACAAAAACAAAAAAAAAAAAAAAGAAGATGCCTGGGAGTGTAGCTCAGTGATAAAGTGCTTGACTAGCATGTATAAGGTCTTGGGTTCAATCCCCAAGACTGGAAAAAATGTAAATACTGAAAACGAAAACGTGTAGAAAAACGTTAGTAAAACAAAGTTGGTCTGGTGGTAGTGAAGACTTCTTATTACATAGCTCCTAGGACGCTACAGGAGGATTATGAATTCAAAACCATCTTGCATTACAACGCAATACCTGTTTAAAAGTAAATATAAAATAAAGCAATTAACTGTGACTTATGTAGATGCTCGCGTATAATAAAAACAAATAATATTAATTATTTGAGGCATGCATGGAACAGTTACAAAATCAGGCCAAAAATTACATCATGAAGCATAGCTCATCAAATCCCCCAAACACAAACCATGCAATTTGATAAAATTAGAAACTGGGAACAATATGAAAACTAACCACCTCCTCAAGCCAATTCACCCCCCTGCAATTCACAATCACACTTCCTATCAGCTCTGAGAGCATAGGAAGTAAAGGAAATTCAAAGATATTTTAAGCAATTATAACACCACCAAGGAAGTATGCATTGAAATCTCCCATTTCTTTTTGTAAAAATAAATATTTTGGGGCAGTATTAGGGACTAAATCTATGATGCCAGGCTTGCTAGGTAAGTGCTCTATCACTTCGCTATAGTCCCATTTTACTTTAACCCATTATATTGTCAAAAGTTCAATGATAATATTGTGGTGGTAAAAATATTATTAGACAAAAAAACAATTGCTGTGGAAGAGGTTGTGGTTGTGTTCTTCTATTTAAAATTGTAAAGATTTTGTTTTGTTTTTGTTTTGTTTTTTGAGACAGGGTTTCTCTGTAGCTTTGGAGGCTGTCATGGAACTAGCTCTTGTAGACCAGGCTGGTCTCGAACTCACAGAGATCCGCCTGCCTCTGCCTCCTTAGTGCTGGGATTAAAGGCATGCGCCACCAACGCCCAGCTAAAATTGCAAAGTTTTAAGTCAGAAAATCATGTCTTCACAATAACCCTAAACACTTGTTTGTGAGACAGTGGTGTCAGATACAATAGTGGAAATGGTGAAAAAAATGGAAATATAAGAATATAAGTGGCTAGCAAAATTGTAAACCTATAGGAAATTAATTATGACAACTCCCTGCTACAGGAGAAGGATAAAAAAAAAAAATAAGCCCAGCTGAGCATGGTGGTGCACACCATAATCCTAGAACCTAAGGATGGGTGGAGCAGAAGGATCAGGAGTTCAAGATTATTTAATGTTCTTTCTGGCTATATAGCAAGTTCAAATCTAGCCTAAGATATAGGAGACTGTGTCTTAAAGGAGGGAAGCATAGAAGGAGGCTGGAACATACTGACAGTTCCCAAGGTATATGTATGTATGTATGTATATGCATATTATATGTGTATTATATGTATATTGTATGCATGTATGTATGTGGAAAAATTAGTGAATTATTTTGTTTGGGTTTGGTTTGTTGTTGATGGTGGGTTTTTTTGTGGGGAGAGGAGCAGGTAAAGGGTTTATTAAGAGTTATTAAGGCAGTGGATGGACAGACAGACAATAGCATGATGGAGGGGTCTGAGAAGAGTTCAGTCCCCGGCATTAGGGACGGACAGAATGGCAGGGGCTTTGAAGAGAAAATCAGGGCCATGTAACAGAGGTAGGGAGGTCTCTTCACAGTAGCTGCATGAGGATGAGGGTAGTTTCACAGCAAAAGCCTCTAGCCAGGCTCTCTGATTTCCTGGCAGGAGGTAGGAAAGGGTGCAGGGAGCAGGATGTATGGCCAATACCCTCTTTAATGTAAAAACCTCTTTCCCAGATGGGAAACCCTGCCACCTGGAACTGTTTGCTTGAGAGTCACAGACCATGTCTTTCAGTATCAGCATCTGTGGGGTGGGAAGAGGAATCTGTAGGTAGTCTGGCCTAAGCAACAGCTGGATTCGAACATTACATCTTTACATTTCCAGATTTTTTTTGTGTATATATATATAAGGAATAGATGGATGGCTTTACTGGAATGAAAGGTAGAAGAGGAGACCCAAGGAAGAGTGCCATTCACTCAGTCTAACTTCGAAGTTGAAATTGGACACTGTGGTATTAGGGTGGGGCCTTCTCATAGTCAGATGTTGGTCTGGAGAAAGGTTGGTGTCAGCACTCACGAATCTGGAAGATGATAGTGGGTCTAAGCATCATGCTGGACAAGATACTGGTGAGATGAATTAACATGCAAATTGACAAGGGCCTAGCTGTGAATCTGAAATCAAAACAGTTATTAAAAGAATAATCACAAGTATGTCAGAAAGACCATGAGTTTGTGAGACAGGGTGGAGGTAAATGGAAGAGCTAATGACAAGCATCAGAAGAGGTTGTAGGGAAGGCAGACTGTAAAGGTCTTAATAGGATTGCTGTAGACAATTCCTTAAAATTCCTTAAAATTAATCTTCTTAGTTTGGAAGCAAGCATGATACATCACATACAGAGGAAAGTAATAGATTTGGCTATTTAATTGGCTAAAAATAGATATCTTGATTAGTTTTGTCAAATTGGCATAACCTATGTTTAAGTGGGAAGAAAGAATGTCAAATGAATAATTGCCTCAGTCAAATTGACCTGTGAGAGATTGTCTTGATTAGTTGATTGACTGACTGACATGGGAGAACACAGCCCACTGTGAAGCACTACCCCTAGGCAAGAGGGTTTAAGACATATTATAGGAAAACGCAGGGTGTGGTGCCCCATCCCGCGGGGCTCCGGTAATTCGTGAGTCCGAGGTGGATCACGAGAAAAAAAAGAGCGGGACCAAGCAGATTCCATTGTCAAGGCCCGTTTATTGATTATTACAAGGGGTTTTTATGAGTAGGATGCCAGACTTGCTGGCGTATATCTAGGCATGGGGGGGTCGCCAAGGCTGGCTTCTGACAGTGTGGTGGCTCACACTTTTAATCCCAGCACTAGGGAGGCAGAGGTGGATGGATCTCTGTGAGTTCGAGGCCAGCCTGGACTACAAAGCAAGTGAATAGAAAAATAAAACAAAACAAACGAAGACTGTATAAGAAAACTAGCTGAGCATAAACCAGTACCCAAGTCAGCAGACAGATTTCCTCCATGGTTTCTGCTCTGGGTTCCTACCCTGACTTCCCTCAGGACTGCTAACTGAAAGTGTAAATTGAAAGAAATCCCTTCCTTCCCCAAGCTGTAGTTGGTCATGGTGTTTACCATAGTAACAGAAAAGCAAACTAGGGACAATTGCTCAATGTAGCTTTGGCTTGTCACATTTTAACTCTCTGTGAGTTAATGGTTTTTGAGCCATGGTCACATATGGGCTAGATGGGCCTTGAACTGAATATGTAGCTAAGGGTGGCCTTAACTCCTCAGCTTCCTGTCTCTACCTCCCTAGTGCTGAGATTAAAGGAATATGTTAGCACACTGACTACTTTTGTGTTTAAAAACAGATAAAAGAACAGGAACTGTAAACATACATCAGACTGCTGTGGTGATAACGGCCTCCTTGGGATTAAAATGGATCAGATCAGTCAAGAAGGACTTTGGCTTTATTTATGTTATCTGGTTTCAAGACCATATAGATACATTACTTGTGGCCAACACCATAGCTACCAAGAAAGCCCATCTGTAGAAGGAAACACTTGGGACTCTAATCTACTGCTAGGAAGCCAGGCCCCACCATGACAAAGATGGTCTCCCACCATGAGGCCACTGTCACTGCAAACAAAGTTTGTGGAGAAAAATCAAAAGTGGGCCACTTTGGCTGCCACAGCACCCTCTTTGTTCTGGGTCTGTCCAGGAGCTTGCCCTGGCCCTGGGTGAAGCTTATTTGGGTGTCCCTGAGGTCCTAGCGGTCGTGAAACCCAAAGTGTTCATTTTCTTATGCCCTTGTCTTCTCCAGGGCCTTGCAAACTTGCAGTAAAGTAGTTGGTATGCTCCTTTTATTCCTTTGCCTTTATTAGTTGAAGCTGAAATTTTGTTCATGCAAACTTTCCTAATGCCAAATGGAGAGGCTAAGATGAAAAAGAAAAAAAAGACCTCTCTCAGCCCAGGCTGGCTGTAAATCCCGTACATTCCAGCAGCTGCCTGCCAAAGAAAGGCTCAGGGCTGATTCTCATTAAGTTCTCCCTCTCATATGGGATAGATTTGGCTGAGTGAGGATTTCCTCAGAGTCTGAGTCCTCTGTCTGTCCTTCCACTAAGTCTGCTTAGAAAGTGCTGAGTCAGCAGGCAGAGGCCGTGTGCACTGTTTTCTTTCTTTCTTTTTCTTTTTAAGGCCTAATGAAGTCAAAGTCCACTGGAAGGAGCTGTGACCTGTCGCTACAAACTAACATTGCGAACCAACTAACATTATAGAACCAACATTGGGTTTTTGGCATGATTAACAGTCAGGTCACTGTCTCTTCTGCCTCCACAGTTTATGAGAGATACTGATAGAAGCCCCTCTTTAATTAGTCAGTTAATTAATTAATTAATTAATAATTAATCAGACTTCATACAGTTCTAAGCACTGCTTCTTGCTCAGCTTTCTCTCCATCCTCCAGGAAACCTGTGCTCATAAGAATGCCTGGTGTCCCCTAGATTTTGTCCCTGGATGACTGAGCTTTGAAGCCCAGGAAGAATGGAAGGGAAAAGGTCTCTTGGGGAAATTTCCACCCCGGCTGACTTTTATAACATTGTGAGGTTTCTCTGATCTTCCTGCAAAAAAAAAAAAAAAAAAAAAAAAAAAAAAAAAAAAACTATAAAAAATACACTAAAATCAGCCAAATGGCTTTAAAACCCTCATTGCAAATTTCCCTCTTCTCTAGTTTTCTACACTTGATATAACATAATATAGTCTCCAAGAAAATGGGTGTCTGAAGATTCTTTTTTTTTTTTTTTTTGGTTTTTCAAGACAGGGTTTCCCTGTGGCTTTGGAGGCTGTCCTGGAAGTAGCTCTTGTAGACCAGGCTGGTCTCGAGCTCACAGAGATCCACCTGCCTCTGCCTCCCGAGTGCTGGGATTAAAAGCGTGCGCCACCAACGCCCGGCACGTCTGAAGATTCTAAGTTCGTCACCTACAATTGCCAGTGTTCTTCAACAAATTTCTAGCCCTTGGTTTTCTTGAGAAAGCCGTTATCACAGAAAACAAAATTTCTGAAAACTAATGAAAGAACAGACAGAATTTCTTTGTTCTTTATAGTTAGACTATGGACAAACAAATAATACCATTCTAGATAGACAGATCCAGAAAACCTAGTTTTACACCAAACTCAGCCACTGGCAGGTCATATGACCTAACACCTGGTCCCTGACCTACTAATGGCTACCCAAAGTTGAGAAGAATAAGCACCGATGTCCACCTCACAGGGCTGCTGAGATGGGCGTCCATGTGTATTCACAACACCAAGCTTTCATTTCAGGTGTTCCAATGACCCTTTCACAGGCGTCACCTAAGATCATCAGAACTCTCAGTTATTTACATTACAATTCATAACAGTAGCAAAAGTACAGTCATGAAGTAGCAATGGAATTATTTTATGGTTGGGAGTCACCACAACATGAGGAACTATACTGAAGGGTGGCAGCTTTAGGAAGACTGAAAACCCCTGATTTAGAGAGATGATTGAAGTTACAAAAATAAATGTTAGGTTCAGGACATTGAGGTACCCTCAGATCTCTTTGTACATAAGCTCTCCTATGAGCTCTATCCAGTCCATGCCAGCTCTCAGCAGCGGGTCTGGAGAAGGGTAAGAGACTTATCTAGGCTGCTCAAGACATAAAAATACTGTAGCTGCTCGCCACCCTCCCCTGACACCAGCAGCCAGCAGCTAACCTTGGGATGTGCTGCCTGTGGTTGTATGTAAGCAAGTCTTTCCTACTTGTGATTGCATTTACTCATCTTAGTATGGTCCTTCCCTGGAACTATGTGGCTTTTCCCATTATAATAATATGCTCTTAAGTAATTTTGAGATCATTAAAATTGTAGAAGATGTTTTGCAAATTACAAAATAAAGGACAAGAATTTAAGGGATAGAGCCAAATGTAATTTTATGTCAGTTGGCTTTTTTGTAATTGTTGTTTTTGCATTGTTTCTCCTTAAGTTTTTGCTTGGACTGTTTACCAAGGTGATAGAATTTAATTTGTCAGGTAGCCTCTCTAGAAACTATTCTATAGAGAAAAAAAAAAAAAAACTAAAAGAGTTTGGGAAAAGATGTAGTATATATACATATGCACCTATGCATGTATGTGCACATGCAAAAGCATACTGAAATGGGCTCTCACTTACGAAGTTCCAGCTGGGAGCCTGAAACTTACATTCTAGCTAGGCTGTCTTGCTTTGGCTTCCTGAGTACTAGAATTACAGGTGTGAACCATCATACCCAGCTGCAGTAGTTTACTAAAATAATCTGTTCATCAAATTGTTAATTCTACAATTTGTCTTTGGGGACCAGTCAAGATCCTTCCTCAGATATTTTGAAGGAAAAGCAAGCCAAATATTAAGTAGTGGTGGTGCCTGGCCACTTCTAAGTCATGAGAAGTCAATTGTTTTTCATTCAGTTTCTACAGAAAATCTTGGGTAACTGCTAAATTTTTCTGAAACTCATATCGGCCAATGGTGTCCAGAGTAAATCGGTCACCCAATTTTTATTTGTCACCAATATCAGATCCCTACAATTCAACAAATCTCAACCTGTGACACCTTCTGATAGAAGATCCATCAGGACTACCAGAAATACACTGATGCCATGGAAGAAGAGGCCAGGCTCTCTTCATTGAGAAGGCCCTATTAAACTAGACTTCCAGCCATCCCTGTAACATATGAAAATGCTCTTTGAAGTCCAGCTAAATCCCATGGCCTGTTATCTATAATTTTAGTTTACTTTTCCAATGTCCATCAAATACCCAAGTTGTTCTCAATAAACATTTGCCTTTTCTTCCCCCCAGTGGGTATTTCCTGTTGTTTTCCTCAGACGTTGATGTTTAAGCGACAGTTTCAGGAGGCTCACCTAGATTTCTGTGTGAGGAAGAATGCAAGAACTCCGCACCTTTGGCAGGGATAGATAAGCAGTAGATGGGTGGCTCTCTGCTTGAGTAATGCAGGTTACAGGTCTTTGCAGATTAGAAAATTAGCTTGGAAGGACAAGAGCCAGAGAGAGAGAGAGAGAGAGAGAGAGATTGAGATTGATTACAGTTGGTTTGCTTTTTGGCTTAGAATTGCATGAATCAGCAGCCCAGAGTTATTTTTGAAACAAGCGAATATGATCCCAGTATGCAACCAAAGCTTTCAGGTAGAGGTAGAGGTTCCCTTTAAACACACACACACACACACACACACACACACTGTGACCAGGACACTGAGTCTCCCTCTAACCCTCCAAAGAGCCTTGATAGTTCTTAATACTTGAAAGTTTCTGTTGTGGGCTTGGCAGAAAAGTACCTCCAAGCAGTGCTTCCTAGAAAGAAGGAGTATACTGGCAAGTAACTAGATGATCACATGTCCACGTGTGACCCGTCCAGCAGGCCAGGTTATTCGCGGGTCTCGAGGGGGTTGTCACCTAAAGGGGTCATGAGGGCGAGAGAGGAGGGAGACCTTGCGGCGCAAGAAAGGACAAGAGTCCGTCTGTGCAATGTCAAGGTCTCGTTTATTGAAAGGTAAAGCCTGCTTATATGCAGGGGATTTTTACTCAGGGCGGGGTAAGGGAGCAGGAGGGCGGGGTAAGGGAGCAGGAGGAATGGAAAATTTTCAAGAGGAAATAGAGGCAAGGTAAATCTTAGCCCATGGTCCCATTGTTAGCGAACCGCAGCTATTTCTGAGAAAAGGGAGAACATTTTGCAACATGTATTGTGCAGCTTAACCGGAAAAAACATCTTGTAGTAGCAGCGATTCTGGTTATCTAACAATGATTAACTCTTGACTCAGTATGAGGCCCCTTTTGGCCCTCGACAATTCCCCCTTCTGTATACAAAAAGGGATGATGAATCTTATTATCAAGAGAGCCCCTGTCTTAGGCCGCATAGGCTGCGCCCCTGGACAGGCAACGTGCCTTGTTGAGCCGGTCTTGACGACCTCTGTACGTTGTTGCCCCCTGTTCCAGGACCTATGCATACTCCCGTCATTGAGTGCTCCCTTGCTGCATCAATCTTAGCATGTTGAGTTATTAAACCTGAGTCCTTGATTACTGAACCTGAGCTCTTGCTGCGACCCTCGCTCCTCCCCCGGGTCAGCTGCTACTAATTTGTGGTAATGGACCGAAATACTTTTAGGTAAGGCCGAATCAATTTGTCTTTTAATAAGCTGGGTTAGCCGTTGAAGGGCCCATGGGCCAAAAGAAAGAAGCAATAGGAAAACAATTAAGGGGGCTATAATAGTTGGGAGTAAAGTAGACAACCAGGGGGATCCCTGTAGCAAATTTGAGAACCATCCTTTTTGGTTCTCAAACTCTCTCTTTCTTTTAGCCAACCGTTCTCTCAGGATTTCCATAGACTCTTTGACAATGCCAGTATGGTCAGCATAGAAACAACATTCTTCCCTTAAAGCAGCGCAAAGGCCACCTTCCTTAAGGAACAGGAGATCCAGCCCTCTTCTATTTTGCAAAACCACCTCGGATAGAGAGGTCAGCGATTTTTCCAGAGCACTGATGGATCTTTCTATGGCCTCAAGATCCGTGTTCATAGCTATTTGTAATTGCAACAGTTGATTGTTTTGTACAAGGGCAGCTGTTCCGGTTCCTATACCGGCAACAAGGCCACCAATCCCCAGCATAAGGGCAATGGTCATAGAGACAGGCTCTCTCATCACTCTGCGCTGTGCCTGTGAGACCAGTATCTCCCCTGAATAGTATTTGATTTGAGGCCAAAGCTGTACCAAAATGCAATATTCATGTGAAACATCAAGGCTTAAAGCAAATATATAGGGTGTTAATCCTGTGTTGCAAGCCCAATAGGTACCATTGGGTGCCTCAAGATAGTAGCTTCCTATATAGGGAATTATAGTTTTATTGCAAAACTGGGTGTAACTGAGGGCACCTTTCCTAAACAAAGCCCTTGTCCTGAAACTCCGGGCAGGGTAAGTTGGTGAGGGACAGCCCTGCACCTTGCTGATGGGGAGGTGATATTGGATGTACTGGCCATAAAGGCAATCCCTTCATAATAGGGGGGCTCAGCAGACAAGCAGAGCCAGCAATCTCGAGTAGAATTAGGACTGGATGCATTGAGTGCTAGATAGGCTCCCTGTACCAAATAGAATAATCTATCTACAGTGCCTGGATCCGGGCTAATAGAAGGGGTAATTGGGGTAAGCTTAGGGGTAGATGACTGGGCAGGAGTTTGAGCGGGCTTAGGCAGAGTCTTTATCCCTCGATCGGGGAGGACCGGATTTGGGCCTACAGGTTTTGAAGGGGGGTCAGTCTCACGCTAAACCCGTCATGGAGGACGCTACAGCTGTTGGGAAGGGTTGGCATCTGGCTTGCGGCACCACGATATTTCCCGTCATGGACGGCTCCAAGGCCAAGGAAATCGGGAGGTTCGATGTTCAAGGCCTGAAAAATCCAGTCCTTTAGGACTGGGGGGAGGGTTATTATCGTCAGGCAGCTCAGAATCTAATGCCGCTAGGCGATGGTAGTGAACCAAAACCGTTTTTTCGAGGATGGCGTCAATCTGGTACTTAATGAATCTGGTTAGTTTCTGAAAAGGTAAGGGTGACAGTTTAAGTAGTCAATCTAGTAGAACTGGCAAGGTAGAAATTAAATGCCTGCAATTCCCTCAGAAAAGGGAGGGGTGGAAGAATAGCAGACCCAAGAGTCCTCTATAAGGGAGTGGCTGGCTTGATGGAGGGCCTGAACAGTAGGGTTAATTAAGGATAGAATAAGGTCAGCGGAAAAGGGAGCTCCTGGGGGGAAAAATGGTCAGGGGTTCCCTAGTCTGGAGAGGCCCCTAAGGCTAAAGTATATAAGTCAACTATGGGGGGGGAAGGAGGGGGTGGTCGCAATAGTTCTGAAGGCGTTGACAGCATCAGTTGGCAGCATCATTGGCAGGGTTGATGATCATCCAGGTGTAGTTGTAGATCTGATAAGGGCTTCCAGTGGCAATGGCAATCGAAGGTGGGAACATATAAGTAGCCAAAAAGACAGCATCTTTTATCTAGAATTAAGCAGAATTAGAAGGCTCCTCAGGGGCTTTCCCTGGGTGGATTAAGAAGGCATTTAGGCAACCATCTAGCATATTTGGCCTGAGTATCAAAAATATATGTATGTCCTTTTCCCCAGATGAGGACCGGATCTGGTCCGTACCATTTGTAAGTTAGGGGGTCTTTCCATAAGGCTTAAGCATAATTTTGAGCCGTTTATGGATGCCAGAGGCTATCCAAGGCTTATTTTTCTGTAGCATCATACATGAGGAAATTTAGCATAGACAATGTATGGTATAGAATTCCTCCTCCTTAGGCAACCTGGTGGCCGCCCATTCTCTGGAGGTCATCATATTGATGCGGAATTTAGTGCAGACATAGCGCATTACAGCCTAGAACTCCTGTCTCAGCCTCCCGAGTGCTGGGATTAAAGGCGTGCCATCGGGCCCGGCCCCTGCGTCCCTGCCAGCTCAGGAGCCATCGCTGCCTGGGCTGTGGGCTCGTCTCATGTCTACAGAAGTGTGGATCTACAGAAGCGCAGAGGCAGGCGCTTCATTCCCCCGAGTCAGCCGCATGCCATGTCCCAAGGGCCCAGCTGTCCGCCATTGCTAGCCCGGGCTCGGCAGGCAGGTCCACGTGCATTGGGCGGGACTAGGCCATATGGGCTGTTCTGGTAGCACCAGTCTCGGGAATTAAGCACAAAATTGCTGGAAAGCTTTGCTAGTATATCCAGACCCATTATCTGTTTTAATAACTTTTGGCATTCCCATGCAGCCAAAACATCTTAAACAGTGACTTATAACATGCCTGGTGGCTTCTCCTGTTTGTGGAATGGCACATTTTTAACTTGCCAAACTCTGTAATGTGAGTCACATCCATTCGCCATAAATGGTTGGGGAGCAGGCCTTGAGGATTCATCCTTAAATTAGCCATAGCCATATTATGGACATTTTTTATATTGTTTGATGATTTGACCAGCAGTCTCTCTGGTTAAGCCAAATTTCTTACTTAGACTTTTGTTATTATGATGAAGAAAGTTAGAAGCCTGTCGAGCTTTTTCTATTTAAGGCAAATTAACCAATTTTGTTAATTAGATAATTCATTCTATTTGGCTAGTAATCAGGGAAAGGCCTATTTAATAGGTTCCCATTGTGACCCATAAACATGATTCTTAGGTGAATATCATTTTGAATCTGTTTAAATAATATTTTGACTTGACTATTACTAGACCCTGTGTATGGGACTGTTTTTGTTACCTTATAAGCCTTAAATATATAGTGACTGTCAGTATACAAAGTAAATGAATTATCTACCAGGATTTAAAAGACCATTGTAACAGCTTGCAGTTTGATTATTTGAGCTGAAGCCAGAGCTGTCAGTTTTATCTATTTTTTTCTATTAAAAACCTATGTAAGTAACTCTCCCAATAAACTATTGGTAAAAATTAACATATTTTTATAGGACTGCTTTTTACAATTTTGGAAATACAAAAGGATGTATAGTGCAAATTGTAACAGTCCATGAGCTAGAAACTGATTATCAATTCTTCCTGAAAATTGAGCAAAGGCAATCGCCTATGACTCATTGTTCTGAAACCACCAATTAAACTGTTGCTTAGAGTAGGAGACAGGTATCATACTTGGTTTTTTTAAAATACTTTTTAAAATCTATATGGCATTTTTGTACCATGTAGGCTAATGCTTTAAAATAAGGGTTTAAAATATTTAGGCTGGTGAACCATAGTAATGGTTTTGTATAGTCAATATTGATGCTGAATCGCCTCCTCCAATAATAGAACTTGTCTACCTTTCTAGTTAGCTGTCTGGGTATATCTGGATCATTATCTCCTTATAGAATTTTACTTAAAGGATTTAAATCATCATTAGATGTCCCCAAAAAGGCATTTAACCAATGAATATTTTATAACAATTTTTAAAAAATTTATTTAAAGATTTTTAAACTATCTTTTCTAATTGTTATCTATTAAGCCTTAATTTTTTTTTTTTAGAATATAACATATCTTTAACAATTTTCTAGATTTATTTAGAGTTTTTGAGTAGCCTTTTCTAATCTAACCTTTGAGGCTGACAAGCTGATAAAATCTCATTTGCATCTTGGCTGACCTGGCTTAAATTTGCATATGAAAAAACATTTAAGCTGTGAATCTAACAGGTTGGCTCTTTTTTGAGGCTTTTTATAAAGCTTTTTTAAAATCATGTTTTAACTTTAATTTTCTAGATTTCCTTTTTTAACCATAAAAATTTAGTAAGACCTGTATCCTCTCATCTGCCAAATTTTATAGAATCATCCATAGAATCCTCATGCCTCTAAGCTAACGCTATAGGCTTTTGTTAACTTTTTAATTGACTGTTACCTAGGGCTAAAATCAAAAATTTTTTTTTTTTTTTGCTAAGACATTGACTGACTGACTGGATGCTCCTTTTGGCAATGTCAAAGTGATTTTGATATTATTTAAACAATATCTGAGGCAATGTAAATACCTCTAATCATATCCAAGGCAATTTAGGCATTTTTATTCATCCGCATTCATAAATTCACAATCACATCACACATCCAGGTGTGGCCACACCGTTCATTCATAACTTGCATACGTCTCACATTTCTCCTTTTGCCTAGGTTATGATCAATTTGTTGAAAAGAAAAATCCCTAATTGAAATTTCTAATATAGTAGCTATAGCCAATTATTGAAATATGAGCATCCAAAATTTGAACAATTCTAAGCTTAAATATGTTGTCCTTTTTTCTCTATAAGTCTCAAAAAGTTTCTGTCTGGCTGTATCAATAGTATTTATATATGTATTAATTAGCCATCAACTATGGCGGCATCTCCCAAGGCTGGAAGTTACCACGTGGAGGCAGGCTGTCCGCCAGCCCGGCAGCCATTTTGTCTAGCCTGCCGCAGATGCCAGCATGAGGTGGTACCAAGCTGCTGGCTGAGGGCCGGCAGACCCTGGCCGCTGCCATGGCTGGCTGACCTTGGCCTTAGCTCGACCATGCCCTCTGGGCCGCTGAAAAATCTGTGGCTGTATTTTGGGCATAAGCATGATCCCTTATTCTTTCTTTTGTTGGGACTCTGTCTGACCTGGAGCTCTTTCTGAAAATGCCCAAAGCAACCTCTCGAAGGCTCTCTGCATTTTTTCCTCCCTGTGCCTTGCTTTCTGTGTAGGAATAACTTATTTTTAACTGAATTTCCTGTAAGGCAGCCATCATCAATAATCCCTGAGTGTAAGCTAGGTCCATATCTGAAAAATTCTTAATGAATTCACCATATCAGTCCTCCTCCTGCGAGGCCTTAGTGTGGTCTGGCATGCATTACCAACATTATCATAGGCTAGCTATTTTATAATCAAAGTTCCCAACATCTGTGTCTCTAACATTTTTGTAAAATTCCATATAGGCCTAGAAATCAATTCTTAATCAACTCCCTAGGTCCCTGCCTGGTCTCTATAACAAATATCCTCCTCTTGACCGGCAGGCCTTGGTTATCCGCTTTTAATTTCCTAGGGGTGAGGCTTCTATAGTAATATTCCCTATCAGCCTCTGTTGGTCTATACTGGACACAAGCCATTAATAGTTCCTAGAGCTGTTTGAATGGTATTGGCACATGTATCCTGCTATGTTCCCCTGAGCCATTTTCTCTGACCCAAGAAACCTGTAAATTTCTTATCTCATGTAAGCAATTTTGTTAAAATTTTTAAGTCTCTTAGCTCTTGCTGAATTTTACCATTGAGTATTTGCCTTTCTGAATTTCCAGCTTAAAACGAAAGAAGGAGGTGAAGGCTCTCCAATTTGGTACTTATTAACTCTCTCTCCCTGCTCATCCCAATTATTTGTCCTGTATATTCTTTACTATCTAGCCATCTCTAAGTAGGCGCGGATTTTTTTTGTTCTCCATTACATTCCTAGATATCTCCTGAGGGCCTGCGTGTATGCGAGGCCGCACCTAGTCTTCCTAAGCCCCTGCGAAACTCAAAATGCTGCATCATGGCAGTGGCTTTTGTAAGCGGGAAGGATCCTTTTAAAACGTTTAAACTCTGAAATCTCCTGTACTTGAGCAGTCTAAGCTTCTACTATCTGTTTTTAGTTTGGGGTTTGGACTAAAGACAGGGTAATTTTTAAGGTTTTTAGGAGAATGAGGCTCAAGGCCCGTAACTAAAAGTCTGTGAGGGAACTGCCTCAGCTCCCTTTTCTATGAGCAATCTGTTAAGGTCCTTCTCTGACCTTTTTCCAAGTTAGGGATGAATGTCTGGGCTTTTTAAAATGACCCATGGACATTTTTTTTTTTTTTTTTGACAAAAGGCAAAAAACTGAATCAAGTCCTTACATTTTACTCAAACTCCTCTTTCCCGAAAGGAAGTGTTTGACTTCCTTAGACAATTTGGCCCATATTATCAAACGGAATGAGGGGGGACTTACCAGGGAATCAGTCACTCATGAGCGGTGAGAACTTTTCCCTCTGTCTCAGATTCCTTAAGAATATCTCTGATAACTCCATAAAAACTAAAGAAGGAATCTGGGATCTCCTCTCCCTTTTTGAGGAGACCATTAATATCCTTTCCCACTTTATTCCAACTTAGTGGATGAATGCCAGGCCCATGAATCACCAGCCAAGGACATTTCTCCTCCACAAAACAACAACAACAACAACAAAAAAAATTAAAGAGATCCTTTTTCTTAACTCTACTTCCTCTCTCCCTAAGACTACTCTTTATTTCTCTGATAAAGAGGGCCTCCTTAGAGGCTGAATTGCCCATGACGATAATGGGACAGCAGTACTTACCTCGAGACAGACCGGTGCACGAGCGATGCAGGGCGTCTCCATTTTGGGTCGGCTAGCCTCTTCTTCTCTTGGCGCTGTCCGGAGACCACCGTACCTCGAGCCTCACGTTTGGGCGCCACTTGACCCGTCCAGCAGGCCAGGTTATTCGCGGGTCTCGAGGGGGTTGTCACCTAAAGGGGTCATGAGGGCGAGAGAGGAGGGAGACCTTGCGGCGCAAGAAAGGACAAGAGTCCGTCTGTGCAATGTCAAGGTCTCGTTTATTGAAAGGTAAAGCCTGCTTATATGCAGGGGATTTTTACTCAGGGCGGGGTAAGGGAGCAGGAGGGCGGGGTAAGGGAGCAGGAGGAATGGAAAATTTTCAAGAGGAAATAGAGGCAAGGTAAATCTTAGCCCATGGTCCCATTGTTAGCGAACCGCAGCTATTTCTGAGAAAAGGGAGAACATTTTGCAACATGTATTGTGCAGCTTAACCGGAAAAAACATCTTGTAGTAGCAGCGATTCTGGTTATCTAACAATGATTAACTCTTGACTCAGTATGAGGCCCCTTTTGGCCCTCGACACACGTGCAAGGTGAAAGTGGTACATAGAAGAAGGACTGGTGACAAGGAAGAGCATCCCATAGCTTATTCTTAGGGGACCCACAGAGTCTTCCGAGGAGAACATGAATCTAACCTAAAAAGTGGGGGATTGGTAAACTAGAGAGGGTGAAGAAGAACACCCCAAAAAGATGGGGCACATAAGCCAGGGCCTGGAGATCTGGAACCATGAAGTAAGTGGAGCAAGCAAGGTGTAACTGGGTGGAAAACAGAATTCCCATCAAGAGTTACAAAAGGCATCTTTAATTCCTCCATCTTCAGGAAATGAGGATCCATTTATCGAATCAATCATAGAAACCGTGTCTATTTATTCCTATGGGACGTGTAGGAATAAAAAATAGACCAGAAAGAATTGAATTCCTGACATTCTTCCACTGGAGATTGATGGCTTTGGATTAAGGTTTATGGCTCTGACCATAAGGATAAAAATGCTGGATATTTATTACAGTAAATCTCTCTTTGTAAAGGGAGACAATGATTACAGCTTTAAGAGAGGAGATTTTGTTTGTTTGTTTTTACAGACATATTTAAATGGTCTTTGATTTTTTTAAATTGCATGTATTTATCTGGGTTGGGGGACGGAAGTCAGAGGACAACTCTTTGGGAGTTTGTTCTCTTTTTGGTGACTCAGGTCATCAGGATTGGCACTTGTGAAATAACTGGAGTTCTCAGTTTTAGAATAGAACAAGAGATTACAAAGATGAGTGTGAAACACGAATGAACTTTATTTACCAAATTCGTTCACGTGTAGTTACAGACAGGAACAGGTAAAATCAGGAGATGGGAGAGAGTGACAAACCTCAAAAGTGATGGTGGATGAAGGGAGAGGTGGGCAGAGAGAACAAGAGAAACTGACTACAGGCGACAATACTTCGTATTCCACTCCAGAACTCCTCTTTATCTCTCTAAGAGGCAAGGCTGGCTTTAATCAGAGCTTCTGAATTCTCTTTGCTGAAGTTAGTTACCTATAAGGGAACAAGAAGATATATAAAGGCAAAGGATAGTAGATGCTTCCAAGATGATTTTATTTTTATTGTAGTTATTGACGATTTAAGATTTCATTTTAAGTGTATGAGGGGGTTTGAGGTGTGCCTGTGGAAGTCAGAGATATTGGACCCCCCTGGAACTGGAGTTACAAGCCATTGTGTGGGGGATGCCCAACATGGATGTTGGGAGCTGAACTTGAGTTCTCTGGAAGAGCATTGCATGCTCTTAACCTACAACAGCTGCCTCTCCAGCCCACATTCGTTTGTTTTTGAGACAGGGTTTTTATGTGTAGCCCTATCCTGGAACCTAGTCTGTAGGCCAGGCTGACCGCTAACTCACAGAGATAGGCCTGCCTCTGTCTCCCTAGTGCTAGGATTAAAGGCATGGGCCACCACTCCCAGCTAGTTTGTTTTTGAGACAAGGTGTCATATATCCCAGGCTGGCCTCAAACTTACTGTATGGCCAAGGCTGTACGTGAACTCATTCATGCTCGTTCTGGCTATGTTTCCAGAGTGCTGGGGTTGCTAGCAAGTTTGTGTATTGTTGGAATCAAATCCAGGTCTTTGTTCATTGTAGCTGTGAAAGTACTCCTATAGACTTAGCCATGTCTTCAGTCCTAATAATGATGGTATTGACTCTTTATTAGTGTTGAATATGTTCAAATGCATGGCTCGTGTCTGTAATCTAAGCATTTTGGAAACTGAAAGAGGACATAGCTGCAAGTATGAGGCACCAGTCTGGGCTACATAGTGAGTCCCAGGTCACTCTAGACAACAAAGCCAAAACTTGTCTCAAAAGTCCAAATTGAGACAGTAATATGGAAATATGGCTTAGTGACCAGGGACACTTGTTGCCAAACCAGAGGACCCAGGTTCAATCCTTTGTCCAGTCCCTGGTAGTAAAGAATTGACTTCCAAAGCAGCTACCCATAATAATCAGTCTCAAAAATAAAAACATAAGTGATCACTGGTCCTTGTATATGTCAAGTCCATCCTTACCAGTTTACTTGAGTTTCTCAGTTTATAAAATTAATAATGAAATCTTCACAGTGTTGCTGTGAAGTTTGAGTGAGGTGTCTGGATATTGACTTAACTTCTTTCTGCCTCCATTCTTCTCTTACTTCTTCCCCAACTTCCCCACCATAAACAAATAAAAATAAACAAATAAGGAAAACAAATAGGCCTACCATAAAAATCAGACTACAGATCTGAGCTGTGGGCAGTGTCTGGCCTGCCACTGTCCCTTCCTTGCCCTGTTTGCTCCTGACAACAGGAGCTTTGGTTGTCACAGGGCCTGTGTTCTGGATCTTTTTGTTCAGCAAAAACAGAATCAAAACAAGGAAGGCGACCCCAAAGCAAACACATCATTGAAGAGCTGAAGTTGCTGCAATTTCTACACAGGAAAGATTTTTACCAATCATGTTCTTATTTTTAGACAAGGATGTCATTTAGCTAACCCTGTCTTGTCTTTAGGGTTTCTATTGCTAAGACAAAACACCGTGACCAAAAAGCAAGTTGGGGAGGAAAGAGTTTATTTGGCTTACACTTCCATATTGCTTTGCATCACTGAAGACAGTCAGGACAGGAACTCACAGAGGGCAGGAACCTGGAGACAGGAGCTGATGCAGAGGCCATGGAGGAAGGCTGCTTACAGGGTTGACCCTAGCAGTTTGCTCAGCTTGCTTTCTTACAGGACCCAGGGCCTCCAGCACAGGAGTGGCAGCACCTACTATGCACTGGGCCCTCCCCCAACAATCATTGATTAAGAAAAGCTGGACTTTTTTTTTTGTTTTGTGTTTTGAGACAGGGTTTCTCTGTGTAGTTTTGGAGCCTATCCTGGCACTCGCTCTGGAGACCAGGCTGGCCTCGAACTCACAGAGATCTGCCTGCCTCTGCCTCCCGAATGCTGGGATTAAAGGCATGCACCACCAATGCCCAGCTATAGCTGGATCTTATGGAGGCATTTTCTCAATTAAGGTTCCTTCATTTCAGCAAGCTGTGTACCAAGGTGACATAGTCTAGCTAGCATACTGTCTCAAAAAAGCAAACACACACAAAGGAAAACAATGAACTTTACTTACATGCACATGTATATGTAAACATACACTAGGGTTTTAAAAGTAATAGCCTAGATTAATGGGAATATCTTACAATTTTTATTGATTTATTTTTCTCTTTTGTTCTATAATAGGGTTTCATGTAACCCCGGCTGGCCTTGAACTCCCAATTTAGAAGAGACTAGCCTTGAATGGTGATCCTTCTGCCTCTCTGCCTCCAGTAGGATTACAGATGTATCACACTATGACCCAGTTTGCTGAACTTTTCACTCATTGATTAGGTCAGGAGTGATGAACAGTAAAGATGGGAAAATCATTGATAATTTGTTTTCTGCTAGGTTCATGCTATAAAAATGTAAGGCACAGTGAAAATGTTTTCAAGTGTCATAATGAATTGTTCCAACTATACTTTGATCATTCATTTTTTAATGCGCCTTCATCCCAGACAATATGGAAATAAAACAATGTTTAGAGCATTAAAAGTGCTATATATCTTTTTGTATTTTTTAAAGGTGGGTGCTGAGACTGTGTCTCATGTAGTTCAGGCAAGCCTAGAAGTCACTATGTAGCTGAGGATAACCTTGAACTGACTTGCTTCCCAAGTGCTGGGATTACAGGCATGTACCACTACGTCCTGTTTATTATTTCCTTATTAATCCATCACCATCAATTACATGTTCCTCAAATCCAAATATAGGACTAAAAGCTTTTAAAAGATAAAATATTTAGTAGCAATGAAAAAGGACTATATCCATATAAGCGCGCGCGTGTGTGTGTGTGTGTGTGTGTGTGTGTGTGTGTGTGTGTGTACAAGTATGTGGAGGCCAATGGACAACCATGACTGACATGCCTTAGGTGCTGTCTACCTTGGGGTTTGTTTGGTTGGCTTTGGCTTTTGTCACAGAGTGTCTTATTGGCCTAGAATTCCCAAGTACACTCAACTGGCTGGCCACTGAGCTCCAAAGATCCGCCTGTTTCTGTCTCTCTAGCTCTGGATTGCAAGCAGCTGCTAGCCCACGTAGCTTTTTTTATATGGGTTCTGGAGGGGATGGAACACAGATCCTCATGCTTACAAGGCAAGCGCTTTCATACTTAGCTGTCACTCAAGCCTCAGAATATTTTCTGTAGAGTTACAAAAGGGCCCAAGCTTTTCAAGTTGTCCAGCTTTTTCATTTTAGATTAAAAACCAACCAGACACCTGAGCTCAGGAGGAGTGCATAGCCAACAGAAATTACAAAAAGAGCCAATAAAGGGAGCAGGATATTCCCAGGCTCTTTTGGAAAGCAATGGATTTCATGTTTCTTATCTGCAGGCCGGTGGTGGGTTTGGAGCGGGGTCAGTGAGTGAACACTTTTGCACATGTATTTCTCCACATCATTTGGCAGCTGGGAAACTGGTGTGTTATCAGAGGGAAGTGTAGTGGCTGCTTTCATAGCAGCACAATACGGTGCTTTCTGTTGGGTGGGACACTCTGTCCAGATTTCCTTTGTACCAGATGGCCGTACCCCAAAGCCCAAAGCCCAAAGCTCCTGGGATCATTCGTATTCCAGATGTGCTCACTCCTGTAGTTCAGCCGTCAGGGAGAGGCCGCTCTCTCCTAGCCAAGTCAGCCATTAGACACTTCAGAAATGTGGGGAGGTACACGTCTAGTATATATGATCATTTTTCATTTCTGATTTTGTTCTGCAAAAGAAGCACTGCGAGGGATTTTAAAATATTCAGATTTTAAATAGGATCCCTGTTCTGTGGATAATGCAGTGATGAACACCAGACAGGATCTTATTCCTGAGTCCCAGGGTTCACAGCTTAGCTTTTCCTTTCTTAATTCATCAAACTTGTCCTGAATCCAATTACACTCTTTCCATTTGGTGAAATAATTCATTTTATCCATTGGTAAGTACAATGTACTTTGATACTAGCAAAAAAAAAAAAAAAAAAAAAACATGTATTCACTTTAATGTGTTCCAGATTGGAGATGCTTATTAAGGCTGGTCTGCCTTATTTCCCAGTTGTACCAATTAAAAGTACTAATTATTTCAGCGCTTGTATCCAAGGACCATCATTCTATGCATGAAAGTTTTTTGAAGGAATCAAAATTAAAAAAAAAAAAAGACTGATTTGGGGAATTAGTCTCATTTTAAAATGTTTTATGTGAGTTTATTAGGCAATGCTGAAACTCCATGGTTTCTAGGCTGTCTGGGAGTCTGCCTTATAAAAAGAGGTCATCAGAGGCCCTTGCTTTATTGCAACATGACTGTAATCGTGTCTGAAAAGGGACATACCTTGATTGAACTGCCAGCAGGCTTTCAAATGAGGTTTCCATATCTACTTCGTCTCATGTAAATAAGAGAGTTCAAACCATTCTCAACATTCATTATTCTCTAAGATAGTGGCCACTTTCTGAATTCATAAATCAACCCCATCTCTTATTCTCGAGAGGGAGAGTCCAGGTCTGTGTGGCAGGAGGAGGGTTATTCACTTTTCTGATGTAAAATAGGGGAGAATACAAGAAGATGATCTTCCCAGCTGGAAGGCAATCTTTTCCCAGAGATGTGGTAAAAAATCTTTGTTAAAATTTAAAAAAAAATTACTAAGTCAGTGCAACAAAGGGAGACAATATATATGGGAAAGACATGGATACATGTTTATTGCTCTAAATTTTTGTAGGTATGTAGGTTACTTATGGAATATTATTTTCCATAACTAGTTTGTTCTTATTTCAATGAGATTGCAAGCACAAGCACTTCATTTACCCACTCTGATATCCCATCACTTGAGAGAAGAGAATATTTTGGTAGAAAGCTGTTTCCATGGGGTCAGACAGCAAAATTATGATAAGAAACCACTTTCCTTAAAAACTGCTTATAAATGAAATATACTTTAATTTATCGAAGTGGGGCCAGGGACATTGAATTCTCAAACTGAAAAGCATCCACTCAACAATGAGTTCATTAAGTAATACAGTGGCAGCTTCTGGAATGATTGTGGTGGATGCCTTGCTATCCAAATGTAACTAACAAAAGGTGGCCTGATGACCCACCTGCATCCTTAAGCATGTGGGCGTTAACAGCCTTCTGAGTTGTAAGGAGAGCCTGAACTCAACATGTAGGAAAACACATTTGGAATAATTATCTAGAAAAAAAAGAAAGAAGGGAAGAAAGAGAGAGAGAGAGAGAGAGAGAGAGAGAGAGAGAGAGAGAGAGAGAGAGAGGGGGGGGGGGGCAGGCCTCTTTTGCCGGGCCTTGGTGGCACACACCTTTAATCCCAGCACTCGGGAGGCAGAGGCAGGCAGATCTCTGTGAGTTCAAGGCCAGCCTGGTCTTCAGAGCAAGTGCCAGGATAGGCTCCAAAGCTACACAGAGAAACCCCCCCAAAAAAACCCCCAAAAAAGCCTCTTTTACATTCAATATTTAGAACAAAGGTATTTTAGACATCAGAGTGTTGGCAAGACACCTCAACCAGTCATCTCTTAATGACTTTTTAAAATTGTTTATCTCAGGCTCTTGATGGAAACAACAAATGAAGAAGATGCAGTTCTAGGTGAAGAAATTAATTCATATTATGTAAGATGTGCTGGAATGGAATTATATGTCCTTTTTTCTCTTTTTTAAGAAATAAGGTTTCACTGCAATCCTGGCTTTCCTGAAACTTGTAGCAATCTGAAGGAAAAAGCTTGTAGATTTAAGATACCTTTATTAGATAAATCCAGTCAAATGCAAGCCAGAGCAGCGAGGCCAGGGAGAAGGGGCAGCAGCAAAAGAAGAGGGGATTCCATGTGCTCGAAGTTGCTTAAGAGCCCATCCGCATCACCTGACTTCACCTTGATAGGCGTGGTCAGGCACACCTGTAGCCAGCCCTTAGGAGGCGTGGTTACAGTGTCTCCCTACAATTCCCCTTTTAGTCTAAAAGAGGATTAAAACTTAATAGTATAAAATATCCAAAATTAACAATCAGTTTAGCTACATTGATGAAATCCAGGTTCATTGAGAGACCCTGCATCAAAAAATAAAGTGGAGCAATATTGAGAAAGATATCTAATGTCACACACACACACACACACACACACACACACACACACACACACACACACGTATATACCTCACATACATAGCAGCTCTCAAACATGCAAGTATTTAAAGATATATACAGAAAAGTCAGATAGTACTCAGGGTGGTCACATACATGTGGGCCCAAACCAACACAGAGCATGTGATCTCAAAATAAAGGTTGCCCAGACCCTCATGTTTTGAAGTCATGTTGCTATGTTTGGGGAAAGACATTAACTGACTAAAAATAATCCAAGGCTGGAGAGATGGCTCATTGGTTAAGAGCACTGGCTGCTCTTTCAGAGGACACAGGAATCCACATAATGACTGGTAACTGTAACACCAGTCCCCAGACATCCAACGTCTTCTGGCCTCCTCAGGCACCAGGCACACACATGGTGCACAGGCACACATGTAGGTGAACACCTGGAAAACAATACAGTAATTTTAAATAAAGAAAAAACCTAGCTCATTAAATGAAACACTTGATCTTGTTCTTCATTTAAACATACACACACACACACACACACACACACACACACACACACACACACACAGAGAGAGAGAGAGACACTCATATACTTCTCTAAGGTTTTTATGCCGTTCCGTTATTTTAAAGCAATCCCCCAGTTTTTCTGTATGCTTGGATCTTTCATTTTGCTCCTCACTGTTCTCATCCCCCTTTCTTTGCAATGTTGGGTTCATTTGCTTCACAGTTGTTCTAAACTCCTAGACTTCAGGAAGTTCTTCAGGGACCTTAACCTTAGCCCTGGAGGCCACATGAAAGTTTACGTAACACATCCTTTAGTTTTAGCAGAGTCACATGAGGAAGATGTTATCTTGCTTTTCACAGCCCAGGAGGACATTCCTGAGCCTAAACCTGTGCCTCCTTGTGCTATTTTGTCAGTCTGACTCTGTTTATCCTCATGCTTCTGTCCTAGCCTGTTTTGTGTTAGACTCTGTGATGATAACCAAGCATTTCTCACTAGGAAGTTCTCTAAAATCAGGGCTTGATGGCGCTCACCTTTAATCCCAGCAGATTCTGGGAGACAGAAGCAGGCAAACTGAGTCTGAGGCAGTCTTCACAGCCAGTTTCATGGCTACATAGTCCCCCAGCCCTACATTTATGAATTGTTATTTTGCTTCTTTAAGCTAATAATTTGTTTAAATTTAGAATTGTTTTTAGTGTAAATGATATGGGTGTTTATAGAGCATAGAGGCTATATAAAAATTGCACCTACATCGAAAAACCCAGTCCAGTATTTCTGTTCTCTTTGCAATAGAATATGACGGGCAGACAGGTAAGTCAGTCATAGAAGAGAGGAAGAGAAACCGTCTCAAAACTACAGATAATAGATCATTTTTAGATTAGAAAGGCAGTACACATTATTTAATTATGTGCACCTGAGGAGACATGTGCACACATGTACAAAGGCCAGAGACTAATTTTGCACAGCCAGCTCTTTCTTTCTACCTTCACGTGGGTTCTGGGAATCAAACTCAGCTTTCCAGGATTCCACTGCAAGCACCTTTACCTGCAGAGCCTTCTCATAGGCCCCTGGTTTCTTTGTTTGTTTGTTTGTTTGTTTAATTGAGGTGAGAGGGCCTAGTGGTTATACTTGTAAACCCAGTACTTGGGATATGGAGTCAGGAAGATTAAGAGTTCAAGGGCTCATAATAAATTTGAGGTCAGTCTTGGCTACAGAGGACTCTGTCTTAATAGAAAAATATTTTGAGAAACTTGGAAATAAAATAAAAACATTCAAATAATCTCAATAAGCATTGATTCATATATTCATCTTCAAAACACTTTATATTATGATTCCTTTTTATTGAACATGATGTGGCTAATACTTCTCCATATTAAGAAAACCACCTGATAGCCAAGTGTAATGGCCCATAACTGTAATCTCAATGTGTAAGAAGAGGCTGAGGCAGATGGACATAGAGTTTCCAGAAGGCCAGAAGGCCAGTTTCCAGGGTCACATAGAGCCACCATGTCTCAAAACAAACAAACAAGAGCCAGGAATGGTAATGTTGGCCCTTGATGGAGCAAAGGCATTCCTGTCTCTGTGTGTTCCAGGCCAGCCTGGTCTAGAGTGAATTCCAGGACAGCCAGGGATACACATGAGAGACCCTGTCTCAAAACAAAACAAACAAACTAACAAATGACAATTTGTAAGGGGCATGTGAATCCTTACATACCACTTTTACTCAGTCACTTTATTTTTAAATCAAGGTTAAGTTGTTTCCAGTAATCTGTTGTTGCTGTTGTTTTGTTCTGTTGTTCATTTATTTTTATAAAGGGCTGGTATCCAGCCCTTGCTCCTCCTACCTCAGAGTTTTGAGTAGTGGGATTATAGGTGTACCACTTAGCCCAACTAGGTTTATGAATTATTTTCTTAGATTTATGAATTATTTATTAGGACACATTACCCAAATTGAGATACATGAGGAAAGATTATTGAACATCTTAAAGCCCTGAAAATATAATGGCTTTCAAAACTGTTTTAAAAATTAATGTTAAACAGTCTGTGAGAATATTTGCTTTTGCCAAACCTGCATTGAAATGTGGCTATTTTAAAAATTAGGTCTGTATATTATCTAGATATAATTTTCTTTCCAAATATAGACAGCCTAATTAAATATCATTATCACTAGCCCATGTCTTTACATGGGAAAGAAAGATAAGTGTGTAATATTTGAAATGTACAGATTAAGTGTCCCATCCCATCTCTGTAAACCCCCCCCCCCTCGCTTTTCTGGGTATTGCCTGGTGGTTGGGGAAGTGTGGTGATGAATCTGTGAACCGATTTTTTTTGGTCTCCATCAGTGATCTTTGAGGCAGATTTTCCATAATGTCAAGGACTGAAGCCTGACTCATCTCCAGGAGAATTACATAAATTGCTGTGCTGAGCTGTGGTCCTCCAGTCTTTCTCAGCATCTAATTATTGCAAGGTCAAAGCCTGTTAATCATCACCCAGATGTTCGTCATGCTCATGTCCTGAACAGAATTTTCTTTTGCATATACATATTTCAATGGTTTTTAACTGAGGGTAGCAAACACTGCAAAATGAAGTGCCTTGAGCTGGGAAAGGAATTCCAAAGATTTACTTAAACTGCATTCTTTATTTACCTATTGTGTGTACAGCACAGTGGAGGTCAGAAGACAATTTATAGTTCTCTCCTTCCACCATATGGAGGAATTGAACTCAGGTCTTCAGGCTTGGCAGCAAGTGCCTTAACCTGTTGAGTCATCTTGCTGGACCCAAAGATTTCAATGGCTTTTTTTCCTTTTATTCTCTTTTCTTTTTTAAACCTAATTTTCCATTCCTGAGCTTGAGACCTCATTCTTTCTATTCTCCACAGAAAACAAAGCCCAAGTCTGTACATGCCAACACATACCCATACATAGAAATCAAGTGGAAATAATTGCTGATGTACACGTGTGGGTATATACATGCATGCATGGGCATTTTCCTGAAAGAACCCACCAGAAACTGGCTGTAGTGTTTAGTAAGACATGGGGACACATCTTCTCTTCCCTATCTGTGTGTGTCATTTGATGGGAGCTACTGTTCCCCTTGAAAAGCACTTTAGTATAAAACTGGATCTCTTCCACGAATGTTCTGAAGAGAGATTCATCCGTTTCCTGTAAGAACTAAGCAGTTGTGAAACATCTCGATGGAATCGAGACTTTTGTGCAGTCACACAAAGAAGGCAACAGGACAGAATGACTTTAGCAGATGCTTAAGTGGGAGGCTGCCCTGACTGGCTTTCCTTTGTGGCCTGGAATACTATAATCAGTATTGGAGTCAACGGGAAGGGTAAGGCGGGTTTGCAGAACAAGGTGAGTAAACCACCAAGCATAGCAGATGGGAGACAAGGTGCCACAGATCCCTCTTTTATCTCTCTTCTGCAGCCCCCACCATGTATAACAAAAGCCAGCAAAGGACTTATTTTCTTCCCACTACAAACAGCACTTAGAACTCCTGGAGGACCTTGAGGGATGCTGCAAATAAGGAAGCGTAAACATCCAGTGTCTGGTTATGCAGGAGCCACTTCTGGTTTTGAGCAGAGGCCCCTCATAAGATATGCACACAAGTCAAACAAATGCTTATCATCTTTGCTTTATTTATTTGCTTATTTTTGAAACAAGGCTTCTCTCTGCCCCCGTGGATCCCAAACTCTTGAGGCAACCACAATCTTCCTGTCTCAACCTCCTGAATGCTCAGGTGGACAGGTGGGTACAACCACACCCATTGTATCATTCATCCATTTAGCAGGTATCCATCGATTAACTAATATGTTCTATGTTTGTATGGTTCTATGCTAAGACATTGGGGCTGGTTTCTGAATGATTCAAGATGCAGTTTGTCTGCACAGCCAAAAGCCTGGCAATATCTGAATGACAAATAATAAGCAATATAATGCTTTTTTTAAAAAAAAATTCAAGAAGCACATAATTTTTGCTTACTCTCCCCTACTGTTTTTATTTCTATGTCCTAGAAATGAAGACCTACCCTTAATAGTTTTTAAACATAGCTTTGTAGGGAGAAAGAAAGCGTTCTGTTTTGTCATCACTATTTTCCCCAACAAAACTGATCATTAAAACAATCTATTTTGCACCAGCTGGGAAGAAAGTAAATAGTTTTTCTAACAAGAGTGGAAGGGCCAGGCTTGGTGTCACACGTTTGTAACCCCAGCAGATGGGTGGTGAAGGTAGGAGGATGAAGAGGTCTAAGCTGTCTTCCACTATTGGATACTAGAAGCCAGCCTGGACTGCAAGAGACCTTTGTGTTTAAAAACAGCAACAACAACAAAACAAAACAAAACAAAACAAAAAACAACAGCAACAACAACAAAAAAAATCACTTCAATGAACAAATAGCCTAGGCTTGTTCAATCTATGCAAACTGCAAAATAATAGCAATAATGACAACAATAATAATAGTGACTCTTAAAAAAGAAAAGAAGTTATGAGGGAGAAACCCTGTTTGGTGGGGGGGAAGGAGGCAAGAAAAGGAAACAAAGGAAGAAAAAATAAATAAATGCATCGATAATAATCTCATCATCATGGAGACAGTATCACTATAAAAGGAATCTGTGTGAACTACAGCAAAGAGCGTGCGCTTCCTCCTTGGCTTTCCATACAGTTTTGCAGCTACAGATTGTTTTTCAAGTTTTCCTAACGCGCCCATCACCTTTCTCACACGTGCCTTTACCCATTCTTCAGATAGTTTCCAGGCAGGTTGGGAAACTCAGCCCAGACTTGGGATGGGTAATGAGGGCTGACTCCTGAGGGGGGCGATTGAGCTGGGGAGGGGCATGCAAAACAGAACAAGTTAGAAAACGCTGGGGAGCATTCCTGCCATTTCTAGGATACTTTCTTCCGGGCAGGGCTTGTCTGCGGGGTGGTTATAAACCGTTGACTGTTTTCTAGAATTTTAACAGATTTTCTCCTAACAGCCTCTGCCTGCTGTTTGTTGTTTCCTAGGAGGGATGGGGGCTTGGAGTTGTTTACTCTGTCATCTCGCCCATACAACTTTGATAGAAGAGGGTGTGTGTGTGTGGGGTGTGGTGTGTGTGTGTCTATGTGTGTGTGGGGTGTGTGTGTGTGTGTGCGTATGTGTGTGTGTGTGTGTGTGTGTAGGCCAGAAGGCCACATCAAGTGTCATTCCTTAGGGGCTGCCTATCTTGTTTTGTTTGTTTTTAAGTAGCATTTATTATTTTTAACTATGTGTCTGTGTTGGATAGAGGCATTTGTGAGCTATGGATGCTGAGTTGAACTCAGGTCCTCTGCTACAGCAGTAAGTGCGCTGAAAAGCCACGAGCCATCTCACAAGTCTGTCCCTTGTATTTTGTTTGTTTATTTTGAGACAAGGTCTCTCACTGGCCTAGAGCTCACCAAGTAGGTGTGGCTGGCCGGCCCATTGAAGGCCAGGGATCTGCCTGTCTCTCTTTCTAGCCCTGGAATTATAAAGGGGTGTCACCACACCGGCTGTTGTGGGTTCCAGAGACCAAACTCAGGTCTTCATATTTGCAGCACAAGCACTTTATCCACTTTGCTCTCCCAGGCTCCTCAGGAAGGTTTTGTTTTGCTTTTCTATAATTTATTTTATTTCATTTGCATTGGTGTTTTGCCTGCATGTATGTCTGTGTAAGGGTGTCAGGTCCCCTGGAACTGGAGCTACAGACAGCTATGAGCTTCCATGTGGGTGCTGGGCATTGAACCCAGGTTCTCTGGAAGAGCCGTCAGTGCTCTTAACTGCTGAGCCATCTCTCAGCGGTTTTAAAGGCTAACTTGTCCCTGATCCTCCGCTTCTCAAGATGGGACAAATGAGTGTGTGCACCTGTTCTGAGGATGAGCAGAGAAAATGAAAGAACAAATGTGTCTGGCTCTTTGTGAATGTCATTTAAAAATATCAGCTAGAGGCTGAGAAGGTAACTCAGTTGATAGAGCGCTTACACAAAGCCCTGGCTACTACCTTCACTATTGTACAAACCAGGCATGGTCTTGGATCCTGTAATCCCAACACTTAAGAATTATGAGGCAGGAGGATCAGAAGCTCAAGGATATAACTGGCTATATGGCAACTCTGAGAAGAGCCTGGGGTACACAAGACTGCTTCAAAAAGGAAAGAAAAAAATACGTCAGTAGCTGTTATTATATGTGACTTGAAATCCTTAATGTTACTTCTTAGAAAACTACATTATCTCACTGCAGTGAGCTTTAACTTCTTGTTTTGAAACAGGAAGGTAGCATCATTCATTCTTCAGTGGCAGCCTCTGGACCTCAAGTAGCTGGGATGCCTATTTCATCTTTGACCAGAGTCGAAATTCACAGTTATGTTTAACAAAGATGGGATTTCTAAAACTAGACTTGAACAAAAAGAATGAGAGAACACATATTAAACTCTTATATGGATAAAGGACACACATGCAGGATGGGTCCTCTCCAGAGGCCCCTACTAGATAAACCAAAAAGAAATGCAGACAGAAAGCCAAAATAAGGCTGCAGGTGCTCTCCCACCAGAATACCTAAATAAAACCCCTGGAAAAGTCTTGGCAAATTACCTGCAAGGGGAAGCAGATTCCTTTTGGACTGTTCACAGACTCACATTGCTTTTCATAACTTCTCAGAAGCAAGCACTGAAGAGGTCCACCTGGGATCAGCCACTGCACCTCCTAACCTTGAAATTCAGTATGCAGTGATGCGTTCCACCCCTCCATGAGTTGGATGGATGTTTTCCATTCCTTCCACTTTCCCCTACTTATTTCTTCATGAGCTTAATGACCTACCCACTGAATACCAAAGAGACATTGAATAAAGAACCCTTGTGGAGAAAGATGACTAACTTGGCTAACTGCTAACTCAGTTTCAAAATGAATAGCTTACATCCCTGTTACTCAAAACTTTGTAAAAGATGAATCCGTGGCATATCTACTTATGCAGAAAGTCTTACTCTGGGTTGTTCAGGTATTGCCTTTAACATGTGCTTCATATCAAATACAAGAAAGGAAATCTAAAAAAAAAAAAAAAAAAGCCCCACTAGCAGGCTCCTCTATGATCAACTCTGCCAGAACATCTGGGAGTCACTGTGAAAAATGAACTCAACATTCTAGAGTCTTGGGATGGTAAGATTATGAGCCAGGTTTGCAGAAGCAATTTTTATGCAAGCCAAGGCATATCAGAAATATTTTAGATCCACAGACCGTCAAGTACTGTACAGTTAGACTAGTGCAGGAGTAAGGTAACAAATATTTAGTTCCATTTATCACAGGAAGGAAAAAAAATCCCACCCATTTGTTGACAATTGCATTTTGCAAGCCAGATTCTACGGCTGAACTCTGAATGGAAGATTGAATATCAGGCTTTTCTTTTCTACAAGAAAACCAAGCATGATAAATTATAGCATAGACCAATTAGGAGAACCGAAGTGGTTTTGACCCTGACACAGCTCCCCTATAAGGAAGCAGAAAAATTTTCACTTACTACAGCCTCACATAAATCTGAGACCCACACTCTTACACACACCCCTTTGTGAACTGTCTGTTTGGAAGAAAGCTCATGGAGAAAAATACTAAGGAGCACAGTATTGTTTGCAATGAGAGATGTTTAAAATAGTTTTGTTCTTGTGGGCTGAGAAGTGGACACTTGTGTCTGGTTTCATGCAGGATTGGGACTCACCCCTTGAGGCTTCTGCAGCATAGTGACTCAACGTCATTACACTTAGCTTCTAGCCTACTCCAGTGGATAATGTTACTCAAGTCGTGTTATTTCTTTTTGGCAGAAGTTGGTCAAGACCAGATGAGGTGCCTAAAACTGTACCAATAGTTTAAACCCACTACTCCTTTTAGATGGAACCCTGGCATGGTTGTCCATCCTTGCTGAAGCCAGAATCATATCAGTTAGAAAGAAATGTGCAAAGGAAATCCTGATGCAGGATTTTTTGTTTTTTATATATAAATACTAATAACTTGCTGAATTATACTTGAACTTCTGCAAAGAGTTTTGAAGAGCTTTGTTGTTTGTTTTCCCAGACACATAGTATGCTGTGGTCCTAGAAAACAGCATAGAAGATGTACTGGCCAGATGTGTCTAGTATTAGACTAAGGCCCAATTTTTTTGGGGGGGGGGGTTGATTTTTTTTATAAAGAAGAAAATACTTCTGCAAAGAAGAAGAAAAAACAAACAAACAAACAAACAAACTGAATTGCAGTGTCAGAGACAAACAGCAGGTCATGCCACAGCCCTACCTCAAAGGTGGGGAGTCTTTCCTGTCATTTATGGAGGCATCCGCTACTCCACATACTCTGTACCATTCATTGCCGTAGATTCAGAAGGCTTGGTATACCAGAAGAAACAAAAATACATGTACTAAAACACATCTTGATGTAATTGGTATGCCCTTCAATTCAAGTTGAATGAGATTACTGTTCTCAGTTTATTCATCTTTATTTTGGCTTTTGTGCTAGGATCACACACTGCAGCCTTGAGTGGCTTTGAATTCCCAGTAATCCTCCTGTCTCAGCCTCCCAAGTGCTGAGATTACAGGTTTTGCACCACTGTGACTGGTTCTGATTCTCATTTTAATGCGATAGGAACTATTCATTCATTCATTCATTCATTCATTCATTCATTCAACAAATACTGACAGATGTCTATGGTGTACCGAGAACCTCTTTTAAGTATTTACTATTTATAATATACCACAAAGAAAACAGATGAGAAGTTGTTATTTCAGGAGATAATCACTGCCATGAATAAAAGAGAAGCAGGACAAGGAAAGGAAGTTCCCATTTCAACAGGAGAAAAGATGGGCTGAAAGGTGACATTTGAGCCCATACCTTGAGATGAGTGCTGTGTGCATATCTGAGTGAGAAAGTTCTAGGCTCAGGACTTAGCACACACAACGCCTGTGAAGAAGTCTTTACTTTCACTGCCTTATTTGCAGAGTTTAATCAATACACAGCAAAGTTTATTCTTCCTTTTTTTAAAAACAGTGTCTCACATCGTAGCTCAAGCTAGCCTGGAACTCACTCTACACCCATGCTGGCCTCAAAACACTCATGCCAGTCCTCTTATCTAGAATGAATTGTAGACATGAGCCACCATGCCTGGCCCTTTTAACAGCAAAGTTCTTTGATCCACAGTCTCCTCATGTCCCCCAGTCTCCCGGTCATCACAATCCTGTAAAATAATGATTCTCAACCTTCCTAATGCTGTGACACTTACGTATAGTTTCTCAGTTGCGGTGATCCCCAACCATAAAATTATTTTTGCTGTTACTTCATAACTGTCATTTGGCTACTGCTATGAATCAAAATTTAAGTATCTGCGATTTCTAATGATCTTAGGTGACCCCTGTGAAAGGCTCATTTAACCCCCAGAGGAGTCACAACCTACAGGTTGAGAACCACTGCGGTAGACTTGTCTAATGGTCTGAACATGGATGACAGTAACACTGCCAATCACAGAAATTTGCGATTTAACCCTACCCTTAATCCTAACTCTTAACTTTGCCATCCTTTCCAGTGAAGAGAATAAGGTTGGGATTAAGTCCCATCCCTTGATGTGTGTACATAGTTTGGGGTAGGTCAGTCTAAATTTCAACCAGGTGCATATAATTCTAAAGCCTGTGTTCCAGTTGTATGTATTTTTACCCAGCGTGCTCTACAACAAATTTCTGGAGCTTCTCCTATCCACTGAACTGTGTGACCAACACCAGGAACCTCCCATCTGCCCGTGTCGCCAGTGGTAAGTCACTTCATTCCTTTCAGAGTCTTTTCCCAACTATTGATCAGGAAGACTCAACTAAATCACCGATCAGATACTTTCTTGACACAAATACTGCGATTCTCTGGGAGCATTAACTTTAGCGACTTTA
Source organism: Cricetulus griseus (assembly GCF_003668045.3). Taxonomy (NCBI): domain Eukaryota; kingdom Metazoa; phylum Chordata; class Mammalia; order Rodentia; family Cricetidae; genus Cricetulus; species Cricetulus griseus. Next base: position 267,845,314 of record NC_048595.1, on the reverse strand, counting down.
ATGCACTTTGAGTCCCACCAAATCAATGATCTGGTCGATAAACACACATTGATTGCCGCCTCTCTGAGTCGGGCACAGTCTACAAACACTGTGCCACAAGGAAATTTTACTTAAGAATTTAATCAAGTGCTTTGGAGTCGAATCCACAGAGGTTTGGTTTAGACACCTTGGTCTCCTGTCGACTCTCAAGTGGAAACACAAATGCCTGTGTGTCTGGGCAGGAAATTTAAGAAGGTAAAATAGAATGGATGTATAGATTTGGCTTGCTGCCAAGACTACATTTTAAATATCTTGGGAACCCTCTTCCAGTTTTTGTTATGACAAAAACTTACAAATGCAGATATGGGATGCGCAATCATTGATTCTGGGGATACTATTGAAAACAGTATGTAAGAAGCTAAGGTATCTTAGAGAATCAAAACCTGCCACCCTATGGGCGCGTCAATTAGCAGCATGGGGGAGTAAACTCATGAGAGTGAGGACTGTCCCTCTTTCCACACTTGTCTAAGTTTTCTACTCATGCCCCACCTGTTAGCCACAGTGATGGATTACTGAACAACTGAATTAATTTGAGTATGTATACGTGAGTCTTGAGAAACTAAAGTCAGTTCTCAGATGACAGCTTGAAATATATAGTATAGACTTGGTCTCTGGGGACGGACTTGTAGCTCAGAAGCAGAGTATGGTTCTATATGCCCCACTGGAAACAAGACAAAACAATAGTAGTGTGGGGCTCAACAGATAATAATAGCGGTAATAATAAAAACCACGGACTCTAGCTCTCAATTGATGGATGGTGTTGTATTTATTTCTAGTCCTGTTTCCTTGATCATAAAGGAAAAAGGTAGTGAGGAAAGCCCCATTCTGTCTCCCTAAGTCTAATCCTAAAACTCTTATTTCCTGGTGTCCAATCCAGACACATTTGATTTGGGGTGGGGGTGGAGCTCAGGAGTAGAGCTCTTGCCTGGCTTGTGTGAAGCCCTGCTTTGATTGGATCCTTGGCACTGCCCCTCCACCCAGGTTTTTTTTTTTTTTTTTCTTAACAGAAATCCAAGCTGGATACCTTGACTTTATCAGTCCTGAGTTGCAAGAATGGCTGAGTGGGGGGTGGGGGGTGGGGTGTAAACTGCTATCAATTTACATTCACAGGGGCCCAAGCTGAAAAGTATTGAAACCAGTGAGAATGCAAATGGAATAAAACCACAGAAGGAGGAAGAGTTGTCCAATTGCTTGCTATCACAATCTCTTCCAGAGTTAAGAATAATCATGAGTCTCACAATATGTGGGTGTAATTAGTGTTAGGCAACTAAATGGACATAAATCACTAGTTCATAGAGATCAAAGCCATTAAGTCTTTCTTTGTGTGTGTTTGTTTTTGTTTTTCGAGACAGGGTTTCTCTGTGTAGCTTTGGAGCCTATCCTGGCACTCGCTCTGGAGACCAGGCTGGCCTCGAACTCACAGAGATCCGCCTGCCTCTGCCTCCCGAGTGCTGGGATTAAAGGCATGCGCCACCAACACCTGGCTTAGTCAATAAATTTTCTTTTCACCTTTATACAAAGCAAGATAGTAGGATCCTGGTCATAAATATTTATTGAATAAAATAATCCCATCAAAGGAAGTTAATGGAAGCCAGGAAATGGAAACTCATGCCTTTAATCCCAGCACTCTGGAGGCAGAGGATGGCCGATCTTTATGAATTTGAGGCTATCTTGAGCTACAGAGCTAGTTCCAGGACAGCCAAGGCTACACAGAGAAACCCTGTCTTGAAAATACACACACACACACACACACACACACAAAAAAAAAAAAAAAAAAAAAAAAAGGAAGTTAATAGAAGACTTTTTGTCCTCTTGGACTTAAAGAACTGGACCCACAATTAGCAATATGGTTTGGCTTGGTTTTTGAGACATAGTCTCATGTAGTAGAAGCTGGCCTTGAACTGTGTAGGAGAGTGTGACCTTGACCTCTGGTCTTCCTGCCTTGGCCTTCTGAATGCTGGAATCACAGGGATGCACTGCCACACCTGGTTTATGCAATCCTAGGGATTGAACCAGTGCTTCATGAACACTAGGCATGCACTCGACCAAGTGAGCTCCAGCCTTTCAAAATTAGTCATTTTTAAGGCAGAATTCTATGATAACAGACAGTACGGCTCCCTGAATGCAGTGCCCAGCACTTTAAGATGCCTGCTTTCGCTCCCCAGCTATCCATTTTACATCTCCTGATCATGCACCTTGAAGTGGAAGAAAAACAAAAACAAAAACAAAAACAAAAATGACTTCGCTAGCTAATTAAATAAGTATTTTGAGAATCTGTCATGGATTTAGGAGAAATAATGATTTTAGTACAAACTGTTTAACTGATTTATGGAAAGTTGTATGAAAATCATTATGAATAAGTCATCAATAAATTTGGGATTGCAGTACTTGAGAAGGGGATCAGGAGTTCAAGGTCAGCCTGGGCTGTATGAAAACTAATTAACTACTGTCCAGATGAACAAATGGTAGCAGACATGAAATTGATTGGCTAGATGTTAACTGTTTAAACTGGATGGTAGGTAAATACAGGTTTAAAAAACTAATATGGGGAGCATTTTTGAAACATTCCATAGTAGTAGCACATATGTAGTTATAATCCCCTCTTTGCCACGCTCTCTCACCACACCCTCAGAGTGGAAATCCTGTTAGAGAAATCTTAAATATTTATCCCAGAGAAACAAATTGCACTGGGCCTCCCTTTGGTTCTGACCTGACTTCAGAGACAAGTGTCCTATGAACACTCAGCAGGATCCACAATAATGAATTTTCCCATCTCTGTGCAGTACCCAGAGCTATAAGATTTAGCTGTGGCACACGGCCAATTAGCCGTGACAGTGGCAATAATGATTGATGGACTCACATTTGAGCAGCACTGTATAGGAATCATGAAGAATGGCCCATTATGCTCACATACCAACACAGAGAACAAGGAGTTCTTGATGGCTCCTGGAATAAAAGACATTTTGAAAGCAAACTGTGATGCAGAATCATTCATAAGCAAATGGGCTCCAAAGGTCACAAGGCCAGAAGGTAGCTACAGACTTGAACGTAGAAAGACAGTTTTTTTTATGGTGATTTTCCATAATGGTAGAGTTTTGTTGTTGTTTAGTTTGTTTATCTTTTGTTTCTCCAATCAGGGTTTCTTTTTGTAGTCCTAAATGTCCTGGATCTCCCTCTGTAGACTAGGCTGGCCTCGAACTCACAGATCTACCTGACTCTGCCTCCCGAGGGCTGGGATTAAATGTGTGTGCTACCACCACTACTTGGTTTATAATTTTTAAAGCAATGAGAACTTTTTGCAACTAGAAAATGTAAAAAGTGGCCTGATGTTGGTGGCACTTCTGTGTGTTTAACTAGCAATGTGTTCACTTGGCAGAAGCCAGATTATAAACAGTTTGCCCTTCTGAGTCTTGTTCCACTTAGCATAAAGTCCTGAGGGTTCATTCATGTTGTCACATGTGACAGGATTTCCTTCTTTTCAAAGTTCAAATAATATTCCATTGTAAGTATACACTACAAGTACTTTATCCATTCATCCATTCATAGACATTTGGTTTGTTTTGTCATCTTGGCTGTTGTGAATAATGTTGCAATGAGCAGAGCACAGAGACCTCACACCCTGATTTCTATAAGTTCTTTACTGTTAATCCTTAAGAGAATGAACATGTTCTACATTATAAATTAACACATCACTTCCTTCATCACAGAAGGCTTTTTTTTTAAGTTTTATTTATGACGATGCATGTGTGAGTGTGTGTGTGTGTGTGTGTGTGTGTGTGTGTATGTGTATGCCATGGCACGTGGTTAAAGAACAGAGGACAACTTCCAGGAATCACTTTCTCCTTACACTGTGGGTTCAGGGTTGTGCAGCAAGGGCTTTTTACCCATGGAGCCATCTTGCTGGCCCAAGGAAGTCTTCAAGAAAAATTCAGTAGAACTGAGCAGGGTATCCTCAGTGATACTGCTGAGAACTTCATTACTGCAATGGAAATCATTTACCCATTGAGTGCACAGGATTAAATGGTCTCCATATATAGTACTTCAGTGCTCCAATCAGCAGAGTCCTGAACACCCCAGTAAGGGCACAGTATGCTGTGTGTACATGCCTTAACCCTGGAATCCCTACTACAGAACAGTATACCTGGAACCAGTGACATAATGACTGGATTTTCACATCAGTTCTTTTCCCCTTATGTTTTCAAGGTGAAAGAACCATGTAATCACACAAATATCCTGACCAAGCCGGATCCAAGAACCTTCTGGACTAATGATGATTCAGGTATTTTTAGATTCTTGTACCCAGGTCCTGGGAAGTGCTACGTGCCTTCTGTATTGTTTACTTGTGTGTAGCCTCCCATATAAATGCAGTTCATTATTAATTTTATTCTCATAAACATTCTTCCATTATACTTCTCTACTTTGGTATCTGAGGTATACGTACCATCTGGTATAGCTTTGTGGGTTGCAAAGGATATCCCAGTGCTGGGGAACTGAAGAGTGGCTCTGGTTCCTAGAATTACTGGGAGAAGAGTGGGATAACATAGGCAAGTTACAATTCAAGGTAACTCAAATTTCTTAGTGGATGTGATGGCTCACACTTCTAATCTCAGTACTCGGGAGGCTGAGTCAGGAGGATCAAAGCCAAGAAAGAGCTCAAGGCCAGCCTGGGCTATATAGAAAGGAAAAGGTATTCAAAGAACCTAAAATAAATCATATATTAAAGTCCTTATGGGTGCTGGAGAGATGGCTCAGTGGTTAAGAGCACTAGCTGCTCTTCTAGAGGTCCTGAGTTCAATTCCCAGAAACCACATGTTGGCTCACAACCATCTGTAATGAGATCTGTGCCCTCTCACACATGGAGGCAGAATGTTGTGTACATAATAAATAAATAAAATCTTTTTTAAAAAATCATACAGCAATCATATTCTATATGATTCAATCGTCTGATGTCCATCAGCATAAGATGAGCACTGCTCTGTGAGATGAGACACTATGCTTCAACTTATACAAGATCAGCAGGGCACAGAGCTCACTGGTAGAGCATGTCTCTAGCATGTACAAGACCCTGGGTTTGCTCCCAAGTACCAATAAAACAAAAACTAAGCAAAAACAAAAGAGTCCTTGTGTTTGGGCTGGGATTTAAGTTCTATGGTAGAGGGCCTAACCAGCAAGTATCAGGCCTAGGTTCAAGGAGTAAGATTGAGAAAAAAAAAGTCAGACAGAGGGTAAAGTGTGTTCTAGAAGCAGAAAAGACTTTTGTCTGTGAGCCATTAGGCTGAAACACACTGAGTAGACACTAGAAATGAAAGGGGGCAGGGCTAAAGCGCAAAGGAGCTAAACCCATTGAGAGTGAGAAAGGCTCTCACCTTCTCTAATTAAGTAGGGTCTAATGAAATAGAAAACCCTTGCTGATCTTTAATATTTATGTTGTGCCTCACACATTTATGAAGTGTGTTCACAAAAATTTAATTCGGTGTCTGCAGCAGGCCTGTGAAATAGGAGGGGCCCTGTAACCCCGGGACACTGGAAAGGAGGTAACAGGCTAGAATGGTTGTCTGATACCATCCCAAAACCCAAAGCCAGAACAGCCAAAGGCTGGGAGAAGGGCAGAATCTGGTGTAGCCAGCTGCTACACTCCACTACCTGGGGAGAGGCAGCTCTCCTGTGAGGAGCAGTGGGGCTAACTGTATGCTTTCATCTTTTCTTCAGAAGGCAGAGTCAAAGACTGTGTCTATCAACAAAAGCAAGGGACTTAGGGGCAGTGGGGTGTGTGAAGAATTCTCTGATGGTCTTTCTTTGAAAGACCAAGTTTGCAGTCTGAACTTATCAACTCTATCATTTTCTTCTGTTTCGCATTATGTATGTCTTTTGAAGAAAGATGAGAAAACATGAAAGTGCTGTGGCCTATTTATGCCATCATTTCAGTCCATTAGCTGCACAAAACTGCAATAAACAAGCCATCTGCTGGCTAAGACCGATGAGATCTCCAGCTGTATCATGAAGAAACAAAGCAGAAGGAAGCCTTAGTGTGAATCGCTCTTGATATGACTGGAAAGAGAAGGAGCTTGATCTGGGACAGGCATGAAGACCTTGGGCAGTTTTAGGAGACAGAGAAATTAAAACACCAGAGTATAAAAACACCAAATGCAAAACATGTCTGAGGCAGGGGCATTGTGAATTGGAGGCCAGCCTGTGGTCTATGGGAGTAAAAATCTGTCTCAAAAATTAGAGAAATAAAAATAGAAGTCTATCATATCTACTCACTTTGAAAATTTTTGTGTGCTTTTGGGGTTATAATGGGGTCCCTCTTGTACCTCCTCTTTCCTAACAACAATACAAACCATGACTAGCAGGATTTTCTCTTTTTATGTAGTTATTCATGCCATTACGGAGACAGGAGCATCAGAGTCTTCATGTATGGTGGTGGAATTGTCCAATGAATGTTTAGTAAGTTTTTGTCTCTCTCTCTCATACACACACACACACAAATGCAGGGTGTGTGTGTGTGTGTGTGTGTATGTTTATGTGTGTCCACCTCCCTGTGCATTTGTGCTTTCAGAGGTCAGAGTACAAATTGTGTGGCATTCCACAGATGCTGTCCAACTTTTTCCTGAGACAAGTTCTCTTTGTGACCTCGAATTCATCATGTAGGCTAGGCTGAGTAACCAGCAAGCTCCAGGGATCCCTCTACCTGTCTCTGATCCCCTAACAGTGGGATCACAACGGCATCAGCACCACAAGTAGCTTTTTGCACCCAAGTCCTGGGGATTGACAGCATGTCCCCATCACCAACTGAGCTGTCTCCCCCAGCTCTTGCTACATAGATTTTTTTTAAGTTTTGTTGTTAGGCACATGTAATTTTATGATTGTTGTGGTTTGTTATTTATTTTGAGAGAGAGGGGGGAAGAAAGAGAATGAAAATCTCTTTCTGTAGCCCAGGCTGGCCTTGAACTCCCCACAGAGTCCAGCCTCCAGTTGGTAGAAATCCCCCTGACTCAGCTTCCAGGATGCTGAGATTACAGGTACGAGATACTATGCTTGACCTTTTTGTTGTTGTTGTTTTTCCAGACAGGGTTTCTCTGTGTAGCTTTGGAGCCTGTCCTGGCACTCCTTCTGGAGACCAGGCTGGTATGCTTGACTTTTATTTCTTTCTATTTTTGTCTGTCTCTTTCTCTCTCTCTCTCTCAGTACTAGGGACCGAACTTAGGGACTTGTGTATGCCAATCAAGTGCTATTACACAGAGCCCTATCCCTAGTGATATTTATTTACCCATCTACTTATCTTTAATTAGATTAATTAGATTTTTCCCAACTTGAGTACTATATTAGTCAAGGATCTCCAGAGAAACAGAACTTATAGAATGAATATCTTTGTATATATAGAAAGTTTAAACTGACTTACAGGCTATGGTTCAACTAATCCAACAATGGGTAGCTATGAATGGGAAGTGGAAGAATTCAGAAGTTGTTCAGTCCACAAGGCTGGATGATATATATGCTGGTCTTCAGTAGTCACTGGAATCACAAAGAATTAAGCTCTAATGTCAATGAAGGAATGGATTTGCTATCAAGTTGAGGGCAAGCAGGCAAAGAACAAAAGCTTCCTTCTTCCATGGCCTTATAGGCTTCCAGCAGAAGATGTGGCCCAGATTAAAGGCGTGTGTCTTCCCGCCTCATGATCCCCACGGAAGGCATGTGTCTCCCTCCCTCAAAGGTCCAGACAGGAAGTAGATCCATCCACTTCACATCAAGCAAAAAATATCTCACAGGCATGCCCTTCATTTCTGCATCGTAGTTCATCCCAGATGTAACCAAGTTGATAACCAAGAATAGCCATCACAATTATAATATGCCTACGTAGTCTATATAGTTTTGTTTGTTTGTTTATCAAGACAGGGTTTTCCTGTGCATCCCTGGCTGTTCTAGAACTCACTCTGTAGACCAGGCTGGCCTCGAACACAGAGATCTGCTTGCCTCTACCTCCCCAGTGCTGGGATTAAAGGCACTGCCACCACCACCACCCAGCAATATAGTCTTTTAAACACCTCAAATCTAGGACATTAAACATTCTAGTTAAAAGTTATTTTCTTGCTGGGCATGGTGGTGCATACCTTTAATCCCTGCACCAGAGAGGCAGAGGCAGGCTGATCTCTGTGTTAAAGGCCAGCCTGGTCCACAGCCAGAGAAACCCAGTTCTGAAAACAAAGGAAAGAACAAGGAATTTCTGAGGATCAGCTCATCATGAAGTCCAGTAGGAAGATTTTCACCTGGCATACTTGAACCAGACTGACATGCTCATCTGTCATATGCAGGTGCTGATAGAGACGCAAAATTTATGATTAAGTCATGTTTTCACAGTTACAACTGTCCCTTAGCATGGGGTATGAAGAAGGAGCCAGGTGTTGAGGGTCATGCAGGTAATTCCAACAGGCAGGAGTATTGATCACTACAAATTTGAGACCAGTCTGACTAAATGCTAAGACCAAACCATCTCAGAGAGAAATAAAGAAGGAAGGAAGAAGTCAGGGGAGAAGGAAAGAGAGGGGGAAACAAAGGAAGAAAGCAAATCAGCCTGTTTTTAAGTTCACCCTTTTCATTGGGGTGAGAGTCCCTCACGAATTCCCAGCATTCACTCAGACAATAAAAAAAATAAAAGGGCTACACAAGTTTCAGTTCCTTCCTGCTATCGCTTTAGACTGAAACCTGAGCTGTTTGCTTTTTTTTGTACACCCTTGTTTTAAGTTGCTGGCCCTGTGTTGGGCTGAAATATCCTTTAAATTAGGATTTCAATGAGAAGGAGTTTCCTTACACTTTCTCAGTGTGTTCCCCTAGCACTGTCATCGGCAACACTGATAGAGCCCAGCTAGAAGTGGGCAGGAGATAAAGTGGTCAAAGAGAATGTTTCCTGAGGTTCTCCTGGGTGTCTTCCAAGTCTGCTTATCACAAGACACTCAACCCTCACATTTACCAAAATGTCTAGGTTTAGTTTTGTTGGTTCATTTGTTTACCGTTTTCTTTTTCCTTCCTTCCTTCCTTCCTTCCTTCCTTCCTTCCTTCCTTCCTTCCTTCCTTCCTCCCTCTCTCCCTCTCTCTCCCCCTCCCTCCCTCTCCCCCACCTCTCTCTCTCTTTTTTCTGAGACAGGGTTTCTCTGTGTAGCCCTGGCTGTCCTGGAACTCACTCTGTAGACTAGGCTGGCCTCAGACTCACAGAGATCCACCTGCCTATGCTGGAATTAAAGGTGTGTGCCACCACTGCTGACTTGTTTACCTTTTGAAACAGAGTCATGCTGTGTAATCCAGGCTAGGTTCAAACTCCCAGCAATTCTCCTGCCTTTGCTTCTCAACCTCTATGACTAGAGACAGAAATACCAGGAGCAACTAGATTTCTTTGAAGCAGAGATACATAATCATAATTGAAGACATCCTCCATCCAGGAGACAAGTTAATGCTCTGTTTGTTTCAGAATTTTGTGTGTGTTTCTGTTTGTGTGGCTGTATGTGATTGTGTGTGTGTATGTTTATATGTGTGGTGGTGTGTATGTGTGTGTGTGTGTGTGTGTGTGTGTGTGTGTGTGTGCGTGCATACAAAATAAACATGATATGAGAGTGCAAGGGAGAACACTGGGGTGGGAAAGTTTGCATGGGAAAAGGAAGCAAGGAGATGGGGATGAGGAGAGATGAAGAGGGGAGGGTTAGCCCACAGTCAGGATATGTAAAACAGCCATAAAGAAATACACTTGGTAAGCTAATCAAATGATAAAGTTTTTAAAAAGAGTGAATTGGGTGAATTTGTATGGGTGGCTGAAAAGTCATTCCTTATTAAATGAAAATCTCAGTGCCAGACATGGGTTGGTAGTTATGGGGGACCTTGCAGAGCCAAAAATAATATAGGCAACTGTCCAGGTTGTTATTTGCCCACCAGAACTAGATGGTAAGACCCTATTGATGAAAGCATGGCATGCCTTGGTCACAGGACAGAGAAAGTTCAAGCTGGAACTGGACTGGATGTTTCTTCCCTGCTGGCCAGCCCTCAGAATTCCAGAAGGTGCTATGCAGGCTGCTGAGGGACAGTTGTCATTAAGTCTTTCTCAGCCATGGACCCCTTGTTCAAGGTGAGCCTACTGGTGCAATGTGTCAAATTTGTTGTTGGGGTAACCAAGCACTCTCTGATTTGGATTTGCTGCTGGATGCATAAGAGGAAGTTCACCTCTGGTACTGTAGACCTAGAAAAAAGCCTGTGGTTGGTGAGGTCATTTGAGGAAGTTTCTACAGTTTTTTTCCTTCTTCCAAATGGAGATGGTGTGCCCACCTAATTGCCTTCTAAGTATTTACATTCATGCCCATAGACCGCTACTACTAACAGCTCTGGCCAGTGCATCTTGCATTTTGCAGTGGTCAGCAGGGAGTGCCAACACTCCTCACTGGTCCAAGCACAGATAGTAAGTGATTGCTGGACATCCAGCCATAACTCTAACCTCCCCCTCATGGTACAGGGAACATTATGGAAAGAATGTAAAATCTAGAGGAAGGTGGGAGGTAGCAGTGTGGAGCACTGACTTCCAAGTGTCACTCCAGAGCTCACAGGAGATGTGACTTTCTGGATGAGCTCCAACACTGAGACCAGTCAACACCCCGTCACAGAAGGTGGAGAGGCTCAGCTATGCAATCAGTTCCGCTGTCAACACTGATTCATACTATTTGGCTTTTCTGAAGTTGAAATTTGACCACCAGTGACCTCAATGTAACAATAGCTGCTGATACTCTTGATTGATTAACCCAGTGAGTCACAATTATAATTTTTTACACAAACAAATGGAAGGTTTCTTACGAACTCAGTTTTTCATACGACCATAAAACATCATCTTGAAAAGAGAGGAGAGAAAAAAATGGACAGCTTAAGTTAGAATCACCAAGTCCTTAGCTATCTCCCACTACACCTTAGAGTAATTCCCAGGACATTCAATTCCTAAAAGTCCTTTGCATATGGCACAGGCACAATTAAACATGTATTGGACAAGTGCATATAATTAGCTTTCACCAAAATTTAAGGTGGAGTGTGTTCCATTTTGAAGGTTTTATTGAAGAAAATCCATCAGAAGGGCAGAGGTGTGTTCTGACACTCTCATATGCTACCTCCTACACCAGCATTCCTATTGACTCAGACTTTTCGAAATGGAACCTGACATCCATTGCTCCCATCTTTGCGCGCGCTCGCGTGCGTGCGTGCGTGCGTGCGTGCGTGCGTGCGTGCGTGCGTGCGTGCGTGTGTGCGTGTGTGTGTGTGTGTGTGTGTTGTATTTAAGACAAGGTTTCACTGTGACCCAAGCAAGCAAGGTCTTAGACTGACCCAAACTTCCTGCCTCAGCCTTCCAAGTACTGGCATTATAGTTGTGAACGACCATGTTTACCACAACACCTCCACCTCGAAACTGGTAGCCACAAGCACTCTGTTGTCTGATCCATGTCACTTTCAGTGAGCCATGCCTGAAGGAGCAGAAAGTTTCCCAGTTCTGGGCAGCATGCTGTGGTTAGCATGGCGAACTTGAGAACAAGGCCTCCTGAGTCTGCCACAGGTGTTGGGACCTTTGCCTGTGTGGGTTTCTGCAAATGATTTACCATCCCCCCACCCCCCACCCCCGTGGGTGACTTCATCTCTTCCACCAGCAAAAAATGGAACTATAATAATAGATCATGAGTTCCGTGGGAGTTTATGGAGATAATGCAACCAAGTTATTGGTATAACATGTTGTTAGTGGGCAGTGTGTGTTAGTTCTTTCTGTAGAAAGAATTCTGTTTTTATAGGATATTTTACACATTTACATTTTCTGTGGGTTAAAAGAACAGAATGTTTTGTTTTATTATTACTTTTACTATTTTGTGCCTTACTGGACCTTTATTGTTTTTTGTTTTCCCTGAAATGTAAAGCCTCATCGTTTATTGAACCTTATTATCTAGGGCCCCAGACACAGGATTGATAAGCTTCCTGGAAATACACACACGCTGGCCCCAAAGTCCCAAAGCTGGAGATAACGCTAGACATTGCCTGCTCATTTAGATAAAATAACTCACTTTATTTAAAATAGCTCACTTTATTTTTTTGTTTGGCTTTTAACTGCTTTTAATCTTTAAGCTGTTAAACAGGTCATAGACAAGGTAAGGTTGTAAAGTTAGATTTTAGGATTTTCTTTGGACTGAAGCAGCCAGCCTCTTCCATACTGCTCCTGACATGCTTGCTTTATCTTATGTTCTTCTGTTTAGTCTTGGCTACCACGAGACTTTCATCTATAGAATCCTTAACAGAAAGTGTTTTAAATTCTGTGCTAGATGTCCTGGTGTGTATACATGTTTTTGTAGCACTGGGAAAGTGAAGGCAGCAAGAACAAAGCTATGCTAACCTATGTGGTAGGTTTGAGACCAGCCTGTGCTATGTGAGACACTTTCTCAAAAGAAAAAAACAAAAACAAAACAAAACAAAACAACAACAACAAAAAAAAACATGGTGTGGAGAGTGGGGAGGGAAGAGGAAGGAACAAGTGGAATTTTAAAGCTGGAACTTTGAACACAAGAAAGAATTTTTGCTCTGTTTCAGCACCCACAGGAGTTTAGAGAGCCCCAGGCTCCAGAGACTAGTGGCTGTCCTTTCAGACTCCAACGCTGGAAGGCTCTGAGAGTCATGCTCATGCAGCATTTCAGTTATGCTTGGCATTAAAGTTTGTCAGATTCCCAGCCTCATGACTGTCCCACTGCCAAATGCATGTGTGACTACAGACCCAATTTAGTTCATCACGAAGGAGCCCCCTCACGTTCCCTCAGGTTCGGTAAATTAAGGGCTCAGACTTCTGTGGCTTTACAAATGGAGCAAAAATCTGTTTCTGCCTTGGGGGAGCTCAGAAATGTGTCTTTCTTTTTCTTCTGACTAAATTACTTGTTATTTCTGCTGTGTGAGTGGAGGATAAACTAATAGTATTTTACAATGGCTGATTTTTCTGGTTCCCAAAATTCTTCGAAAATATTTTCACACAGCGCAGATGCTCTTCCATTTACAATGAAATTATATCCCAATAAACTCATGGCAAATGGAACACATACAGTCAAGAGTATTCAGCAGATACAATCTTCCAAATGTTATAGTTTAGCTTACCTTCTCTGAGGAAACAGTTATGTCAACCTACAACAGATTATCACGAGGAAGTGCCTTTCCATACATCATGGAGCAAGAAAACATTAAACCTTTTAGATAGTCTAATTCCTACTTTAGACACATCACTCTAGCACAATCACATGAAAACCAACCAAATAAAAAGAAAACCTCCAATGGTGACCTGTGAGATGGGTCAGCGGGTCAAAGGTGTCTGACACTAATCTGAGTTTGAGAAAATCAAATTCCTTATGTTGTCCCTTGAACTCCACAGTCACACTGTGGCATGCCCATTGCATGTAGACAAATGCAGAACTAATAAAATGTAATAAAAACCACTGAATTATTTGCAAAATCTTTTAAGTTGGACAATTGTAAACCCGTGACCCTCTCTATCTCCTTGTGCCTATTTTATTCTTATTATTCATTCCACTCTAAGAGCTTTGATTTTTCAAAGTCTTTTCTGTCTGTCTGCGGGTCTGTTTGAAATAGAGTCTGGTTATGTAGGGTTATGTAGGCTCTATATTTGACTGACCTGGACTCACAGTGTAAACCAGGCTGTCCCTGAACTAGTGAGGATCTTCTTGCCTCTGCCTCTGCTTCTGCCTCTGGAGTGCTACAATGACAGACACTTGGATTTCATAGTTTTAGAGAAGTTTTTCTCACTGCTAAAATTCTATCAGGAAATTGTAAGTGATGGCTATCCTTTGATGTCAACTTGACTCCATCTTGAACCAAAACCACAAAATGGAGGGCACATCTGTGAGGAAACTTTGGCTAATTTGAAGTAGGAACATCCACTTCTAATCGAGATCTTGAGGCAGAAAGACACATCTTTAATCAAGATTATTTGAGCTGGAAAAAGATATGTTTTCATCCAGACCTTGAGGTGGAAGACCCACCTTTAATCTGGCTGCCTTCGGCTGGAAGCCTGTATAAGAACATGGAAGAAAGAAGCCTGCTCTCTTTGCCTGCTTGCCCATGCCTAGCTAGCAAGTGCATTCCTTCACTGGCATTAGAGCCAACTTCTTTGGGATTCTAGTATATACTGAAGACCAGCTGAGACATTCAGTCTCGTGGTTCGAACAAAACAACAAAACAGTTCTGACTAAAACTCTGCTTTCTTATGGTGCAGATTGGAAAAAAAAATAGAGAATGCAAGGGAATTTAGCAAGAGATAGTTTCAGAATGGGTTGGGGGCCCCAGAATAGGCATCCATGAGCCATGTGGCTCCCAGATCTTTACCTCTCTTTTTGGAAATGCATAGCAATCAGCTCTTTCCACTGAGGAGAGTTTTGTTTCTTAGAGAAAAATTTTGTGTTAATAGCTGGGTTGTACTGTCCTTGTGGGTATTAAGTTACATAACCTACGTGAGTTCTCAGACTGTTCACACACCTGCTCTCATCTTGGTTTCCAGTCATCCCTCGAGGTTAGCCAGGCAGGCGTTAACAGTGAGGACATTTGAAGTGAAGTATTCAGACCTCAATGATGAATCCTAAACACTGAACAGAACTAGAAAATCAGATTTCCTGGAAGCCCTGATAGCTTTCCTTTATTGCTTCAACAATGCCAACACCATGACAATGACTTGAATGTGCATGCAGGTGTTTGGGAAAGGGACAATTCAAACTGAGATGCAATCTTGCCAGTCAGTACTGTCCCCAAGGAACTGGGGACAGAAGACCAAAGGCACTAAATGAAACGCATTGTCTCCCTTGTAGCCCAGTACTGTGCGAAGTTCTTAGGAGAAACTGGTAACAGTCTTTTCAGCCTGGGAAGCTCAGACAGATTGGGAAAACATGGGTAGACAGGTAGGAACAAAAATACTGTAAATACATATGAAAATAGTGATAGTTATCCACACACAGGTGAAGCAATTTCTAAAATTAGGTCAGCTAAGGGTGCAGATTACAGATAGTCTCTGATTTATAAAGGCAAAATTAAGTAATTTACTTCATTTAAAAACCAACCAACCAACCAACAAACAAAACCAGCCACTAATTTCTTGTCCACTGCTTCAAAAAGGACGAAGGAACTCTTAAAGCAACATTCAGGAGAAGAGGCATCTTGTGTTCTGGTCTCCTTCAGGAGCAGGGATATAGGCTAAAGGTTACCATCATGATGCCTCACTGTGGGCTGATATAGCCTGAGTAAGCTAAAAGTGGAATAGACTCAGCAGGGATGCTCCTCAGCAGGTTGGATATGTTCAATGGCTTTGTGCTTCTTTCTGCTGAGTCAGGGCCTCACGAACTATCTCTTGCTGTCCTGTCCTTCAACCTTACCCCTCCCATGTCATCATGAGTGCCAGGATTTCAGACCTACACCACCAACATCACCAAACCTGACTATTATTTTCCAATTTTTTTTTACCCTTTTGGTGTGTCAGACTAGGCTGTAAAGTACTGGCTCAAAACCGGGCTTTTAGCATCAGAAGAAGAAGCACCTAGACTTTCTGTATCATATCACACAATGATACCTTCTGAAGGTGCAGATCTTAAGAAATTGGAGATCAGAGAACAGTAAATAGTTTTTCACAGTCACGGGGGTTGGGTGAGGAATTGCATTAAGAGTGTTATGCATAATGTCTGACACTTATTAAAAGCCATTCAGCAAATGCTAACCATTATAATAGATGCATGAAATTGCAAAAGCTGTAGAAGAGACCATGTCATTTCTATTCATCAGTACATCCTTAGCACCTTCCAAGCCCCTGGCTTTATAATGTACAGAAGAGTGATTCCTTGAACACCTAAACAAGAATACTAAAGCCTTATCTAAGAAAGGCGCTAGCTGATTATAGTGGAGACAGAATTTTGGAATGAAGGTGACCACATGGAAAATCAGACAAGATGGGGCTGGAGAGATGGCTCAGTGGTTAAGAGCACTGGCTCCTCTTTCAGAGGACTTGGGTTTGGGGCCCAGCACCCACATGGTGGCTCACAACCATCTGCAACTCCAGTTCTAGGAGATTTGACACCTGGCTTCCTCAGGCACCAAGCATGCATATGGTTCACAGACACGCATGCAGGCAAAACACCCACACACTAAAAATCTTAAAAATGAGGAAAATTAGACAAGACCTCTACAGATGACTATTATATGATAGAGAACCCCTCCTTCCTGAAGGTCCTTTTTGACATGAGTATGATTTCTCTCTGATTCTATAAATATCATAAATTTGAGACTGGTGGTGTCATTAAAATAAGAACCCCAATGTCCATGTGTTTAACAGCTTAGAAATGTAAAACAATGGAGAAAAGAAGCATGCAGTGTCCTGGCCATCAACTTGCATGTCCAACGCGGAGGTGGGCAGTGCGTGTGGGTGAAGTAGCTGTATTGTTTATAGGAACAGCAGCATTGCTCGAGGATCCGGCTACATGCCTTCACCCAGGCTCTCTATGAGACAAATGAGAAAGAAGCAGCATGCAGAGATCAGAAAGGATCGCTTTCTAGTGAAACACAGCTTACTTACAATGCAGAGTGAGGCTGTCTAGAGAGTGGCAGCAGGTGGAGGCACACCTGTAATCCTAAAAATCTTGACAGAGAATGAACCAAGCTAAGCTCAAAACGAGAAATTGCAAGAAAAAAAAAATCCCTTTCTTCAGACAGTTTAAAGAGATTAAAAAAAAAAAAGAGGAAAAGACAAAAGTTGCTTTCAGTAGCAGCAAAGGGAGAAGAGTCGGGGAAACCCTCTCATAATGAAAATTTCCGTATCTAACACAGGACTGCATGTAGTTAATATATACAATGCATTTTTTGGGGGGAGGAGTTGAGACAGGGTTTCACTAAATAGTCTTGGCTGGCCTAGAACTCCCTGTATCCACTGGTCCGCCCTTGAATTTGTTGAGTTCCACCTGCCTCTGCCTCCTGCTTTCTGGGACTAAAAGTGTGTGCCACTACACCCGACTGACAATGAAATTTTTGAACAATGATCTTACAAAAAGGAATCGGTTGTTGTAAGTGTTGTTACATATCTCATTTTTCTCTAAGCAAAATATCAGAGTTTAAAAAATCATCATAGCGCTAGTACTGTATTTGAAGAAGGCTGTTGTAGCCACTTATAATTATAATTATGTTAATTATAATTCTATAATGCTGTTTTTAAGAGAGGTGGAAAGGAATAACAGTCCAGAGGAATTTATAAGGTTCCTGTCAAACTTTTAGAAACCCATAATCTCCAAGAATAAGAGGTGGGGAATGGAGGAAGGAGGGAGGAGAGTGTCAACTAGGAGTTATTTTAAAACTATGCTTGTCATGTCCATTTTTGCCTTTAGTTACTTATCATCCTGATAACAGCTAGGCCAGGTGTGAAGTTGTGAGCTTATCAGCCCAGCAATTGGGTGGTGCACACAGAAAGAGGGGGCCCTAAGGCAACCACAGCCTGTGCTACAGAACAGCTTGCCTGGTTTTTGGGACAGGGTTTGTCTGTGTAACAGTTCTGACTGTCCTGGAACTCACTTTGTGGACCTCAAACTCAGGGATTTGCCTGCTTCTGCCTCCCAAATGCTGGGATTAAAGGCATGCACCACCACACCAGGCTGACGGCCTGTCTTAAAAATCAAATCAAAACAAAATAAAAACTCAGGTATACAAAGAGCTGACCTTATGAAGAAGTGCTATGAAGGTTCAGCATGGAAAATTTGGTGGTTATAAAGCGTACGTAGATGTAAAGGTAAGAACAACAATTTACCCCCATCAACTCTTCCTTAATGAATAATTCCCATTGAAATTTGCCTTAGAATTTTAAAACTGGGTAACAGAGATAAGTAGCAGAAATTGTGGTAGGCTCAGGAGATATTTAGTTATTAGATACTTCCAGTATTTGTTGAGCATCAATTGGTGCAAGGCGTACATAGGTGGGGGGAAAACAATTGACAAGACAATCCTACTCATTCCATGTTCCAAATTGCTAGAAAAATGTAAACATGTATATTCTCCTAAACTCTCTGTTCAACTGACTGCTGGAAATGTGAACAAGGTTTATTGGTGATCCTTAGAGTTGAGGATGCATTTCAAAACAAACAAAAACAAAAACCTTAGAAACAGGCAGCCTTGTGTGTCTCCTGCAACCGTAGGGTAGCCAATTCCAGAAACATTCATGAACATTTCCTACAAAGGAAGAAGCCACAGTTTTTTAGAGCTTTCTGGTCCTGAGGAGGACTAAGTTGCTGTGTCCTGGCATCCAGGGAGCTTTGGTCTCCACATGTCCATACCATGGCTGTGCTTTTTGAGGCAGGAAACTGGTGTGAGATGGTGCACTTCACTTTCACTCACTGACATTTTCAAACATATTGACAAGATCCATAGACAGTTTCATCAAAGTAACCTCCCCCCCCCCCCGAATCTTTGCTTGATAAATTGCAGTACCCATCTTCCTTATATTTGTAAAGGATGTTGCAAATCATTGGCTACAAAGAAGGGGAGGGCAACACAAATCCAACATCAAAGCCAATTAGGAAAATACTGGACTATACTCTAAAGTCTATCATATGCTAAGATAGCAGAAAATGCAGATGTCCACACCTCAGGATAAACTATCTAGTGTTTAATTGCTTAGTGTGAAACCAGAGATGTATTGCATTTTCATATCTGTGATGTGAACCCTGTGCTGTTGTGGTAGGTAACATCATCACATTACTGATGCTGACTTCCATGGATATATAACAGAAATGCATAGATTGCCTACAGCACTACAGCCCAAAGGACAGTGGTAAAGAGACATCTTCTCAGCAGACAAAGCTTTTGAAAGCGCATCTGTATGTCAATGCATGGGCTGTGGCCACTGGTTCAGGGGATGATCAGAGACTTGGGAGGAACGAGGTTAGCAAAAGGGTAACAAGGAAATGTGGGAGGAGCCTCTCTGGGTGTACAAAGGATCCGGAGATATTTTCATGTTCTGTGTGAATGCTAACTGGAAGGTGATCTCGGCAGAGAAGGTCTTTAAAAACTGAATGGAGCAGGTTCCCCATTTGTCAAACTGGAGTCAGTGACCTCTCACTAGCTCGGGTCAGCTGATTCTGTGGGTTTCCCCATCATGGTCTTGACTCTGTTCATATTATCACTCCTCCCTCACTTTGATTGTACTCCAGGAGCTTGGCCCAATGGTTAGTTGTGGATTTCTGCATCTGCTTCCATCTGTTCCTGGAAGAGGGTGCTAGCTTCTCTGGGGTTGAGGGTTGTCCAGTCTGACAAATGGGGAACCTGCAAAAGACTGAACTAGACTCCCTTAATATAGGTGACAGTGGTGTGGCTGGGACAATATATGAGGCTACAGGCAGTGGGTTCAAGGTCTAACTCCAATGCACAAACTGACTTAGTGGAGCCCATTCTATATGAAAAGATACCTTGCTCAGCCTAGACATGGGGTTGGGGAGATAGGAGGGTGCCTTGGTCCTGCCTCAACGAGATGATGGGACAGACTTAGACTTAGACTTAGACTCCTAGGGGAGGCCTTACTCTCTCTGAGGAGCAGATGAGAGGTAGGGTGGGGGGGGGAATGGGAGGAGTGGGAGGAGAGGAGGGAGGAGAAACTAGGATTGGAATGTAAAAAATAAACTAATAAATAAATTTTTAAAAACTAAATGGAGCTGGGTTGATGGTATAGTCTCCTAATCCCAGCACTTGGGACATAGAGGTAGTAGGAACAGGAGTTCAAGGTTAGATTGGATATCATAAGACTCAGTCTCAAAAATAAAAATAAGTGAATAGGATAACTTATGTAGACAGATATGACTCAGCCATGACCCTTCCATGCCTTATTAATTTTCAATGGAGCTAGGAAAAAAGTGGCCTTGGTTTCAGAGAAGGAGGCTATCTTAGTTATTTTCCTATTGCTATGTTAAGATACAATGACCAAAGCAACTTCTAGAAGAAAGTTTATTGAGGGTGTACAGTTTCAGAGGGTGAATCCATGATCAGCCATCATGGTGGGGATCATGGGAGCAGTCAGGCATGGTGCTAGAGCAGAAGCTGAGAGTTTATATTCTGATTCACAAGCACAAAGCCAAGTCAGAGAGGGACAGAAATCATTTACTGGTAATAACCTGGGCTTTAAAAAATCTCAAAGCCCACCCCCTCCTAGTGACACACCTCTAAACAAGGCCAACAAGACCTCTTAATTCTTCCCACACAGTTCTACCAACTGGGGACCCAGTAGTCAAATCTATGAGCTTATGTGGGCCATTCAAACTGCCAAGTGGATATACAGGGAGTTAACATAAGTGTCTATTCACCAAACCCTCTGATTTTTGTCACTATTGTCTATCATAAGTCTATGATGGTAGAAGTAGAATGGCAGCAGAAGAGATGAAACTGAATTCCCAATATGGCATCATTCCCCAGAGTAATGATCCAGCTATCTCCCGGCAAGCTGATTACATGTGATCCCCTCTACCGTAGGCAAGGCAGTGTTTTGTCTTAGCTGGAACAGACATTCTGGATATAGAGTGAACCACTGAAGCTCTTCCATCCTAGATTACACAGCACCTTATCCTCTGTCCTGCTCCTCTGACAAAGAACTTCACATCACAAATGAAGAACTGCAGCAATGAGCTTGTGCTTGTGGAATCTATGGGCCTTAACCCTGTTTCCCATCACCCTGAAGCAGATGGCATAGTGAGGGAATACTGATGTGACCTTCTGAAATCTCAGTCACAGTGGCAGTACTCAGCAGGCTGGGCCAAGGTTCTTCGGAAGGTGGTGTGTGCTGGTTTGAATGAGAATGGCCCCCATAGGTTCTTATGTTTAAATGCTTGGTCCTCAGTTAGTAGAATGTTTAGCATTAGAAGTTATTGCCTTTTGAGAGAAGGTATGTCACTGGGGGTGGGCTTTGAGGTTTTGAAAACCCGTGCCAGGCCCTGGTTTTCACTCTGTCTCTCCCTGCTGCCTGCAGATCAGAATGTAAGGCTCTCAGCTACTGTGCCAGGTTATGCCTGCCTGTCCCCTTCCTGCCATGGTGATCATGGCCTAGCCCTCTGAAATTGTAAGCCAGGCCCCAATTAAATGTTCAATTTTGTAAATTGCCTTGGCCATGGTGTCTCCTCATAGCAATAGAGCAGTAAGTAAAACAGTGTATGTGTTCTGAATAAACACCCTATATATGGTACTGGTTCTCCTATAGCTAGGGTTCATGGTCATCAGCCCAAGGGATGAAGAATTGAAAATGGAAATAACACCACTCATTATACCCCTAATGACTCACTAGCAAAAGTTTACTTCCTATTTCTGTAACTTCATGCTCTGTTGGCCAAGATATCTTAGTTACAGAGGGAAAATGTTTCCACCAGGAAAGACAATAAAAATTCCATTGAACTGGAAGTTAAAACATCTGGCTGGGGTTACAGTATTGATGGGGGTGACTGATCTGGCCCACAGAGGGGAAAGTGGGCTAGTACTACACAGTGTAGGCAAGGAAGCATATGTCTGAAGTATAGTAACTCCTACCAGGAACCTCTCAGTATTTTATTCCTGGATTAAAGTCAATGGGAAATTACAAAACCCAATCCAGGAGGAAATATGAAACTCTCAGACCCTTCAGCAATGAAAGCTATCTTACCACCCTCCCAGTTTAAAAAACAAAACAACACAGTTTAAAGTTTACTGGGGAAAAGGGGACTATAGAACACCACATTGAAAGTGGTTGTAAACACCAGCTATACAGAAAAAGAAAGGTTGCTCCCACCAATTGATCTTCATGCTTTAGTAAGACTACCACTCTGTGAATATATGGTGGATCTATTGATTGAGTGTTTTCATTTCTCCTTGTCCCCTTTTCATACCTTTCTATATCTAAGCTATATGGACTTACTGTCTTATTTAAGACATAGGATGTCAGGAATAATAAAGATCATCTCTTTTGGAGAAGGGATTAGTACATTTTTAACTGTACACAGGATGGGTGTATCTCGTAAAGTTGTTGTCTTTAATTTAGAAGTTAAGCATGATTTAAAGAGCTCTGTATAGGTTTTATATTGACAACAATTTGATTTCTGATTGTTAATTGTAGGTATCACCTTCATTGCATTAAGGGGTAGCTAAAGAATTGGGATGTATCTGTGAGAGTATTTTCAGAGGAGGCCTATGAGTGGGTGGATTGAATGGGGAGTGTGTCTACCTACCTTTGACTGGATGCCTGAATAAAACAAAAAAGAGAAAAGGTGATTCTCATTTATATACCCCCATGTATATTCTTCATCTCTTGTCTTCAGATGTTAGAACTCCAGATTACTTGTGTTTGGTCCCCAGCACCAGACATGATGGTACATGTTTATAGTTTCAGAACTAGAAGATAGAAGCACAATAAACAGGAGTTCAGAGTTATCCTTAGATAACACTAAGTTCAAGGCCATGGACCCTGTCCCAGGGTGTATTTCAGTGACCATAGCTAGGGCTTAGGAAATATAGCTAGATCTGGAAATTCTCCTAAACTTTGGATAAGTATTATTCAAATTATTCAACTTAAACTAGAGCCTATGGCCTCCTTGTGTGCAGCCATGCCACCCACATTAGTCTTCCTGTAATAACCCTGATCTGGATGCCACTGGAGCTTGTTGTGCTCCAACAAGATCTGACAGAGGAAAGATGTGAGACCAGGGACAGCCAGGATGACCTAGAAAACCTTGGGAACAAGCAAGCCTTCCTTGACTTTCCAGACTCCACCCCCTTCAACCGGTCCCTGCTGGCATTCATTCTATTCCAACAACAGCATCGGGGCGAATGATTAAAACCTCCTATGGTTCACCTTTCACTTATCTGCATGTTGGCTCTCGGCAGAAACCTTTGCTTCAAACACTTGGTAAATAAGTGGCATTTGGTTTCTTGATATGACATCTTTGGGAGCATTGTGTGGGTGGGACAATGGGGAAGCTGGAGAACAAAATGGGACAATCTTTCAGTCGATTATCACGGAATTCCTACTATCCAGGCCTAGCTGTGGCTCAGATGAAGGGGCTTATATTGTGCAAATGTTTTAACCACAGGAGCAGTACACACATACATTATTTGTATTTGCATTGTGAGGAGCTGTATATGAAGTTGTAATGTATATAGGGTATGTATAGCCAACATAGTCATATTTTCCATTTGAAAGTCCCCTTGAAAGAGGCACATGCTAAGTTCTTTAGTTGCAGTATTTTTCACAGTTTGTGGGATACAGATATTAGTAGCCCATTGACAAGATTAAGGTGTGGAGAATTCCTTGTGTAAATTCTTGCAAAAGCAGGCCTCACGCAGCGCCAAGCATGCATTGTCATTCCTGAGCTTGTGCAAGTGACATAAAAAATATGAAGGGTCAAGACGAAAAAGAAGTTAATGTGCATGAAAAGACATCAGCCAGGTTTCTACCCATCCCTTTTAGGAGTTTCCCCAGTACTAATATTGTGGGTTTCTTTTTTTTTTTTCCTGCTATCTGTGGGTGGGGTTTATAGGTCACTATCCTTAGGGGTGGCCTCAACTGCTCTAGCTTCTTCCTAGAGCAATTACAGGGTCAGGATGGGAAATATTTGAGGAGAGACTTCTATTGAGCCAATTAAAGTTTTTAGGTTTCGAGAGTTTGGCAGCTATGTCTGTCATACCCAGGTGTGTTCTTTTCTGTGGATTCTTTGTAAATTAGGAAAAGAGCCCCTATTACCATCTCTATTTGGTTACAACTTTTATATGTATGTCTTAAGGAGGTATGGGTCTGCCTGGTGCCCAAGACCAGGCTTTGAGACTGCCTAGGATGTGAGCTGCACAAGGGGATTTACCCTGGAGCAAGAGAAGCCAGAGGAGGCAGCAAGCATGGGCTCCTGTACACATGGGTTCATCGGTGGTTAGTTTGTATGAGATGGTAAATGGCCTTTTAAAATGTAAATGCCTAACCATAAAGTTATGTCAATAGTATATAAGGCTTTCAGTGAGTCCACAGTCTTGATGTTAGGTCATATATAGTACTTAATTTTATTTTAAAGAGTTCCCCAATTTCCTTTTCTAGTCAGACCATTGTATTATGTTTCATGACAATATAGGAACTTCCCCAAACATATTTTTCCAGGTATATATTAAGAGTTAAACACAGCCTAGCAGTGGTGGTGGACGTCTTTAATCCCAGCACTTGAGAGGCAGAGACAGGAGCGTCTCTGTGAGTTTGAGGCCAGCCTGGTCTACAGAGATAGTTCCAAGACAGCCAG